>NC_052502.1:3020125-3364828 GCF_016617805.1 Bactrocera tryoni
TAAATTATCATATGGATGTACAGTTTAACGTGGATTCATATACCTTCATTGCTAAACCTTAAGACAAAATTTTCACCCATGTGTGCACATTTATACATACATATAGATATAGATAGACACATTTTGATAACCGTATTCCATATTATTTCTTTAAGGTTGTCCTTACATAATATATGATTGATACACATATTGCAGGTACAAGTGCTGGAAGTAAAAAAGATAAAAGTCAAAAAAAGCAAACCCCTCAAAGTGACGACAAGCGAAACAAACGGAAAAAAGATGACACTATTGAAAAGGTAGATACCGGCGATTTTATTGTTGAGGTAGGAGACAAACTTAAAGTTTATTATCATGAGAAAAAGGTGACTTATGAAGCAAAAGTTATCGAAATATCTGTACAACGGGGTTCACCGATGTACCTGGTTCATTACACCGGTTGGAACAATCGTTATGATGAGTGGGTACCGAGAGAACGTATTGCTGAAAACATAACTAAAGGCTCAAAACAGAAAGGGCGTATGTCAAATGCAAGTGGGATGGAGAAGCAAAAGGAGAATCCTTCAAAGCCACCTTCGGTTTCCTCTTTGAATCCGTCAGGTCCTCCAAATTCGATGGTAAATATAATAGGCAATACACCGTTATCAACAAAGTTGTCAGTATCATCAAAACGTGGGCGTGGTCGAAGTGACTCGCTCCCGCCGCGTTCCACTACACCCTCATCAGTAGCATCTAACTCCAGCCGAACGAAATCACCTGCTACATCTGGTCTAAAAAGAAGACCAATTCGTTCAATGGTTAATACTACACGACGTACATCTGCAAACGTTTCTGATGTTTCTTTGCAAAGTGAATCTGACACGGACTCCGATGAACCGGTAAGACGTCCAACGCGTGGTAGTAAAGAAATTGAGTACAAGTCAGGATCTTTGAGTGGTAAAGTGGCAAACAAGAGTATCAACTCGGATACAGATGTTGACGATGACGAGGATGACACTTCGATTATTATAGGAACGAATAATAACACCACTAAGGGTCGTAATTATGACCTTAATCAAATTCGATCTGAACTAAGGGGCTTAAAATCACCTTCGCCATCATATGTGCGAAACGACGAATCGATGTCAAAAGTGACACAGCCGATTAAAGTGGAGAGCGTAATAGATGTTAAAGATGTTTGTTCTTCTAAAAGCAAAGCAATGGTAGAATCAAATACTGAGGTGGTCGCCATTAAACAAGAAGTGAAACAAGATCAAAAAGATGATAATGGGAAATCGTCTACGGATATGTCTTCAGAGACGGAATCATTTTGTGATGATGACTCACAATCATCAGGCAAAACGACAACCCTTGAAAACATGACAAAAAAGTTTCAGCAAAAAATAAAAGCAGGAAAACAACAAACCTTTGAAAAACTTTCATGTGGAAACCCTGCAGTGGAACGTGTACCGAAAGTTGTAGAAAAAATAATACAGGATTCACTCGCGGAAAAACTTCAGGAGATTCTTAAAACCAAACCGGAAGTAAAAAAAGAGGAAGGCTTAGAGGCGGATATTAGCGACGCTGCCTTATGTAAATCGGATATAGATAAAGAAGATAGTAAACAAAAATCCGTACAAACTGAATTAATTCAAAAGAATACTTCTAATATCCATCACAGATTTGAAAGCACCATATGTAGTAGCAAGTATTCATCCCTAATTGTAGAAAAGCCAGTATGCTCTAATAAGAAGATAGAATCTGGTTGTTGCAAGAAGACCGACATTAGCAGAAAAGGAGTCACAGATAGTATAGAAAGCCAATCAAAAAAAAGTATAGAACCCCTTGTGAAAGAGTTAAATAAAGGTGAACCGTCAGCAGCTTGTTCTCCATCCTCATCATCTTCATCGTCATCCGCATCAGCATCTTCATCTTCTCGTTCATTACCAGACATGAGCAAGCTAGATATTAGTGGAGGATCTTCGACTTCTTCAATATATGTGATGCCTAATAAAGACGCAAAGTTAATATCTATTGCTCCGAAAGCGACATCACCTGATATTTATGAGTTCAAAGATCCGGAACCCTTTGAATTTGAATTACGAAAGTTACAAACTACCAGCGCAAATATTTCGTCCTTGACCACGGGTATAACAAGTGCATGTAATGTATCTGGAATTTCTCGAAAATCAACTCAAAAAAGTGTAATTTCACAAAATTTGGTTAACGAAAAGCAACAACCACCTCCAAACCCAATGACCGTTTTAGTAAATCGCAAAAAAAAAGGCTCTCCAATGAAGGAAGCTGTAGTAGATAAATCTAAGTTACTTAAAACTGAGGGAAAATTAAATATTATGTCAGATGGAAAAATCAATAAAATTGCTTCTACTATTTCAGTCGTAACAAAAAGTACATTAGATAGTCAAACGAACTTAATGACTCTGAATCCATTATCAGCAAATCAGCAAATCAGTCCTTGCAGTAACTCGATTACACAGAAAACAGATACACTGAATAATACATCATTCGATACATTGAGAACATCACCAAATTTCAATGTAAACATAAACGCATTAAATGAGGAGTTAGCGCAAACAGTACAGGAAACAACCAGAGCCCTTACTGATGCTTTTCAAAAACCAAAGCTGTCCTCTTTACAGGAAGTCACTGGTACGCTTCCAAATTTGGCGTCACCGAAACAAAATGATATTGAGAATTTGATGGCATCTTCTAAAAACCAACAAGAAAACGTTTCAACATTAATTAGTCCATTACCGACAGCGCCCATTAAGACAGTTATTGGCAGTCCATTTATAGAGACTCGAAAAGATCTGAGCAATGTTTTTGAGTTGAGTACGAGCGAAGGATTTACATCATTAAGCGAATCGAAGGACAATAAGTTTGAATTCGAGAATGCTAAGAAAATGCTTTCTGCAACATCAGACGCATTCGATTTAGAGCCTGCTAAATACGAGAATAGACCGACATCCATCGCAGATAAACTTTTAAAAGCTATAAGTCAAAAAAAAGAGGAAGATAAATATAAAATTGAGCCTAAAAATGAGAAAGGAGAAGATAGCGGATTTTCGAAGGATGATTTTGCGGTTGTAAAAAATAAAGCAGAATTGATACTTGGAAATGATTGTGCATCAAATGAACCGTTAAACATTAACATAGATTTAGCCGGTTCTCCCATGAGCTTCGGTAGTAATTTAAGTTTAGAAAAACTACCCATCATAACTGGCCCAATAAATAAACCCATCCCTCTTACAAGCCCTGAACCGAAGTTGGGAATACTAGAGTCGATTACAGTAAAAAATAATGACTTAACGGAAACAATACAGAAACTTGAATGTGCAATTCAACGGAAAACGCCAGTCAGTGGGCTTTCAGTTACAACTACACCAAACACATTTTCAGAGGATTCGATGGATAGTACTGATTCGGAACGTCGCCTTGTTATAGAAGACGTGGCTGAAGACATGTGTGATATTCTTAAAAGTCCCAACGATTCACAGCATATTGGTGAGACAAAAATAAGTATATTGTCACATAAAACAGATGTTGCTGTCAGTAAAATAGTACCAGACAACATTTCACCGCATATAAGAGCTGATTCTCAAATCTCCCAAACTCCACATACAAGTCGACCACAATGTCTTAGTGCATCAGTTCCGTTTCCAACCATTTCGTCCCCTATAGTTGTGACTTCAGCAAACAAAATATCGCCGATCTTACATGTTGTGACTGATATGACAAACGAACAGAAAGGGCCACAATTTGGAAATCAGGAAGTACAAAAGAAAGACAAGCGAAAGCAAGAAGGCAGCCTATCTGTGGGCATTGAAAATAGTGCTGATAATGAAACAAGGTCTAATGAAAACATTAATTTAAGAGATAGTTATAGTGTTAAGTCTTTTGAAACTGTTGCGCCATCACCTCTAATTGAAAGTTCTAAGCAACACACTCAAAGACCAACAGATGTTGTACCGATTTTGGTTCCAGATATTCCAGTTTCAGTTGTTGTAGCTTCTGGAGCGGTGCCCTCAGTAAAAGCCGCAGCACAGGCAGCAGCTGAAGCAGCAGTTCAAAGTCCTACTTCAAAAATTCATACGACCACAAATGTGGATCATAAAGCCCCTGTATCTAAAACACTCTTAACTTCAAATTTAATCGTGTCTTCCGAAAAAACTTTGACTATAGATAAAAATTTAGAGAGTAAGATTAATATTCAAGACTCGGGTGTATATATTGATGCATCAAATGATTTGAAAATTACTCCGCCATCAACAGTAACCTGCCCATCAGCCGCAGGTATATCAGCTAATTCAGGATTTTATTTGGATATGCGTACAGAGCTCCGACCTGAGGACGGTGTAAAACCTATTCACGACACTTCACACACAAATACTGATATTGAACGTTTTAGCTGTAAAAAAGTTGAAGGTAGTTTATGTGCTGATGAATTAGCTTCTAATTTTGGTGTTGATACCAATAATGAGTCTATAAACCTTCTTTGCGAGGAAACGATTCCTGGCAGTCCAACACCTGCTTTTGGAGGAAAAGAGGAGCCTTCGGGAACACAATTAGCTACAGAAAGCACTTTACTGTTGGATAGCAACATTAAGGTTTTAGGTGTCACGGAGCCAGGTGTTTTGCTTGCTAATATGAATAATTCCCCAAATGATTCAGCAAGCCATGATGACAGCAGTGAGGATGTAAAAAAACAAGTTGATATGGATAACGAAATATCCCCTCGAAAACGTCGGCGACCCAGAAAGCAGTCAGAAATGATCATCATATCAGACCACCATACCAAACGGCGAAGACAAATGGCATGTATGAAAAAGATTCCAGGTTAGTTACACTTGTGAAATATGTACATTTGGGGTACTCACAACGTGTCATAAAGCATCGTAAAATTATAAATTTTTATGCTAGTTTAAAAAATTTGTTGTTGGTTTGCATACTAAAATAAGTTTACGCAAATACAACTCTGAACGCTATGTTTTCGGATCGTTATATCTTATAACTTTATGAGACCATGTGAAACCCCTAATTATAGTAGTAGTTTACACAAGTATATACAGTTGTCCACAAAATAATAGGAGTACCAATCTGAAAATTGTGTTTGGCTGCATAACTTTTTGAAATCACATGTAAATGACGCGAAACAATAACGGTACACATAACGGGATACTAACATTAAAATACAAAACAAATTTTTATTGTGATGATTGCTTTTCTACTTCTGCTTTGCTAGTTCTGGAAGACCCTTGTTATTGCTTTCCACAAAATAATAGGAGTGTCAAATATTTCGTTTTCAAAATAATCCTTAACATAAAAAATGTTCACAAAATTTGAAAAGTAAGTATAGTTCCATAATCTACCAGCAATTTAAATTATTTATTATTTTATTTAATCATTGGGTTTTTCTCCAGTGGGTAGAGGAAATCATTGTACAGAGCAAAAGCGGAAAACGATAAAACTAGGAAAAACTTATAAAGAGATCCAAAAAACCGTAAAATACTCTCCTCAAATGATAGCAAATGCCTTAAATTATAGAAACAAAAATGAAACTGGTAGACAAAAGCGCAAAACATCCACTGCAGACGATCGCAATATAGTACGCCACTGCAAAATTAATCCTTTTGCTTCAGCCAAGAGCATCCATGACGAACTAAATTTGTCAGTTAATACTGAAACTATTCGTAGGCATTTGAAGCAGAACAAATTATTTGCCAGAAGTCCACGAAAAAGACCCCCATTAAAAAAAAGAAGCCCATATACAATTTGCAAAAGAGCATGGCTCCTGACCCGCGTCTAAATGGCGAAACATATTATGGTCAGAGCCAATCCAAAGTTGAGTTATTTGGTAGTATAGGCTCTAGGAACTTTGTCCGACGTCCCCCTAACTCAGAATATAATCCCCGGTTTCCCATAAAAACCGTTATACATAACGATGCCAAATCATGGTACGCCGTCGTTTTTGACATTGTGGTGTTGGTCCAATTCATTTAATTGAAGGCATCATGGATCAAAGGGCATATAACAAAATATTATATGAGGTAATGTTGACACATGTCTCGTGAAATATGCCATTAATTTGGGTATATCAACGGGATAATGACCCTAAACATACTAGCAAGTGCGCATAAAAATGGTTTAGTGCCAACGGAGTTGAGGTTATGTGGTGACCTGCTCCGCCCCCTGACTTCAACCCCATTGAAAACCTGTGGATAGATATCAAGAAGAAAGTAGCTGAAGAGAAACCAATCAATTCGAGAGATTTATGGCAAGTAGTGAAAGAGGTTTGGATAGGAATACCAATAAGACGTTGCCAGGATTTCATAGACTCCATGCCTCGGAGATGTGATGATGTGTTAAAAAAATCGAGGACATTCAACGAAATAATAGTTATTTTAATATTCTGTGCAACTTTGGAGCCATTATGTATTAAAATTATAAAACGACCCCGCATTACACAAAATACTCCTATTTTTTTGTGGAACTGGTTTTTTAGTTTACTTCATATAAACTGCGATATACAATTTTTTTATGTTTAATTGAAATAGGTGAAATCTGGAAATATTAATAGATCTATAACAAATTACATTCATATTATGTATTATAGCGAATAATTAAATATAACGTTATAAAAAAACTTTCATATATATAGCAGGTTCCGATAGCGATGAAAACTCTGATGGTACATCGCAACGCATTCTCGAATCCCGACATCATTTCCAACAACAATTTCAACTACAACAGCCACAAACATCAGTTGGAATTCGATCTTGTCCCTATAACTTCTTGGTACACTTAGGTATAATTAACATGAATATATTAGTGTTGCCAGAAAGATTTTAATTGATTTTTCCCTCTACAGATCCGAATCTAGGGTCTGACCAGTGCATAGCAATTTTGTTAAAACAAATTCAGGAATTGCGGAAAACCTATAATGCAATCAAAATCGACCTGGCGAGTATTGATCGAAGACGTAAAAAATTACGACGACGGGAAAGGGAAAAGAAGCAACAAGTGCAAAATCAACAACTTAAAATTTCTTAATTATGTTTTACACAAATGCAGAATGTGAAGAATTCTACAATTGAATTGAGTTATACATACATATGTATATGTATATTTACAAGTAATGTTTAGTTTTTTTTATAAAACTAAGCTTTTTAATTCTATTTTGCAGAAATAAAACAATGTTTCTCTTTAAATATAAATCAGACGAAATTTTTACTTGTTGAAAAAATAAGAGATTTTGTTTTTATAAATCCATTTTAAGACACCGAATAACCTCCCTCTAAGTTTAACTGATGTCCATTTACAAAACTTGAGTTACTACTTAACAAGTAGACTATTCCATCGACTACTTCTTGCACCTCGCAAAAGCGATTGAGAGGTATATGTGCTAAAAGCGGACCCGATTTTTCTTCATTACTCCAATTTTCACGTCCCATTTGTGTTAGCACTACTGTAGGATTAATGGAATTTACTCGTATTTGCTTGGGTCCAAGCTCTAAGGCTAATGAACGTGTCAATGAGTCGACAGCAGCTTTAGTAGCACTGTATACAGCATGACCGTGAAATGATCGAGAAGCAGCTAATGAGGATGTCATCACTACACTCGATCCTTTTTTGAGCTTCGGCAAAAGTGTTTGGGTAACGTTGAAAATTGCCTTGATGTTAATATCAAATGTGCTTTATGAGAAATATCAATATAAAATTTAAAAAGTTTACATCATTAACACATATATATGTATATTATACTCATCAAAATCCTGTTCTGTCAATTCAGTGAAAGGTTTGATTATTGCTACGCCAGCATTGTTCACCAAACCATCAATTTGTGGGAGTTTCGATAGAATATCCCGTGTATTCTGCCAATTTCTAAGATCTACTGGTATGGTTTCCACAGTTGAACATATATTTTTAAGCTCTTCTAATTTTTCCACCGACTTTGAAAGCGCAATCACTTTAGCGCCTGCTGCTGCCAAATGCTGGCATAAAGCTCTACCAATTCCTGTACACGTACATACATATATAAAAATATATGTTCTATTATTTATAAAAGATCGTCATTTATACAAAAAAAAATTAGAATGCATACCTTGACCAGCTCCTGTTACTACGATGACTTTGCTTTCCAAACTTGCCAACATTGCTAATGTATTCACAAAAATCCTAAGTTAGTCCACTCTGAGATAACACTTATAATTTACGCAGATAAGTCCAAAATGTGAATAATGATCAGCAGTACTTTAAGCACTGTACCTTTAGATGATTTGCAGTTAATATTAATGCACAGAAGCTTTAAATTAAAAGCTTCAAAACAAAACAGAAAACCTTATCAAACAAAGCTCCAAAACACATATCAAGATCAAAGCTAAATAATTATTTTTATTGACTACTTTCACTAGTACGTAAATTATTATATACATAAATATATTTTCCATTACAAACGCATACATTCTCGTTCATACGTATTCAACAGAAAACACGTATGCGTCATAAAATGTTCAGTGTTCTCTCTTAAAATGAAAAGTTGTTTGTCAAAATTATGTTGGGTACATAAGTCCTGGGTAAAGGTCTGTTCGATTTTATTTTTTTTTTGTTTTCTTTTGTTTTTATGATGCAAAAATATTTTTTAAAGAGTCCAACAATGAAAATGCGTTTTGAGTGATAACTGAATACGAATAGATTGTAAATAACATAAAATCATCAAAATGTATAAAGAAAGTGGCCTAAACATTTTTAAACGAAAATCCTTTTAAACTTCCTAGCTTAAATTTTCTAATTTCAATCAAAAAGTACATATATTCCTAGAAATATTAGATTATATCGACTTTTTATGTTCGAAACACATACTATATTTTAATGTTTCTAAATTGTGGTTTGTTTCGGGATCAACACATAACAAATTTTTCACCCTTCTATAGATTTGTACATAATAACTGATTAAAATAGTTTGAAATTATAAATATTTTCTAAATAAATTCATTAATGTTTAACTACAAATGTTTTTTAACAGTTAAGAATTTTTGATTCTCTAGTCCAGTGGTTCCCAAACTTATTTTGTCTACCGCCCACTTTGAGAATAAATATTTTTTTAGCGCCCCCATTTTTTCACCTATTTAAAAACCACTATAACTTCAAATTAATTATTGTGACCTATATATGTATATAAACGGAGAATTCTAAACTAAACTTTTACTATAACCAGCAACTTGAAACCTGAGCGCAGTAGGTAACATACAACAGCGTTTAGGTCTCAAGTTAATGCTTACGGGCTCCGCCTGCCAAAGTTGAAACACAACTTTATAGTATTAAAACAGGGAATCTTTTATTAAAAATAAAACTAAAATAATCGATCTATATATAAAAACTAATGTGAAGGATGAATCTGATGCTGTTTAATAATTTTGTTAATATCAGGTTCCAATTTACTCAAGAACAGTCGCAAGTCGCCACGTTCGTATCTTAAAATAATTAATAGTACAAATTTGTATCCCGTTATATTAATTACTTCTTGATTTGTACACTGGAAATTGAATGAATCAAATGTAATTTAAAACTTAGTTATATGGGAAGCAGGCATGGTTGTAGTCCGATTTCGCCCATTTTCGTACTGTGGTATAGAAATATGAAAAGAATGTCACGTACTAAATTTAGTCGAAGTCCGTCAGTCGGGTCCCGAGATATGTGATTTCACCAAAATGTGGGCGTATTTAATTATTGATTTAACGCACTTTTAGTAGTTAATAATATTTACGCTAAGCAAGTTTGGTTGTTGTAGCTTTAGTGATTTGGGAGATATGTATGTAATTTAAAATTATTAGAGGGCGGGGATATCCCCACTTTTTAAAAAATGTTTGCCCACAGATGCCCCTTGCTACTGCGATACCCTGTACCAAATGTTATGGCACTTTATAAGATTTCGTAATACGTTTTGTGGGCGTGGCAGTAGTCCGATTACGCCCATCTATGAACACGTAATTTTATTGTACTAAGGGACCCACATACCAAATTTCATCCAGATATCTATTTTTACTCAAGTTACAGCTTGCATGGGCAGACGGACACCCGGATTTCAACTTTTCTCGTCATCCTCATATATATTCACATACATATATGATACGTATAACCGTTATGTGAACAAAACTATTATACTCTTTAGCAACAAGAGAGAGTCCCCATAATAGGGACCTGAACAAAGGGAGTAACGAAAGTAATACCCTATAAATCTACAAGTAACAAATCCTAATTTTTCTACCAACACACCTTAGGTGGATGCTTTTATATTGACAGAAATCACGTTAAGAATGTTTATACAGTGAGATGTGTATTCAATATTGAAATTACACCCAACTCGTCGGTTCTTTGCTGACGGTAGTTATCAAAAAAGCTCTGGAAATTATTTTAACATTAGACTCGTGTAACATGCGATATATGTATATATAAAGCTGCGCAACTAATTTCTGCAATTCTATGGTGAGGAGATATTGTAGTTACAAATGAATTATTCGGATTTTTGCCAAAACTTTTTCCAATCTTTCTGGCAAAGATCGAATTCCATTACGGTAATACTGTTCATCCTTTCCAAGAATCAAGCCGTTTTTCGATATTCTCTTGTAACAGAAACTGTTTCTGAGCTAGATCATGTGCCAACGAAACAAACAAATAATCAGACGGTGAAATATCTGGGAAATACGGCGGGTCGGCTAGGACATCCCATTCTTTGAAATGGCTTCGTACGTGTCTCCCAATGCTGAAGCATACTCTTCTTGCGTTTGAAACGGAGTAACATTTCCAATTTAAAATTAATATCCATATCGCCGTCTTTGAAGCGATGAAACCAATCACATCTTGCTTACTTTTTCGACTGAAAGAAGAAAATCGAAATGTGGAAACACAGTTTCCTCTTCAATTCTTTCAGTAAAGTATGTATGTATATCATGATTTGAATATATCAAAATCGATCACCACTAACTGCCAGAGCTATATATTTACAAACTAGGGTAAACTTAGTTGAGCACATAATCGTTTTTAAATGGTTTATCGACTCTTCTTCGGAACATTTGTAACAACCCATACATTTTATTTGAACTGTTTCCAAATTGTGGCTTGCCTTCTCCAAACGATTTTTTGACTTCCTTCCTTATATACATACATATATTAATACAATGGTAAAGGGATGGAAAACTCAGTCATTTCTATTACTAAATGCATCACAAAAAATTATTTGATGGTTGTCGGTCAAAATGCAAATTATTGAAATATAAGACTGCTAATTTGCGGCTTTGTAACTAAAACCGTTTTATTTTTTTTTTTTTTAATATTTTGTATACAAACTACAATTTAACTGTGATAAATTTGTAATCTTATAGAAAACTAAGTTTTATTATTGGTTACTTCTTTAAATGTTGAGATACTACCGTTAAATAGCTAGATAAGTTGTGAAAGTATCAATTGTCAAATGGGTAACGTTTACGAAAATTGGGAGTATAATGTATTATTGTATTAAAAGAATTAACACATATACTGTTTCTAGAATACACCATTATAGTGCATAAAAACATAAAATATTTTCATACTTATTCATATAAAGAAATTATATAATACTTATTTGTTGGAAATACTACACAAGTATTTGTAATCAATAACTGCAAGCAAACAGAATACCGTTGTTGGAGTTTTGGGGGAAATCTTAAGTGTATTACATATTTATTAATTTTTATTATATAATTAAGAAAATTGATAAGTTGATTATGAAGTGTATAGCAGCTTAAGCGCGCTCTCCTCTGATTCGACGAGCCAATTGAATGTCCTTCGGCATAATAGTTACACGTTTGGCATGAATTGCGCATAAGTTAGTGTCCTCGAAAAGACCGACAAGATATGCCTCAGATGCTTCCTATTTGATCAAAATAAATAAATGTTTAAAATTGAATTCGATTTACTTAATTTACTTTTGTTAAACTTACCTGTAAGGCGCCTATGGCAGCTGATTGGAAACGCAAATCAGTTTTGAAATCTTGAGCGATTTCTCGGACCAAGCGCTGAAATGGCAATTTTCTAATAAGCAATTCAGTGGATTTTTGATAACGGCGAATTTCGCGTAAGGCTACTGTTCCCGGGCGATAGCGGTGAGGTTTCTTAACGCCGCCAGTTGAGGGGGCGGATTTACGGGCTGCCTTTGTAGCAAGTTGCTTGCGTGGAGCTTTTCCACCGGTAGATTTACGTGCAGTTTGCTTAGTACGAGCCATTGTTCTTTTTTCTTCTTTTTATCTGGAAATTAATTATAAAAGTTTTAAATCAACGTATTTGTGTGTTAAAATAATAATAATCTTCTAGCCTTGACTATTACTATAATAGCAACGGTTTTGCAGACGCTCTAAAATCTTTATTTCCAAAAATAACCACGTTGGCTCTAAAGCGCCCAGCAGAATCCTCAAATTCATTAATGTGTTGGGCATTTGTGAGAAGGTGTGGTAAACGGGGCCGCAGTGCGGACAACCATTTATTATATTTTTAACATAATATATTGAAAGTTCCATATTAATTTCACCTATGTTTTTCTTCTGGTCGTTTCGGAATGTATAATTATGTGCAAAATTATTTGTCAGATGAGATTGAAATTAACGATTTTCATTCAGGTGGTTGCTCATAATACTGGTGCAGTATCTTTAAATTATTTCGAGCTCACCAAATTACAAAAACCATACGAAATTATAAGTAATGTCGCATTAAAATATGTAAAGATTATTTGACAACAGCAGTTGAAATGTTCAGTATACAATCCAAATATATTTCCAATGCAGATAAAATTGTATAGTGAAAAATCTGTTGAATTTTATGTTTTAAACAAAGGTATAGTCCAATTAATTGTGAGGTTTGTAGAAAATTATTGAGATTTACACAATTTACAAATTTGCCTGTGATAATTCAGTACAATGTTTGCAGAGTTGTGCGAGCGAATGAGAGTGGTAGGTAGCCATATAATACGAAAATATATTTTCAAAAACGATGCAAAATATCAATATATTTTAATATTTACGGCTAATATATTACATATAAATGTTTTTATGTACAATAAATGGGAGATCAAAACATTTTTCTGGAGATAATAAAAAAGTAGGAAATGCCAGCCCACTATTCCAAATTAAAATTGATAGAAATAAATCATGAAATTAGAGTCTTGGGTGTTATAGGATACATCTTTTTGACAATTTCTATTAATATATACTTCACTTTCAGAGAAGTCACAGAAAATATTTTATCGGGTGATTTTTTAAGAGCTTGATAACTTTTTTAAAAAAAAAAACGCATAAAATTTGCAAAATCTCATCGGTTCTTTATTTGAAACGTTAGATTGGTTCATGACATTTACTTTTTGAAGATAATTTCATTTAAATGTTGACCGCGGCTGCGTCTTAGGTGGTCCATTCGAAAGTCCAATTTTGGGCAACTTTTTCGAGCATTTCGGCCGGAATAGCCCGAATTTCTTCGGAAATGTTGTCTTCCAAAGCTGGAATAGTTGCTGGCTTATTTCTGTAGACTTTAGACTTGACGTAGCCCCACAAAAAATAGTCTAAAGGCGTTAAATCGCATGATCTTGGTGGCCAACTTACGGGTCCATTTCTTGAGATGAATTGTTCTCCGAAGTTTTCCCTCAAAATGGTCATAGAATCGCGAGCTGTGTGGCATGTAGCGCCATCTTGTTGAAACCACATGTCAACCAAGTTCAGTTCTTCCATTTTTGGCAACAAAAAGTTTGTTAGCATCGAACGATAGCGATCGCCATTCACCGTAACGTTGCGTCCAACAGCATCTTTGAAAAAATACGGTCCAATGATTCCACCAGCGTACAAACCACACCAAACAGTGCATTTTTCGGGATGCATGGGCAGTTGGCCACAAGATCATGCGATTTAACGCCTTTAGACTATTTTTGTGGGGCTACGTCAAGTCTAAAGTCTACAGAAATAAGCCAGCAACTATTCCAGCTTTGGAAGACAACATTTCCGAAGAAATTCAGCTATTCCGGCCGAAATGCTCGAAAAGCTGCCCAAAATTGACTTTCCGAATGGACCACCTAAGACGCAGCCGCGGTCAACATTTAAATGAAATTATCTTCAAAAAGTAAATGTCATGAACCAATCTAACGTTTCAAATAAAGAACCGATGAGATTTTGCAAATTTTATGCGTTTTTTTTTTTAAAAAAGTTATCAAGCTCTTAAAAAATCACCCGATATATACTTCACTTTCAGAGAAGTCACTGAAAATATTTTATAACAAATAAGTGATGTAACAAAAAAGGTAAGCAAATATTTTGATGAGATATTTCCTCCAGATCAAGAAAAATATGATAAAACTCCATTCAGGATGAAAAGCAGGATGAATCGTAGACTAGTCCAAAATTGCATATTATTTTTTGAAATTTAGTGCTATAAAAAGTTATTTATTAGCATTAACATTTGCAATTTTTTATACAATAATAGATATGTTGAGATCTGGATACATACAAATTATCTAATTAAATGGTTATCCAGTCAAATGTGCAATTTCTGTAAAAAAAAATTATTAGCTCGTCGGGACTTTTTGTTTTCCACATTACTTACTCAGACTTGAAAGTATTAATATTCCGTAATTTGAATTGTTCCAGCATTAACTGTACTTAATTCTTGCGTAAAACATAGTTTATATTTAACGGTCATAAATTCTGAACCAAAACTTGTCATTTATGAATTTTATACAAAATTGTCCTTTTGCAAACAATAAACATCTGCATTCATAGCAGCTGTTAAATAGACGGGTATATAAAATAAATTAAGCGCGAAATACTGTGTATACATACACATATAGCTATGTATGAATTCACAAGCAAGCTCTCTCATACTAGATTAATGGATACACATCTGTATAAAATCGGAATTATCGAAGAAATAATATGTATACATACTTCCTTAATAAAAAAAAAACTGTTTGTATTCTCGCAAATATTATACACAATTCGTTTTTATCTCTAATCAAATAAACATTTTCATTTTATCCATGAATACTACAATAAAGTTTCCAATTATATATGTATATAATAAATGTTTTAAGAACTATACATTTAAAACCCAAACTATGAACTACAATGGCGGCCATTTTGAAAGTGGTAACACCAATGCAACGTCCAAAACGCCATTATCATTAGTTATTTTTTCATTGAAAAACATTTAACACCACTCAAAGATAAATCTCTAGGTTGGTTTATAAAATAAATAGGTAAACTGAAATTACTTACATTTATATATTTACTGCTTTAATAAGTTTTTGGAAGTTTATAAACACTTTCACAACTATAATAAGTGTAACTCAATCACCGTCTACTTCAATAATGAACCATAAATGAATTTCTTCGAATCTACTCTTCTGAATGACAGGGTTGCCGAAATCTCTTCACCAAAACTGATTACTTTTCAAAATTATTACGTGGTTACCATGATTCAATTATAAAAGGTTGTGTCGATACGGAGCGTGCTTCCTCTTACACAGACATATTTGAATCCATAAAATCCAAATGTTGTCTTTGGTTTTTGTCATGAATTTTCGTTTTATAGTTTGATGATTTTGGATACAAAACACGTATTTTCATTGGTTAAAATCTATAAAAAAATTTTTTAATCATAAAAAAAATAGGCACGATGACGATTCTTGCGGCGTCGCGATTTGATGGTACCGATGATTAGAGGAGGTCCTCAGGATTAAAAAATATATGCGCATATACCGTCCTCAGACGCATAGTTTTCGAGATATTTCAATTCAAAGTTCCACAATTTTACATGCAATTCACTCTTATTTTGTTTTGTTTTGATTTTCTTTACATGTCATGACAAATACCGCCGCAAGAATCGTAATATTGCCAAACAATACAAAAAAACTGCTGATTTTTAAATTTAGCTTTCAACTACTTATGCCAAATTGTTGTCCTTGGGATATCGACACGTCCTTATATAATTAGACCGTGGCGGTTACTTTCCCACGGTTTATATCCCCACAAAATATGAAGCGATATCTATACCAAAAATAATCCCCAGAAACTATGAAGCAATATCTACACCAAAAGTAATATCTTACATGATATCACAGTGAGGAAAGTTCTCTGAGCGCCATTCACTTGGAAACGATTATTTTAACTTTAAGTAACCTTCTTTGTAGCCAACGAACATCCGTTAAAAGGCAAGATAAACTGAGAAGGCGAACCGTCCCTCTTAAGGGTTGTGCGCTAGGTTTGGGACCCGCCACGTAAAAAGTGCCCCCCCATGAAAAGCAATAAACAACCTCGGAAGAGAACCCCCCTTTTGATGACGACCACTGCAAACTCATTAAGGATTACGATTGAAGGGCATGCACCAGAAATGTCCGGTCACATAATTGGGAAGGTGCCACTGCCCATCTGGTTGATGTTCTCTTGAAAATTAAGGCTGACATATCCATCATACAAGTGGTGCGAAGGACGGGACAAGGAGTAAAACGAGTAGGTCTTTGTGGCATTTACTACAGTGGCAAAATGAAGGAGCGCAAATTCGGTGTGGGATTCGTGGTGGGAGAAAGACTCCGTCCCCAAGTCCTGGAATTCACTCCGGTGGATGAACGTTTAGCCGCAATCCACATAAAAGCGATGTTCTTCAACATATCGTTAATTTGCGCACACGCCCAGACGGAAGAGAAGGACGATGTGTCCAAAAATGCCTTCTATGAGCGCTTGGCGACACGATGCCAAGGTCGTGCTTGGCGACTTCAACACCAGGGTGGGCAACAAGGTATCTTTGGCACAACGTTCGGTAAATTCAGCCTCCATGAGGAAACATACCCAAATGGGTTGAGGCTGATCGACTTCGCCGGTGCTCGAAATATGGTTATCCGTAGTACTAGATTCCAGCTTAGGAAAATTCATCAAGCTACCTGGCTGTCTCCGGATCGAAAACCGACCAATCAGATCGAAAATGTTATGATAGACGGAAGACATGTCTCCAGACGTAGATGTGCGTACAACTCTCCGCAACGCAGAGTTGAAGAGGGAAGCGAGACGCATTTGAAGACAAAAGAAGATAGAGGCCGAAATGCATGAGTACGAAGAGCATACTCTTGTAGAACCCCAGAGGTGATATAATGACTGATGCCCAGAGCTTACTAAAATTATGGAGGGAACACTTGTATATGTAGCCTGCCGAATGGCAGTGAAAGCATAACACCAGGAGATGGCGAACCCGATTCTCCAACCGATGACGATGGAGCAGTCCAACCATGAGGAATTTCGAATAGTAATTAAACGTTTAAAGAACAACAATGCGCCGGGTCCGATGGATTGCCGAGCTATTCAAATACGGCTGCGAAGAGGTGAGCATGCATCAGATTCGCATATAAATTTCTATGGAGCGTATTGTGTGAAAGATTTAAGCCCACCGTCAACAATTTGATTGGACCCTATCAGTGTGGCTGTAGACCTGGAAAATCAACAACTGACCAGATAAACTGACCTTGAGCAATATCAAAAGCTCCGTCAGCATCGGGAAGGACCTCTCCGAGCCGAAGTTGTAGACAAAGTTGTTGTCCCTGTTGTGCAACTTCTTCAATCTACTACTGGAGAAAAAAATTGGAGCTGCAGAGCTGCTTTCTCCAGATTGGATATGGAGGCGAAGCAAATGTGTTTGGTAGTGAACGAGAGCAAGACGAAATATCTCCTGTCATCTCACTTGCGAATAGGCTCCCACGTCACTGTTGACAGTCATAACTTCGAAGTTTTAGATAATCTCGTCCATCTTGGAACCAGCATTAACAGCAACAACAATGTCAGCCTGGAAATCCAAATTAGAAAAACTCTTGCCAACAGATGCTACTTTGAATTGAGTAGGTAAATGAGAAGTAAAGTCCTCTCTCGACGAACAAAAACCAAAGTCTATAAATCACTCATTATTCCCGTCCTGCTATATGGTGCAGAGGCTTGACGATGACAACAACTGATGAGTCGACGTTGCGAATTTTCGAGAGAAAGGTTCTGCGGAAGATTTAAAGTTTTTGCGCATTGGCCACGGCGAACACCGCATCCGATGGAACGATGAGCTGTACGAGATATACGACGACATTGGCATAGTTTCGAATTAAATGCTAAATCATGTCGTACTAATGGGCGAAAACACTCCAAAAGTATTCAACGCAGTATTCGCTGGGTGAAGCAGAGGAAGAAAAGGACCTCCACTCCGTTGGAAAGACCAGGTGGAGAAACTTCGCTTGGAATCTCTAATTGGCGCCACCTTGCGAAAAGAAGCTAATGGCGCTGTAGTTAACTCGACAATACTACGACAATAAAGAAGAAGAATTCAATACAAAAAAAAGACTACATGTATTTTATGAAAGTTGGTGTTGTACGTTCGAGGACCTGTGGCCTTCGGCCTCCAGCCACGAACACACTCAGGGTCATAACCCTTAATTAGTAGAGTTCTCTTTCTGTGGTTCGGTAGAAAAGGAGGGCGAGTTCCCTCTTGCTGTTCATAAAGTACATATACGGACACGATAAACTATTTTTCACAAGTCGGCATTTCGGTTTGTCGGTATTTTGATTTAGCTGCATATTTGAATTTTGTGAGTACTTTGATGGGTCGGCATTTTGAACTTCGGTGTTTTAAGTGTGTCCTTTTAAATTTATGTATAGCCAAAAGGGAAAGGGAAATGCATTTTGATTTTTTCGGTAATTTGATTGTCGGCTTTATGTCATACACCCTTTGTAAATTTATTTACATCTCTCAGATCTATGGCGCTGATTAAAGGGCAAAAGGAGTAAGAGGCCAGGATTATTTCTTTCTTCTTTAAAATTAACCGTAATATGTAATTATGATACAAGAAAACATTAAACAAATTTTAAAACCTCTAACAGGCCGAGAGATTACGATATATCTTTAAATAAGCATTTCATTAAATAACTAAAATCTGAGAACTTTGATCTTTTATTTTGCAGAAAAGATGAAATTTACATAATTTTTGTGCACGTGTTGGAATAAATTCTTAAATAGGCCCAATTTCATGATATACTATACATATGTATTTATTATCGTTTGACACATAGCCTCATACTTCAACCTACAAGTATGCTAATATATTCCCAGCTATTTACAATTTCAGAAAATATAACCAACATTAATGATTCTTCTAGGTTTCCTCTTTTCCTTCTCCGCTGTATACGTTAGCCTTGCCCTTGTCCTTTGAGAAATTATTGTAATTATTGTATACAAAATTCACAGATATTCATAATATAAACTGAACGAGGCTATGTCGAAAAAGTGCTCACATTTAGAAAAAAGAGTTGCGGAAATAGAAGACAAATTAAGTTCATTCTCTTCACTTCCTCCAGAGGAGGTCATTACGGAGATCAATGAGCGTAAGAAGCGGGAAGCCAATGTGATCGCATTTAATATTACCGAATCCGAGGCGGTAGACGGTAAAGTACGCCTAGAAAAAGATAGAGCACGGTTATCATCAGTGATTCTGAAGAGCTCCATGACAATACGAAATCGTTCAAGCTACGCAGGCTAGGGCGTCCAACACCCGATCGGTCTAGGCCTTTGCTGATTGAGACACAGTCTGTCACTTATGCCAGAAGTATACTAAGATCCAAACCTGATCCTGACACACGAGTCTCTTTCAAGTCAGATCTCACTCCGGCTCAGCAGTCACATTTGCAATCACTGAGGGAAAAACTTAGATTGCTGAATGACAGTGGCGTGAAAAACAAAACCATTAAATACGTGAATGGCACGCCTAGAATTGTTAACACAAACTTTCGCCAAGTCGTCGAGGAAAGGAAACCTAAAGCAGCTACAAGTATACTACCAGAATACGCGCGGTCTAAGGACAAAACTCAGCGAGTTCCTAACCTCGTCAGCAAGTAGTTCGTACGACGTAATATGTATCACAGAGTCCTGGCTTCACTCATCTATTCAAAATAACGAATTCATCGACAGCTCCTATATCACACTAAGGAAGGACAGGGATACTTCGACAGGATGCGAGAGAGGAGGTGGTGTCCTGATCGCTTTTAAACGAATAACTAAAGCTGAGCTTACTTATATCCATTGGGAACAATAACCTAGAACAGATCTTCATAAGGATCAAAGGTGATAATATTTGTATCATCATTGAGTGCGTATATACTTATACCACCACAATCTAATTATGAGATATACTAAGCCCATACTGAAATATTAATACATTTGAGAGAAAAATTTCCGGATTCAAGGATCATGATAGTGGGAGACTACAATTTGAATAGCAGTACACCGCGCTTTGATGACGATACCACTGCCCTTATTGAGTGTCAACAATTCAATAACATCTTAAATAAAGATAATAAACTGTTGGATTTATGTTTCAGTAATTTGGATCTATCAATCAACGAAACTCTTGCTTTCACGACTGTGGATAAATATCACCCACCTCTGGAGATCTCCTTGGATTTTCAGTCTAGCCTAATACCAAATTATCCTCCTTCTTATTCGTTTAAGAAAGCCGACTATGTGAGTCTTAATGCTTTCTTTTTAAGATCTAACTGGATTGAGCTATACAAAATAAAAGAAGTGGATGATAAGGTTAGTTGGTTTTATAATAAAGTACAAGAAGGTATTTCTCAGTTCGTCCCTGTATATTCGAGAAAACCAAGTAAATTTCCCTGCTGGTTCTCTAAAGAACTTATAAATAAAATTAAATTGAAGAAATCTGCACATATCAGATATAGGAGGAATAAAAATAAGTTAAATTATAGATGTTTTAGCCAACTCGGACTCGAATGCAAGAAATTAAGTGCAATATGCTACAAGTCATACATTAATAAAGTGGAAAATCTAGTCTCTTCAGACAAAAATGAATTCTGGAGGTTTGTCAAGAACAAAAAGGGTACCGACATGGGAGTCCCAGCTACCATGACATGGAATGACCTAACCGCTCATTCGGGTGCGGAGATTAGTAATATCTTCGCATCTTACTTCAAAGACACCTATACAATGAGCCCCAGCGGAGTTGGTCATCATCAATCTGCTGACATTGTAGGAAACGTGGAGCTAAATGAATTTGATGCTAACTTCAATGAAGTTTTTAAGCAGCTGTTGGCTCTAGATACAAAAAAAGGAGCAGGACCTGATGGTCTGCCTAATATATTTCTACGCAACTGTGCTGTCGGGCTCTGTGAACCTATCATGCATATATTCAGTAAGTCTTTTTATCACGGAACCTTTCCATCGGCGTGGAAATCGTCGTTCATCAGTCCCATCCACAAAAACGGCCCAAGATCTGACGTTACCAATTATAGACCTGTATGTATCCAATCTGCATTAGCAAAACTGTTTGAGAAAATTGTCTTGCCTCAGTTGATATCATAATTCCGAAATATCATTTCTCCTAAGCAGCACGGATTTGTTGGTGGCAGATCCACTACAACAAACTTATATACCTATGTCAACTACATCTTGAAGGCCATGGACAGTGGTATTCCAGTTCATTCAATATATACGGCATTCGACAAAGTGGACCATGAGACTCTTATGGTAAAGCTAGAAAATTATGGAGTGAATTGCAATGCACCACGCTGGATCAGATGGTACCTAACAGGAAGAAGGTTACAAGTAAGAATCGATGGACACATTTCAGATGAGTATGATGTCACATCTGGTGTTCCCCAGGGATCCCACCTTGGACCCATACTCTTCAACATATTTGTGAATGACATTGGGATGAAACTGCAGTCTGAGTACTTATTATACGCTGACGATTTAAAAATTTTTCGTAGGATTTTTCACCGTTTCTGATATTCACATCTTACAAAACGATATAGATGAGCTGTATAACTGGTGTAAGATAAATAAACTTGTTTTGAATGTGAAAAAATGCGCAGTGATGTCCTTCACCCGTGCGCACACGCAGGTACCTTTAACCTACACGTTGAACGACCAAAGACTCACGGAAGTTGAAGACATCAGAGACCTGGGTATAACTATTGACAGGAGACTAAATTTCAAGAAACACATCGATAACATTACTTCGCAGGCATACAAAGTACTAGGGTTGATTAATCGGATGTGTAGGGAATTTGAGAACAATTGCTCGTTAACCTGCCTATTCTCAGCAATAGTGCTACCTATTCTAGAATATGGAACAGTATGGAACAGACACAGAAATGATATCAATTCAACTGAAGACGTCCGAAGAATCCTGAAAATAAATGACCTGAAATCTCGACGGCAGGTAGCAGACCTCGTCTTCTTATTCAAAATCCTTAATGGATTAATTGATGCCCCAGAAATCCTTGCAGACTTTGAAATCGTACCAAATGAGCTTAACCTTAGACAGATGAGGTTCCTGAAAACTTGCAGATCGAACAAAAACTATGTAATCAATGGCCCAAAGGAAAGAATCTGTAGATTGGTAAACTCTTTGCACGGTGACATCAACTTCTTCAGCGGGTCTCTACAGAACCTCAGAAAGATCGTTAAAAAAGCTTTATTAAAATACTAGCATACGAACTAGGTCACGAGTTTAATTCCTAATTTTATATGTTTAAGCCTGTTGTCTTATTTAGCATTATAATTGTTATTAGATGTATAGTGCCGATTGGCGTTAAATAAATAAATATTAATACAATTTAATAAAATTTATTTTTATTGTAAATTATATTAGGTTAGGCATAATACAGTAAATTAAGAATATGTAAATGTGCGTAAACTAGCCTGGGTTTAAGTTGAATATTATACACAAAAAAGTATGTATATTACAAAAATATGTACATACATATGTTAATTTATATTTTTCCAACAGCTTTATATAGTTCTATATTTAGATTAATATAATATATTTATTATATAATGACCGTAAATACACCGATGTTGATGTTGTTGTTTAAAAGTATTTATCTTTCTTCATATATTAATATATTAAATTTGTTGACAACGCCGTTTGTTGCCCATCCTATGTACATATGTAATAACTAATTTATGCATTTTTCCAAGCCAAAATGTATTTTTGATTGGTAGGATTGGCAGTAAAAGATTCGTATGCTACCTGTCTCGCGATTCGGCATGTCACGTTAAAAATTTGACATGTAAAAGCAACAACAAATTATTTGATATATGTACATATTTAAATTTATATGAGAGAGTATTTGGATATCTCACATAGTGGCACAACTGCTATCTTCAAGGCTACCAAGTTTTGTTTTACACATTTGGCGATTCGAAGTCAACTATTCCATATACTATTTTGTTAAGGAGTAAAGAATTGTTCAGTTGATGCAAATGTATAATATATACTTACGTACACATATAAACTGTAAACAGCAAAGATGAAATTCTCAAGTAGTTAGTTCAAACTCACAATTATGTAAATCTGAATTAGGGTTAAGAAATTTTCGTTCTTAAATTAAACTTAGCCTACTATTGGTTTTTCGTAACTGGGCTCGCCATGGTATTATGTTATCTGCTTCATCTCCTTTGTTTTATTGATTACTATTGATATTATAATCTGATACTGGCATACTTCTGATCGCAGCTTGTTCATTTTGTTCCTTGTTACTATTGTCAAAAGTTCCGGAAGCAATTGGAAGGGAATCAACGCTCGGAGAAACCAAATTAATGTTATCAATTGGAATTGCTCGATTCTTAAGTTGCCAAGTTTCAGCTCTACGATTATTTTCCACCTTGGGTGTATAAATTGAGACTCTGGAAAAATGCAAATATATATGTATGTTTGTGTGACAGTTTAGTAGTATTTTGAAAACAAAATTTATTATGCATGTACTTTAGTTTATTTTCGATTTCCTCTCGCCTGGCTAGTAGGTCACGTTTCCATTGAGCTATTTGTAAGAGGCGCCTATTCTCTGCTTCCTTAGCCATTCGTTCTTCGAATTCTTTCTTGGCTCGTTCGGTTGCCTTTTTCGCCATCATCTGACATTTCCAATCCGGAATGATGTTACCAGCCTGATCTTTTTCTGGAATCTGCATATAAACCTTTGGTTGCAAATTAAATACCTGTCAAGTTAATACATAATGTCGTTTTATGTCCTTACCTGATCCATATAATTGTTTGTCGAAAATTGTTTGGAAATTTCGGGATAATGTTCAATATCAAATTGACCGGCCGACTGTTTCTCTACTTTCATTTTCTTAATGCCCGTAAAGTCTTTTGATATCTTCAATTCGGCAATTAAATCCGTTTTAAGGTAAGAATCAGCTGACGTGGCAAGGCACTGCATACTTAGACTGCGTGCTGGCATTTGATACGACTTGGTCATTTGTTGAGTTTCAATACGACGAAGCATTGAAATTCCACATAAATTCATGTAAAAATACACAATACGCGCACATAATATTGTGAGCAAAAAATAGTAAGACTTTATTCATAATTTTAAAATTATTAATTTATTCTTCAAAATCTATGTCGTCCCCCTCAAAGTAATCCCCCTTGGCAATAATACATTTGTGCCAACGTTTTTTCCAATCCTCGAAACAGTTGTTAAAGTCGATTTCCGGGATAGCCATCAACGCGCATAGCGATTCACGTTTAATGTCTTCAATTGACTCCAAACGGTTTCCCCGGAGCTGTCGTTTGAGTTTACTGAATAGCCAGAAGTCACACGGAGTTAAATCGGGCGAATACGATGGTTGCGGCACTATATTGGTTGAAAATTTGGCAAAAAACTCACGAAGAATCAATGCAGTTTGCGACGGTGCATTATCGTAGTGCAAAAACCAAGAGTTGTCGGCCCATAATTCCGGCCTCTTTGTACGAATAGCTTCGCGTAAACGGTGCATAATACTCAAATAGTATTCCTTGTTGACAGTTTGGCCGGTCGGAAGGAATTCGGAGTGCACCACACCTCGATAATCGAAAAAAACGGTCAACATAACTTTGATTTTTGACCTGATTTGACGTGGTTTTTTCGGCTTCGGCTCACCTGTGCCACGATATTCGGCCGATTGATCGTCTGTTTCCGGCTCGTAAGCATAGATCCAAGACTCATCGCCAGTAATAATACGTTTCATGACATCCTGGTAGTCGGAAAGCATTGTTTCACAGACGTTAACGCGACGCTGTTTTTCGAAAAAATTTAGTGATTTTGGAACCAATCGTGCTTTCACTTTCCTTAGGCCCAAATGATCTTTCAAAATGGTTTTCACTGATCCTTCTGATATTCCAACGATGTCAGTAAAATCTCTGACTGTGAATCGTCGATTCTCAAGCACCAATTCTTTTATTTTATTGACGTGTTGATCATCAGTTGATGTTGATGGCCGTCCTGGACGTGGTTCGTCGTCAACGCGTTCTCGACCCTCTTTGAATAGTTTGTACCAATCAAAAACACTTGCTCGAGACAAAGAGTTATCACCGAAGGCCCTATTTAACATTCTGAACGTTTCGGCAGCAGAAATTTGATTCAGCACACAAAATTTAATGGAACTTCTTTGTTGAATAATTTCATTCATGGTTAAATTTACCGAATGGACTTTATGTTCTTCAGGAAGACAAGTACCCGAGCGATGACGGTGAGGTTTCTTTATGCCGCCGGTTGAGGAGGCGGATTTACGAGCTGCCTTTGTGGCAAGTTGCTTGCGTGGTGCTTTTTCGCCGATAGATTTAAGCGCAGTCTGCTTAGTACGAGCCATTGTTATTTTTACCTGGAAATTAATTACAAAAGTTTTAACATCACCTAGTTCGAAGTATTTGATTAATAAAATAACTGGTAATATTTTCCAATATAGAAGTGTTTCATAACATATTTTCCGGAATGGAAATAAAATACAATATGCATTTGTTTAAGCTAGGACCAAAATATGAATAGGTAACTATACTTTTAGTAAAAAGTTATATTTAAGTTTTTACTTCACATTTCATTGCAGTACTAAAATTATATACAATATAATGTACATATGTATACATATGTATATGCTAATTATTGGGCTTTTTGCAAACGAATACATTTTGTATACCCATTATGCAAGGCGACTTATGATCGGTCCACTAGCCCGGACTGTTAATATAACAATATTTTGTATTGTGAAAGACTATCGATCTATATTGGTAAATGTAGGATCCAAAATGCAGGTTTTGCAGGAGCATGGCCAAGACCCGAACGAAGGTATATTCTAAATAATTATGAGGTTTGCAGAAAATTGTTGAGATTTACACTATTTTTGGCTAATTATGCAAATACATTATAACGTTTTAAGTGTTGTGAAAGCGAATGAGAGTGGTAAGTAACGATATAGTACGAAAATATCATATTTTCAAAAACTATGCAAAATATGTATTATATATGTATGTATAGGGTATTATATTACATATATATGTTTTTATGTACATTAATTGTTAAAGCAAAACGTTTTTATAGAATCTATGAAAAAGTAGGAAATATCAGCTCATTGTTCCAAATTAAAATTTGATTTTGATCTTGAGAGATTTTATAAAGTCCGAAATAAATAGTGAAATTAAAATTCCATTAATATATACTTCACTTTCAGAGAAGTCACTGAATATACGAGTATAATGAAGTGATGAGGACCAAAAAGGTGAGTAAATATTGGGCGGGGATTTAGAATAGCATCCCCCGATTTCGGGGTTAAAATGGGTATGTACGGATAGATGCCCTCCAGTTCAAGAAAAAAAAATATATATAGTTGCTGTACACTCTTATAGAAGATTGTACCTTCTTTGTTTAGTTCTGCAGCTCGAATTATTTTCTCCAGAAGAAGGTCACACAAAAGAGAGTCGCCTCGTCTGAAACCTCGTTTGGTATCGAACGGCTCGAAGAGGTCCTATCCGATCCTGACGGAGCTTTTGGTGTTGCTCAACGTCGGCTTACACAGCCGTATTAGTTTTGCGGGGATACCAAATTCAGACATCGCGGCATAAAGGCAGCTCCTTTTCGTGCTATCAAAGCCTTTCAAAGGCAGCTTCGAAATTGACGAGGAGGTGGTGAACGTCGATTCCTTTTTCACGGGTCTTTTCCAAGATTTGGAGCATGGTGAATATCTAGTCAGTTATTGATTTGCCAGGTCTAAAGCCACACTGATAAGGTCCAATCAGTTTGTTGACGGAGGGGTTTAATCTTTCACACAATATGCTCAATAGAACCTTATACGCGATGTTGAGGAGGCTTATGCCACGGTTGTTGGCGCAGATTGTGGGGTCTCCCTTTTTTTGGATTGGGCAGAGCACACTTAAATTCCAATCGTTGGGCATGCTTTCGTCCGACTATATTCTACAAAGCAGCTGATGCATGCTCTGTATCAGTTCCGCGCCGCCGTTTTTGAATAGCTCGGACAGCAATCCATCGGCCCCGTCGTTTTGTTGTTCTTCAAACGGTTTGTATTAAATAGGCCAAAAATAACTTTAATTACATATTTATCGTTTTAAAAATAACCCAGACTGTGAGTATCAACCGAGAAGTAGAAGGGTCCTTGCGCTATCAGAATGAGACAAACGGGAGATAGTAAAGGTAAAAAAAAAAATCCCAAAACACCATCATCGAAGATATATAGTTGCAATTCCCACGACAACCGGTTCTACTCACCGGAATTGACTCGGATTTCATCCGACCAAGGGCTGTTCTTTCGGCGATCTAACCCCGTTTGGATCGGTAAGTGTTAATTTGTGTTTGTCGTCACTGGAGCAATGCCTTGCAGCAGGGGTGCTCCGTATCCTCCTGACTCGTGCTGGCAATGAGTCCAACCCGGGCCTGGAGGAATTTTTCTGCTGCGTATGCGCAAAACGGCGCCATGCAAACCCCACCTCGGTCAGGTGTAATACATGCAATGGATGGAGCCATCTTAAGACCTGCTCAGGCCTTAAGACTCATAGGGAGTGGACCACGCGTTACGTGGCCCCATGTTGCCTGCGCAATACTGCGACAGAAGCCTCTACGGCAGTGCAATCCGCACATAGTTCGCGCGCCGCGCCGCCACTCAATCCGAGTGCCCAACAGAGGACCTCCACGGTCCCCAGGAGCTCAATCAGGCAACATAGCTCCCCTTCTGACTTGTCCCCCCCAACCTTCATCCCGCTCCAATCCTCGTGCGAGAACCAATCAGCAGCTCTTGGTCCCTCGCACAGTCTGTTCCGTGTGTCAGGCCGTCATACGTCGGAACGTCACATCCGTCAAGTGCAATTCCTGTACTGGCTGGTGTCACTTTTCGGCGTGTTCCGGCCTGCGCACCACACGTGAGTGGAGTGAATCGTACGTTGCCCCATGCTGCAGGAGTCTGCCCCCGCAACTCACAACAGTGGCGTCGCCTACCAACACCCCAGCGCGACAACCGCCCCTGCGGGTTCTACAGCTGCAACAACTACCACCCTCACGTCACTCCCTCACCCCCAGGATCACTCACGGACACCCGCGACAAACCCGGCTACTTCAATTTAACTGCAATGGACTCCAGAGTAAGATCGAGGAGTAGTTGCACTTATGAATCGGGAACGTGTATCGATAGCTGCGGTCCAAGAAACCAAGCTAAACAGCCGCTCAGATCTTCTGAGTTGTGCCAGTTTCAACGTTTTACGTAAAGATCGCGAGCGAGATAATGGTGGTGGCCTAGCCTTCACATTGCACAACACCGTGCAGTATCGCCTAATCGATGAGGGATACTACCCTAGAATGTCAGGGTATAGCTATCCGGTCAGGCGATGTCGAGCTCGAAATATTCAATATATACATCCCCCCAGTTACATGTTGCCCAACAGGATATCACCCGAATATAGGTGCGCTACTTCGTGGTGAAAACCGTTTGGTACTAGGCGACTTTAACGCGCACCACGATCTTTGGCATTCCTGCCTGTCAAATGATCGTAGGGGGATGGAGCTGGCGGAACAGATTGACGATTCGACATTCTGCACAATGAATGACGAAGCCCCCACCAGAGTTATGAGCACCTGTAATAGCTCGCTGGATATTACCATTGCTAGCGGTGGTCTGATAAACAGCATAACCTGGCGACCTATACTAACTCTCGCATCAGACCATCTGCCCATAATTATTTCGATCGAGAAGCCTACTGATTTTGTTTCTGTGGACAGCCGCACCTACATTAATTTGGAGGATGGGGTCATGTGTAGAAGTTCACGCAAGTGAGGAAAGTTCTCTGATCGCCATTCACTTGGGAGTGGCCAGAAACGATTCTTTTACATATGACTCAAGCAGCTCACGACTTCCGGTCTTTGACCAAGTATCCTCTGGGTAGCCTAAGAACATCCGTTCGAAGGTGAGCTAAAGTGAGAAGGCGAAACACCCCTGCAAAGGGTTGTGCGCTGGGTTTGGGACCCGCCACGTAAAAAGCTCACCCCAATGAAAAAATTGGGTTGGCTTCACAGAATTTACTGAGAGCACCTTCAACGCTCTTTCTATTCCTATGGACGTATGCGTTGACGAACGTCAATTCCGCAAGGTGATCGCAGCAGCTACCGCTCGCTTCATCCCGGCTGGAAGAATAGCGGAAATCCGCACCAATTTCCCAGCCGAAGCAGCCGTTTTAGCTAATGAGCGCGACACCTTACGCCATGCTGATCCCGGGGTTCCCCGAATAAGGGATCTCAATTTGGAGATTCGGCGTATGGTAAACCAACATAAGCGGACGAAATGGATAGAGCACCTGAAGTCCTGTAACCTCTCCACCGGTGTGAGTAAGCTTTAGGCTACTGTCAAAGCTTTGTCAAACCCGAAGAGACATGACGACCGAGTTGAAGTTCAATTCAATGGTCATGCCTCTTCGGACCCGAAGAAGTGCGCGAGCTATTTTAGCCGGCAGGTCACACTGCAACCTTCGGTAGATAAAGCTAAACGATGTGTTAACCGACGGCGCGCCACTTACTTTCACCGATGAGGAGGTTCAGGGTGTCATCAAAAAGGCAAAATCTTCCAAATCCATTGGCCCTGATGTAATCAACATGCTAATGCTAAAGCATCTGGGCTCGACGGGAGTAGGGTATCTCACCAAGGCACTCAATCTGTCGCTGACCACTCTTCAAATACCCGATGTGTGGAAAGTCGGAAGAGTGGTCCCACTACTGAAACCTGGGAAACCCGCCAACAAAGGGGAATCTTATCGACCAATAACTCTCCTCTCCCCAGTAGTGAAGACACTTGAGGCCTTGCTACTCCCGACCTTCACTCACCACCTGAGCATAGCCAGCCACCAGCATGGATTCCGAAAAGTGCACAGCACCACCACAGCACTTAGCGTCATAAACGCTCAGATAGTTCGTGGCCTCAACCAGAAACCACCCTGCGAAAGAACGATCCTCGTAGCTTTGGACCTGTCAAAAGCTTTTGACACGGTCAATCACACAACGCTACTGCAGGACATTGAAACAACTACGCTCCCTCCAGGACTAAAGAGGTGGACCATGAACTATTTGAGCGGTCGCCAGCCATTCGTACTATTTCGAGGTGAAACATCTAAACTGAGAAGAATTAAACAGAGGGTTCTGCAGGGTGGTGTCCCCTCCCCGCTACTGTTTAATTTCTACATCTCGAAACTCCCACAACCACCAGAGGGAGTTTCCATAACCTCGTACGCTGATGACTGTACGATATTGGCGTCGGGCAATGGAATCGATGGCATGTGTTCGACAGCTACCTCTCCGACCTTTCTCGTTTCCTCACTGCACGAAATCTCACACTTTCCCCCCACCAAATCCACAGCGACCATATTCACAAACTGGACGAAGGAGTATAGACTTGAGCTTAATATTGCAGTCGACGGCGTCAAAATCCCGACTGTCAATATGCTCCTTCTCTCCTCATACGACCGCGATTAAAGCCGCAACAAAATCCTCAAGTCGGCAGCCGGCAGCACATGGGGAAAAGACAAAGAAACGTTGTTGGCAACATACAAGGCAATCGGCCGCCCGGTCCTCAATTACGCAGCACCCATATGGTCGCCTGGATGCAGTGGCACGCAGATGAGGAAACTTCAGACCTGTCAAAACACTGCACTCTGGACCCCTACGGGATGTCTTTTGATGTCTCCCGTTGAACACCTCCACAGTGAGACGCTTATGCTCCCAGTTAAGGAGCATAATGAACTCCTCTCCAGGCAGTTCCTGCTGGGATGCTTTAGCAGAAACCACCCCTGCAGCCATCTGCTTGAAACGGAACCGCCACCTAGGAGCATCAAAAGGTCATTCCTGGACTACGTCGACGACGTCGTACAGTACGCCGACCGGACTTCGGACGCAACTAACTTTCGACAGGTACTGACCGCCATTCAAAGCGGAGCCATCAACACCTTCACCGACTCCCTTCCCGTGAATGGCGTTCTTGGAGTCAAACCACCACCCATAGCAGACAAAGAGCTCCAGCTGCCGCGAGAAACGCGTGTGACCCTTGCGCAACTTCGTTCTGGATACTGTAGCAGGTTAAACTCCCTACTTATCCAGAATAGACCCTGACATACCGAATGTATGTCCTGCATGCAACGAGTCTCCGCATGACACTGACCACCTCTTTGCATGCCCTACGAACCCTACTCATCTAACACCCTCCTCCCTTTGGTCCGACCCCGTCGAAACAGCACGTTTCCTGGGCCTACCGTTAGATGACATCTACGACAACACAAATGACATTTACCATCCCAACGGGAATTGAATTTCCGTTAAAACAACAACAACATAGTTGCAATGCTAAACGAAGACGTTGGTAAGGTTCTTCATAATCGGACTGTTCGTAGAGCGCTAAATAGTGCTGGGTACAATGCCCGAGTTTGTCGCAGAAAACCTATAATTAGTAAGATGAATCAAGAAAAAGCGACTTTTATTCCAAAGGAGCACGTAAACTAGCCGACGGACTTTTGGGCGAAAGTAATCTGCTCTGATGAAAGTAAATTTTGTGTATACAAGTCAGATGGGCGAATTTTGACATGGCGGAGAAAAGGCGAAAGATTGTTTGAAAAAAAATATTCACCAAACAGTAAAACACAGGGGTGCTGCAGTTTTGTTGTGGGGATGTTTGTCAGCATGTGGTATTGGAGAGCTAGAGAAATAGTTTGGGCACAATTCCGATTTCTTTGGCGCCGCGATTTGAAGGTACCGTTGGAAAGAGGAAGTCCTCCTGATTAAAAAAATATAGGGTTATAGGTACCGCAAACGCTTAGTTTACGAGATATTCGAATACCCGGGGTGACTGAAGTACTTTCGCGTAGTACTCCTTTTTGCGTTGGCGGCCTTCGGCCGCGCTTCAAAAAAAATAACCCTCGGTCGGACCAACACCTGGGCGTGCTCAGTTTTTTTGCGTTGAATTCCTTTTTGCGCGATCCAACACCGGGATTTATGAATTTAGTTATGACGTCATAATCTTTCTTTTCTCTTATTTTTATTCCATTACAAAATATGGCAACACTGATTTTTCGCTTGTTTACAACCATTTTCTAATTTTATGAATAAATGGATTTTAACTAAAGTTTGATATGGAATGAAAGTTATTTTTGCGCATATCTAATATAAAATAAATGATTAGAAACGAATTAGTGAAGTGGTAGTGGATATAAAGGTAAATGTTCAGCAGATCGGCTCTTCCGAAAACGTGCACCAATTTTCACGGGAAATGTCTTAAAAAATTCGTTTTTAATTCCGATTCACGAATATAGAAAAACAATAATAATTGGAAAAATAAAAAGAAATTAAAATTTCGATATTCTCAATATTCGGGTCTGAAAGAGAATTGGTAAAAATGAGAAATACATAATAGGAAAATAATAATAATTGGAAAAATGAAAAGAAAATAAATTAAAATATTTTCAATATTCGGGTCTGAAAGAGAATTGGTAAAAATGAGAAATATATAATAGAAAAATTTATAATTCATTATTATTGCAGAAAGAAGAAGTTGGACACAGAAGAATTATAAACGCCGGGGTGTTGGACCGACCAAGGTTATTTTTTTTCGAGCGCTCTTCTGTGTCCATCTTCGTCTTCTTTCTGCAATAATAATGAATTATAAATTTTTCTATTATGTATTTCTCATTTTTATCAATTCTCGTTCAAAGTGTAAACACAATGGCTACGACAGACTGCAAACTACATCTGTCAAATATTAAAATACACACGTTCTTATGGGCAGTGTTATTTTGACAGCTGCACGACTACACGACTGCAGGCCGACAGTTGTCGTTCTCGCTAACTTCAATATCCTCCTATTTTTGCCAATGACAGTACGACGACAGTAGAGTTGACAGTAGAATGGAAGATAGAAAGAGGAGGTAGAGTGGTGATGCCACTAATATGTAAAATTTAAAATTATTCACAGCTCTAACAAACTTGACGTTATTTTACAAATAAAAGCATAAAATAGCTATATTATAGCTCTATTATATCATTTGTAATAACAATTGATAATTTAAAGCAAAAATATTGACCTATTTACTTATTTTTTGCATAAAAAATTTCACTTTGAACAAAATATTAAAATTTCATTGAAGTGAAAGGAATTAGTATGGCCACAACGAAATTGTGTACATACAAAATGGACAACTGCGTTGTTTTGTGTACATGCCGGCCATTGTGTTGTTGTTGCTTCTCAAAATGTACATGTAGTAAGATGAACAACGACGTTTTCAGTTCACTGTCGTGCCGCTGCAGTCTGTCGTAGCCATTGTGTTTACACTTTCAGTCTCGAATATTGAGTTTATCGATAATTCGAAAACGATCAGTTCATGAACCCATTCTAATTTACAACAGTGATGCCATAATTTCGAACATAACCTTGCCATTTTCGTTGAAGTGAAGTGATTGTGAAGTTTTTCATATTTTTATAAAAATAACAAAAAAAACAATTTCTCTTATTAATTAACTAAACAACATCAATAATAATGTGTATATAATTCATAGAAAACATATTTTTAACGTCTAAAGACGTGTAAAGTGCAAAAGTGAATTTTTGATTTCGGGAAATACGATGTTTTTCTATTAAAACAAAGAAAATATTGTTTTTAAAAGCAAGCGCCTAACATATTCGTAAAGTAGAACTAAAAACGAGTATTTTAAGACATTTCCCGTGAAAATTGGTGCACGTTTTCGGAAAAGCCGCTCTGCTGAACATTTACCTGAACTTTAAATGCAAATATCTCAAAAACCATAAGTAGGCGTCAATTATATGTAGATATATTCTTGATCTGGAGGACCTCCTCTATCCGTTCATACCCATTTTAACCCCGAAATCCAGGGATGCTATTCTAAATCGCAGCCCATATAATTCCCCAAAGGCAGGAAATAAATTGCACACTATTAATTTCTGGCATAGAATTCCTATCTGCACTGTTCAACATAGAGGTCTTCGGTTCTTTCGTTCAAAACTCCCTTTTGCGTTGTCGGCCTTCGGCAGCACTTCAAATAAAATAACTTTGACCGACCCAACACATATATACTTACATATGTAGCTACGTATCGATACATAAGCAAGCTAATACTAGATTGATGGATACACATCGGTAAAAAATCGTAATTATCGAAGAAACAATATGTATGCTTACTTCCAAAATAAAAAAAAATCTTTGTATTCTCGATATTATACACAATTCGTTTTTATATATCTTTAATCATTACATTTTATCCAAGAACACTACATAAAGATTCCATATACACATACATACATATGTACATATGTATGTACAACATGGAAAACGCCGATTGATTCATTAGTTATTTTTTCAATGCAAAACTTTTAACACAACTTGAAGCTAAATCTTTAGGTAGGTTTATAGAATAAATAGGTAAAATGAAATTTCTTACATATATATTGACTGCTTTTATAAGTTTTAGAAATTTACAAATTCTTTCACAACTATAACAGATTTAACTCAATCACCGTCAGCTTCCATAATGAACTAGTGATGGTCGATATCCAGAATGTGATACGCTTATAGTCGATGCATCAATGTTTTCGTCACGTGGTCCCAGTGTCCGGTGTTTTCAAATTGTGTTGTAAATTGTGTAGCGAAGAGAAAGATTCAAAAGAACATATGGAAAGTAGTAATAAAATACATATATATGTATTAATATGTTCTGACCGACATTGAAAACACATTTGTATGTTGTGGAATCTAAAGGCCTAACTATAATGTGTGTTAAATAATTAATTTTACCAGCGGGTAGAGTTCTCAATGCTTTATTAAGGTGAGTACCATCAGCACTGAGTTACAATCAGAGAAGAGAGTTGTACATACATGAACTCCGGTATTTATAGGAGTACAAAGGAATTTTAAATACCGTAACTTCGAAACAAGAATGATAGAATACAAGATTACGACACTAGTTTACAGTTAGTTTTTTTCGGTTTAGCTCTTGACAATTCTTACAAAAACAAATACATTGTTCAACAATTTCGTGACGTTACAGTTTTGCGTTGAGAAGAACAAGCATAGAAATGCATACAAATCAAGAATGATAGAAACAAGATTGCGCAATGAGGTGTTCAAATTTTGTTCGTTCTGCGCATCTACGTCACGGTTGATCAACGTACAATCAGCTGATTTTCTGTTGCTTGTTTTTCTTTGCAATAAGAATCAATTTTGTATTGCAGGCATACAAAATCATGAATATCATCAAATTTAACATCAATATAAGTGAATATTAATAAAAGATATCAATATAAGTGAATATTTAATAGTGAACATTTACCTACATATTCATTTAATTGTGTTTTCATTGTATTATTTAAGTTTGTCTCTTTGCTGTGTTTGTTTCAACCATATATGTACATTTATGCAAATAAAAAGATTGAATATTTTGTGACCGAGTATCAATTTATTGTCTTATTTAATTTTCTTTTTTTGCTATACATGTGTTCGATAAAGTTTTTACTTAAAGGTTGGTACGCAGCTCTCAAGTAATTGCTCAAGAAAAAAAATACATTATTTCTCAAGTAATTTTGGCAGCTGGTTACGCATTGTGAATGATCTACATTAGAAGAGCAAGAGAGAATAAACAAAGAAAACAAACTTTGTGCGTAATATGTATGTGTGTATGTGTATGGTAACATAAATATTTGCATTGAGATTTAAGAAATGTTGTTGATGATTGGTAGGTTTTATACAACATTTCAAAATGGAATATACTTCATAATAATGATTTCAACTAATTTAAGATGAATTTGACGATTACTTCGAATTTCCTTCAAGAAACAATTGTTGATTTGATGTTTCTTCGCAAAACAAGGTTTGCCATATTCACATTTTACTGAAAAAAAGTATCAAAAATTAGTACTAGATTTCTTGAGAGCTGCGTACTAGCACAAGTAAGTTTGTCGCAGGAAAGTATCTTGACCGTTTCTTAAGCGTTTTTTTATATGAAGTTTTTACGTTTCTTGAGAGCTGCGTACTAAGCTTAAGGAACGAATCCTAAAATACATTCTTGCTCTGAAAAACAATTATTTTTTACTTTCGAGCTACAATTTACAAAATTACTTAAATCTAAGTGTTTCTGGTGGTAATTTGTACATATATGCAAATCAGTACCATTTACATCGTCAAATACTGCTTGCAAGGCTCTCATATGCTCCATCAACATATCTGTTGGTTTTGAGAGTCCTCCTTCAGAAAGGTGATCCACCCAGGTATAAGACGATCAATTTTCTGAATTGGCACAAATTTCGGGGTTGTCTTTACTAAGTTTGTGGCAGATGTACCCAGCCAAATTTTCAAGCCCGTCGTTGTTGAGAATCTTCAAGTCATCATTTTTTTCAATTGGGTCAGTGGAATTTAGATCAACTGACACACGTTGAAAAATATTGCCTGCAAAAATATAATAAACATACATACATGCTTATAAATAAAGGGGATAAATTGTTAGTTAAGATTATTATTACAATTAGGATAAGAAACAGTGGTTTAAACGAGACTCCATCCTTTTCTGCCGTTCATTAGCCTCTGCAGGAGTTAATCTGGTTAACGTGAGAAAAGCGCTAGGTAGCAACTTTGTTAGACTCCGCGAACTTAAACCTGTAAGAGTGTTTGGTTTTAAAAGTAAAATTATTGTAATCAAAATCCTATAATTACCCATTTCAAACTGCAAATTTCTTTCACATTCAAAGGCGCGCGCGAATAATAAGTCAACCGTGACGTCACCAAGAACAGCTGACTGAAAGCAAACATGCGCATTGCGCAATCTTATTTCTATCATTCTTGCATACAAATTGTAAACAGAAAAGTAAACACTTTTTGAAATTCCCAAAATAATATTAATTCATTCGTCTTTGCAGGAAATATTTCAGTAGAATGTTTAGAATATTGTTGCGAGAAAATATGTATATAATTAGTTTTAGGCACATCCACAATAAATAGAGTAGCATGTGTGGAAATTGTTCAAATGAAGAAAACCAGTGTAAGTGTACTGTTTGTTGTATTTATTTAAATTTCTAAGCATAAATATATAAATTTCTTAAAATGAAATGTGCAGTGGCTTGTTGTAATAATTATTATGCAATTAAAGGATCGAAAACGAGTTTTTTCAGTTTTCCGGCCGATTTAAAAGTTGCCAAAAAATGGGTGTTATTTTGCAAAAGAAATGATATATTTAATACTAATTAATAATTTCACAATTCTTTTATCATAATTTCATACATCTGAACTTATAATATATGTATATATTTATATACAACACAAGAAACGTTTTCTCCATTTGAATCACAACTTAATAGACAATTTTATTATCAATAGGCCGATATATTTCTTTAGAAATGATTCAAATCTTTCCACTCAACAATATTCAATCGCTTCACTAAAACTTTTCATTAAAATCGAAAGAATTAATAATATCTTGCGAATTTACAAAAGTGTTTACTTTTCTGTTTACAATTTGCAAGCCATTTAACAGTTTTTCACTCTTGTTCTTCTCAACACGGAACTATGACGTTTCGTAATGGCGGTCGTCGTAATCTTGTATTCTATCATTCTTGCTTCGAAATATAAATAAACAAAGATGATATCAAACAGAAATGTATGATGAAAGAGAGATGAAAAAGAGAAAGCTTAGATAAAACAGTATTGCCAGATCAGACTTAACATTATCAGAAAATCAACTTAAAACTAACGTAAATAATCCTAAACAATGTGCATAAGCTAGCTTCATAGAGCCCATACACGACACACAAGTGTGTTCGATCGGTATGTGTCGCATGCGGTTTACTCATGTATGGGCTTGTGCGCGCACCGATCCATGTTCGCGAAAATGTTTGATTTTTTACGATCGGTGCGCGCACATGTGTGTCGTGTATGGCATTGTGCGCGAACAAAATTCCTTTTCTCTCGTGTCGCCGAACAGTGAAGATCGCGGACGAACAATGGCAAGTGTTAAGGCCTGCTTTAGAGGCTTCAAAAAATCGATTTTTTGAGGTTTTTTTTGGGAGGGAAAGAAATAAGTGATTCATGCAAAATTTCTAGGCTTTGTAGTTATATATTTGAACATCTTTCACAAATTATTTGGATACTAAATCTTTGATATTCTGCCTTTGCGAAGCAATTGCCCGATGCTTCGCACATGTGCATTTTTCGGACGGCGGGCAGGATGCAGGTCGCAATTTCTATCAAAACAAAATATTCAAAGAGATTCATATTTTTTAATAATTTATCTTCTAGTTAAACTAAGAAAATTCCAAAAAGAAGTGTAAAATTTTAAAAATTTTTTAAAAATTGACAAAAAGTGGTTTTGACCAAAAAAATTTACTTTATATAAATAGAAGATAATTTTATGCCAAAGATACTAAACTTTGCCCGAATTCCATAAGACGTGTGGTTTTTCTCTATCCTGCCCGCCAATTAAAAATAATCGTAAAAATGGAAAACCGAGAAATCATGCTTCAGAGTTTTCGCTTGTGCTTGTGTGCATATACATAAGTATCTGCTAAACGCTCGGTTACTATTTCCCTTCTAGCTTCGATAACATTTCGAATTCCCTTCTATAACTTTTGGGACATATTCTTATATATTTTTTAAAGAGATTTAAGCAAAAAAAAAAAAATTTATTGTTCAGAATTTATTGATCTTATAAAATATGAATTGGCAAACGAAAAGTGATAAATATAAAAATAAAATTGAGAAAAATAAAAGTTGGAATAACTTATTAACGAAATACAAAGAAATAGATAAAAATACTCCATTAGAAATAAATACGAAGAAATGTTCCGCTTGCCTGTCGCACATGTTAACTCTGTGAAGAACGAACGCAAGATGGATTTGTGTGTCGTGTATGGGCAAACGAATTCATACCGATCGAACGCACTTGTGTGCTCGTGTATGGGCACTATAAGCCAGCGTAAGCAACTGTCCGAATACACACAAATTGTATGTTGCAACTATAATGTACTTAACATCAAGTTTCGTTAAATTTTTTCAAATATCATTTGCTTAAGCAAAGTGCGAAACTGGTCGCATTTTCCGTACGGAATCAGCTGTTTTCGTTTTTTGTCAACAGATACATCATTTTGAATTTGAAGATGGAGGACGACGAATGTTTTGTACAAAATTTAATAGAAAATATAGAAAAAATATTTTTTTACGACAAATAAGATTCCTTTTATTTCAATCGCGTGTATAAAAAAAAAATTGATGTGGTCAATCCTCTTCATTTCTAGGAATCGTACAAAAAAACCATCCTACTTCCTCTTTCTGTTTATTTCCCTGAGTAAACATGCACCGAACTCTTTGTTTTTCATTTCACTAATTTTTGTAAAAATGCATACTCCGTCTAAAACATAAGTAAGCATTTTAATTGTTTTTAAATATTTTAATTTTCTATTCATTCCTGTATTGGAAAACCCAAACGAAATATGTATAAAATTAAAACACAAATTGTTTATTGACCATTTTCTCTCCTGCATGTAAGTACATTATAATCATTCAAAAGTCTACTCTCTGTTCCTTATGCCTTTGACAGGCTTTTCGTTAATTTTTTGACAGTAACATACGGCAGCGTATGCATATTATAGTTAGGCCTTAAGTCGTTCGGACCGACAATATGTGTTTTCGATGAGTTTTCACTGACAACTATCAGTAGCGGCATTCTCTTGCTCTTGCAAGATTGCACGATGACACAAAATGCAAAAATCCTATACCGAAATATACAAGGGCAAGAGAGCACCCATTGCAGAATCTAGTGATATACGACGGCACGAAAATTAACATGGGTTTTGGTCTAACATATTTTACAGCCATTGCAAATAGTTTTCTGCGTGTGTTTGTTGTTGTGCCGATGTACCAAGAGGAAATACATATATACAATTCTTGCACCGTGCAAGGGTTTTGCAAGAGCAAGCGAATACCCCTATTGTTTTCCAAAGACTCGTTTGTTCGAAATAGTAGATTTTCTTTCGTTTCCTTCTACTCATAAAATATTGCCTGGTCGACGTCTTTTTGCAAATGATTATTTCATGATAACAAATGCCCACACAAAAATTTTGCAACCCTTACGCTCTGAACACATAGAGCGCGACAGACAGCAATCGACATCTGTCCAATACTACAACACACACGTTCCTACGGACACAGTTATGTAGTTGTGCAGCTGTCTCAATAACTGTGTCCATAAGAACTGGTGTATTTTCTGTCTGTCTGTCGCGCTCTATGTGTTCAGAGCGTCAATGGCAATAGATTTGATAGTTGGTTTGCAATAGCTATTAGAAAAACCACAGAAATTATGAGGGTTAATGCTATTGCCGACTGCAAGGGATGGCTCTTCAGATAGTTCTGATAAAACTGATAGCTTTTTAGTATTTGGGCTGACCATATCAACTTAGTTGAAAAAAAAAATTGGAAAATAAACTTAACCGACCGTTTTTTTTGAAAGATGATCAGGCAGCGCGCAAACAAAGAAATAAAATTATACCTAAAAGTTTGAATAAAATTCTAATTTTACAAAGCATAGGAAAAGAATATTGGCGTTAGTAAGAACTAACTAAAATGTGTATAGATTAAGTTTTGATTTACTTTGTATAAGATTGTTTGGTAAAGGTTCAGGAGAGCGGCTTTTCCGAAAACGTGCACCAATTTTCACGGGAAATGTCTTAAAATACTCGTTTTTAGTTCTACTTTACGAATATGTTAGGCGCGTTCTTTTAAAAACAATATTTTCTTTGTTTTAATAGAAAAACATCGTATTTCCCGAAATCAAAAATTCACGTTTGCACTTTACACGCCTTTAGATGTTAAAAATATATGTTCTATCAATTATATACACGTAATTATTGATGTTCTTTAATTAATTAATTAGAGAATGGTTTTTATTGTTATTTTTATAAAAATATGTAAAACTTCCCAATTACTTCACTTCAACGAAAATGGCAAGGTTATGTTCGAAATTATGGCATCGCTGTTGTAAATTCGAATCTATTGATTTATGCACTGATCGTTTTCGAATTATCGATACTCTCGATATTTGAGTCTGAAAGAGAATTGGTTAAAAGGAGAAATGCGTAATAGGAAAATTTATAATTCATTATTATTGCAGAAAGAAGAAGAAGTTGGACACAGAAGAATTATGAACGCCGGGGCGCTCGAAAAAAAATAACCCTGGTCGGTCCAACACCCCGGCGTTCATAATTCTTCTGTGTCCAACTTCTTCTTCTTTCTGCAATAATAATGAATTATAAATCTTTCTATTATGTATTTCTCCTTTTAACCAATTCTCTTTCAGACTCAAATATCGAGAGTATCGATAATTCGAAAACGATCAGTGCATAAATCAATAGATTCGAATTTACAACAGCGATGCCATAATTTCGAACATAACCTTGCCATTTTCGTTGAAGTGAAGTAATTGGGAAGTTTTACATATTTTTATAAAAATAACAATAAAAACCATTCTCTAATTAATTAATTAAAGAACATCAATAATTACGTGTATATAATTGATAGAACATATATTTTTAACATCTAAAGGCGTGTAAAGTGCAAACGTGAATTTTTGATTTCGGGAAATACGATGTTTTTCTATTAAAACAAAGAAAATATTGTTTTTAAAAGAACGCGCCTAACATATTCGTAAATCGGAATTAAAAACACGAATTTTAAGACATTTCCCGTGAAAATTGGTGCACGTTTTCGGAAAAGCCGCTCTCCTGAACCTTTACCGATTGTTTTTATAAACTTAAACTACTGAATACAATAATTTTTATATCCTTTAATAAAAACCGTTAATCTCCAAATTTATTTAGCAAAGTTTTGTTTAATGATATTCATTCAAAACTTGAATAAGTATATTTCATAAGCATATGCTAATAAACAAATGTAACTTAATTTGCAGTTAATATCCAAACTTTAAAACAATTTTTTATAACTTTCGGTAAAAGTGATACTTTCGATGCATTTATTTGGGAGTGGCCAGAAACAAATCTTTTATATATGGCTCAAGTAGCTCATGACTTCCGGTCTTAGATTAAGTATCCTCTGGGTATCCGAAAAAATATTCGTTTGAAGGCGAGTTGAAGTGAGAAGGCGAATTATCCCTCCTAAGGGTTGTGCTCTGGGTTTGAGACCCGCCACGTAAAAAACACTACTAAAGAAAAGAAGAAAACAGCCTCGGATGAGAGATCCCCTTTTTGATGACGACCACTGCAAACGTATTAAGGATTTCGATTTAAGGGCATGCACCTCGAATGGTCCCTTAGTTGGATAGATGCTGCTGTCCATTTGGTTGATGTCCTCACTTGAGTAAAGGTTGACATTACCGCCGTCCAAGAAATGCGGTTGGCGGGACAGGGATTGAGGCGAAAAGATTCCTGTAGCATTTACTGTAGTGGCAATATAAAGGAGCGCAAATTCGGTGTGGAATTTGTGGTGGGAGAGAGACTCCGGCGCCGAGTTCTGGCATTCACTCCGGTGGAGGAACGACTAGGCACAATCCGCATCAAAGCGAAGTTGTTCAACATATCGTTGATTTGCGCACACACCCCGATGGAAGCGATGTGACCAAAAATGCCTTCTGTGAGCGTTTGGAGCGCACCTATGAAAGCTGCCCCGCCGTCCAAATCGGGATTGGCGGCTTTAATGCCAGGGTGGGTAAATAAGGTATAAATAAGGCACAACGATCGGTAAATTCAGCCTCCACGATGAAACATCCCCAAATGCATTGAGGCTGATCGATTTCGCCGAGGTCCGAAATATGGTTATCTGTAGTATTAGGTTCCAGCATAAGAAAGTTCATCAAGCTACCTGGTTGTCTCCAGATCGAAAAGCCACCAACAAGATAGACCGCCTCTGTGCGGTAAAAAACGCACGTCAACAAACACAAGGAAAGTTTGACATCGAGAAGCTGCAATCACTACAGACAGCCGAACGATTTTCTACTCGACTTGTACTCCTACTCTCTGAAAGCACTCATCAGCAACTCGGTATAAAGGAACTGGGGGACGGCATTTCAAGCTCCTTACGTACCTCCTCGCAACGTCACACTCGACCACAACACGTGCGGGATGGGATAGATACCGACAGTTGAAATTTTGCATTTGCAGATCAAAAAGAGATAGGCCGAAATGTGAGTATGAAGATCTTAATATGCTAGGCGACAGTGATAATACTCGAAAATTATACGAAATGATGCTCCGCCTAACAGATGGTTTCAAAACAGAAGCATACTCTTGTATAACCCCCAGAGGTGATCTAGTGACTGATGCCCAGAGCATTCTGAAATTATGGAGAGAATACTTCTGCTGAATGGTAGCGAAAGCATAACCAGAAGTTTTTAACCAGAAGATGGCGAACTCAATTCTCCAATCGATGACGATGGAGCAAACGTTCCATCGCCTGACCATGAAGAAGTTCGAATAGCAATTACCCGTCTAAAGAACAAATAGCGGCGATAAGTTGCCAACTGAGCTTTTTAGAGAAAGGTTCCGCGGAAGATTTGTGTTCCTTTGCGCATTGGCCACGGCGAATACCATATTCGATTGAACTATGAGCTGTATGAGATATACGACGACATTGGCATAGTTCAGCGAATTAAAAGACAGCAGCTAAGCTGGCTACCTCATGTCGTCCGAATGGACGAAAACACTCCAGCTCTGAAAGTACTCTACACAGTACCCGTCTTTCCTTTGGAAAGGCCAGGTGGAGAAGGACCTAGCTTCCATGGAGTCTCCAATCGGCGCCTCCTTGCGAAAAGAAGAAGCGACTGGCGGGTTGTTGTTAACTTGGCTATAACAGCGTAAGAGGTGTCTACCACTGTAAAGAAGAAGAAGAGGAAAAAGAATTCAAGACAAAAAAAGACTATGTGTATTTTATGAAAGGTGGTGTTGTACGTTCGCGCTAAGGATCATAACCCTTAATCAGTAGAATTCTCTTTCTGTGCTTCGATAGAAAAGGGGGCGAGTTCCCTATTTGCTGTTCACAAAGTAAATATACGGACACCATGAAATATTTTTTACATGCCTTTGACTTTATGAACTTTGGTATTTTAAGTGTGTCCCAAGGGAAATGCATATTGATTTTTTCTGTATTTAGATTTGTCGGTAATTTGATTCTCGGAATTTTAAATTTCGAGATTTTGATTGTCGGCTTTATGTCATACACCCTTTGTAAATTTATTTACATCTCTCAGATCTATGGCGCTGATTAAAGGGAAAAAGGAGTAAGAGGCCAGGATTATTTCTTTCTTCTTTAAAATTAACCGTAATATGTAATTATGATACAAGAAAACATTAAACAAATTTTAAAACCTCTAACAGACCGAGAGATTACGATATATCTTTAAATAAGCATTTCATTAAATAACTTTAAAATCTGAGAACTTTGATCTTTTATTTTGCAGAAAATATGAAATTTACATAATTTTTGTGCACGTGTTGGAATAAATTCTTAAATAGGCCCAATTTCATGATATACTATACACTCAGTCCTTTTTTTACGCGATTTTCGGTTCTGCCACTAATCGCGTAAAAAAAATCGCGTAAAAATGGTTAGTTTTCCAATATTAACTGACGAATTGGATCCGAATATAAAAAATATCGCGTATAACAAAATATACGCGCAAAAAAATATTCAAAAGCAATACAATAAGTTTCAAATTTCAGACTTATGATTTATTCATTCATAACAAAATAAAAAATACAAAACAAAAACAAATATAAAAGAGAAGAAAGTAGAAAATAGGTAGATTTATTGAAAAAAACCGAAAGAATGCTGTTTAATCACTGTCATTATCCGTAGTTTAAATTATTTTTAGCCGCTTATTTTGATGGCCGGCACTGATATCACTAGAATTTGTATCAGAATCAATAGTAAGAACTATGGAATGATGTTCTGATTGACTTAGCGTCTCCGACTGAGTTTGCACCATAAACTCAGTTAATTTTGTTTGAATGCTTCTTTTTAGACCCAATAAATTCCGATGTAGTTCTTTATATCTTAACATGCATACACTCAATTCTTTTTGAAAAATTCGTGCACGTTCTGCTGCAAGTTTAAGACCAAGCTAAAAACGAAAAAAAGCAATCGCGTTAAAGTGAGAAATTCGCGTAAAAAAAGGAATTTGCGCTGCAAAAATAACCGCGTTAAAGTGAAATAGCGTAAAAAGAGGTCGCGTAAAAAAAGGACTGAGTGTACATACATCTTCTTCTTCTTAATTGGCGTAGAAACCGCTTAAGCGATTATAGCCGAGTTAACAACAGCGCGCCAGTCGTTTCTTCTTCTCGCTACGTGGCGCCAATTGGATATTCCAAGCGAAGCCAGGTCCTTCTCCACTTGGTCCTTCCAACGGAGTGGAGGTCTTCCTCTTCCTCTGCTTCCCCGGCGGGTACTGCGTCGAATATTTTCAGAGCTGGAGTGTTTTCGTCCATCCGGACAACATGACCTAGCCAGCGTAGCCGCTGTCTTTAATTCGCTGAACTATGTCGATGTCGTCGTATATCTCGTACAGCTCATCGTTCCATCGAATGCGGTATTCGCCGTGGCTAACGCGCAAAGGACCATAAATCTTTCGCAGAACTTTTCTCTCGAAACTCGCAACGTCGACTCATCCGTTGTTGACATCGTCCAAGACTCTGCACCATACAGCAGGACGGGAATTATGAGTGACTTATAGAGTTTGGTTTTTGTTTGTCGAGAGAGGACTTTGCTTCTCAATTGCCTACTCAGTCCGAAGTAGCACCTGTTGGCAAGAGTTATCCTGCGTTGGATTTCTAGGCTGACATTGTTGGTGGTGTTTACGCTGGTTCCAAGATAGACGAAATTATCTACGACTTCAAAGTTATGACTGTCAACAGTGACGTGAGTGCCAAGTCGCGAATGCGACGACTGTTTGTTTGATGACAGGAGATACTTCGTCTTGCCCTCGTTCACTGCCAGACCCATTTTCTGTGCTTCCTTGTCCAGCCTGGAGAAAGCAGAACTAACGGCGCGGGTGTTGAGGCCGATGATATCAATATCATCGGCATACGCCAACAGCTGTACACTCTTATAGTGTACATACATACTTATGTATTTATTACCGTTTGACACATAGCCTCATACTTCAGCCTTCAAGTATGCTAATATATTCCCAGCTATTTACAATTTCAGAAAATATAACCAACAATAATAATTCTTCTAGGTTTCCTCTTTTCCTTCTCCGCTGTATACGTCAGCCTTGGTCGCAAGCGCATTCGCATCTCTTCCTTTGAGAAATTATTGTTGAATACAAAATTCACAGATATTCATAATTTAATATTAGTACAATTTACTCAAATGTATTTTTATTGTAAATTATAGTTAGCCATAAGTAAATTAAGAATATGTAAATGTGCGTAAACTTGCCTGGGTTTAAGTTGAATATTATACACAAAAAGTATGTATGTACAATATTACAAAAATATGTATGTTAATTTATATTTTTCCAGCAGCTTTATATAGGGCTATATTATAGATTAATATAATTAAATTATATAATGACAGTAAATACACCGATATTGATGTTGTTGTTTAACAGTATTTATCTTTCTTTATATAAGTATATATTAAATTTGTTGACAACGGCGTTTGTTGCCCATCCTATGTATGTTAAAATGACTAATTTATCGAAAATCTTAATTTGATATTAAATTAAATTAATTGAAAACGCATTTTTCCAAGCCAAAATGTGTTTTTGATTGGTAGGATTGTTCTTCCTCAACTGTACGAGACACACATATGCATATATTTTATTCAGTTCTGCCAAAAAGTCGTACAATTGTGTCCTTAAAAGATTCGTATGCTACCTGTCTCCGATTCGGCATGTTATGTTAAAAATTTGACATGTAAAAGCAACAACAAAGTATTTGATATATTTGAATTTATATGAGAGAGTATTTGGATATCTCACATAGTGGTACAACTGCTATCTTCAAGGCTACCAAGTTTTGTTTTACACATTTGGCGATTCGAAGTCAACTATTCCATATACTATTTTGTTAAGGAGTAAAGAATTGTTCAGTTGATGCAAATGTATAATATATACTTACGTACACATATAAACTGTAAACAGCAAAGATGAAATTCTCAAGTAGTTAGTTCAAACTCACAATTATGTAAATCTGAATTAGGGTTAAGAAATTTTCGTTCTTAAATTAAACTTAGTCTGCTATTGGTTTTTCGTAACTGGGCTCGCCATGGTATTATGTTATCTGCTTCATCTCCTTTGTTATATTGATTACTATTGATATCATCATCTGATACTGGAATATTTATGATCGCAGCTTGTTCATTTTGTTCTTTGTTTTCCTTGTTACTACTGTCAAAAGTGCCGGAAGCAATTGGAAGGGTATCAACGCTCGGAGAAACCAAATTAATGTTATCAATTGAAATTGCTCGATTCTTAAGTTGCCAAGTTTCAGCTATACGATTATTTTCCTCCACCTTGGGTGTATAAATTGATGCTCTAGAAAAATGCAAATATATATTTATGTGCGACTGTTTAGTAGTGGCTTGAAAACGAAATTTATTATGCATGTACTTTAGTTTATTTTCGGTTTCCTCTCGCCTGGCTAGTAGATCTCGTTTCCATTGAGGTATTTGTGAGAGGCGCCTATTCTCTGCTTCCTTAGCCATTCGTTCTTCGAATTCTTTCTTAGCTCGTTCGGCTGCCTTTTTCGCCATCATCTGACGTTTCCAATCCGGAATGATGTTACCAGCCTGATCTTTTTCTGGAATCTGCATATAAAGCTTTGGTTGCAAATTAAATACCTGTCAAGTTAATACACAATATGGTTTTATGTCCTTACTTGATCCATATAATTGTTTGTCGAAAATTGCTTAGAAATTTCGGAATAATGTTCAATATCGAACTGACCGGCCAACTGTTTCTCTACTTTCATTTTCTTAATTCCCGTAATGTCTTTTGATATCTTCAACTCGGCAATTAAATCCGTTTTAAGGTAAGAATCAGCTGACGTGGTAAGGCACTGCATACTTAGACTGCGTGCTGGCATTTGATACGGCTTGGGCATTTTTTGGGTATCAGTACGACGAAGCTGTGAAATTCCACATAAATCCATGTAAAATTACACAATACTTATGTATTAAATAAGGTTTACCTGAACGCTGTTAAGATCTTGAATGGAGATGGCGGAGAGGGGTTGATGCTGCTTACGTGTGGCAGTGTCCTGATTAACCACAGATACATGATTAATGTTTCCTGTTTTTATATTGTTTTGCTTTTCATTTTGATGCATTAATGGATGAGTTGGAAGTGGTGGCGGAGGTGGAGGCTTTGGAGGCTCGCAGTTAACTCCGTGCTGATTAGCCACTTGAATATGCATGTAATCTTCAGTATCTGTGGATCTAAATGAGAATACATGTACAAATGTATTATACATACCTACTTAGGCTGGTAAAAAGATTTTTTAATATTTGATTTTGTTCAAACAATAAACTTGGAAAACTTAACTAACCGATGCCTACTTGGATGCGTTCGTAATATCATCGTTTTTACTACTGAACTGAAGAACTAATAACTTCATTTGAACATGAAAATAACTTTTTAGGAAAATTCGCATAAATTATAAATACACACGCCAATGCATAAATAAATGCTTTGGTGAAATGGACCATTCAATCTAGCAGACGCTACGTTCTCTCATGCGGCACGCGATTAGCAAGGCGAAGTGGATATTTTTGCAAATTGAATGCACTAATTCATTTACGGTATTCGTTGAAAATTTGCAGTGAGTAAGAGCATTCATTTTTAAAGCAATGTTTGTAGGTTACTACTCTGTCTATTTGTACATACATACGTACATATCTAAGTAGCACCCCATGTATATTTTTCCAAATAAATAAGTATGTACATTTATGTATATTGTCCATATATCAGGTTGAAATTCGGTTAATAATATATAAATGCCAATTAAATGTAAAGTAAATATCATCAATGTATGTATATATGTAGATATATAATCAAATAAGCACACTCACCTTGCTGAAGAAGGGCATGATCGTTTATCACTTATACTTTTTAGATATTCAGAAGGCTTTATAAGATGTGTTACGCCATCTTGTGATTTGTTTGGAAAACTGGGTGGCACGAAGGGAAGTACTAACTGTTTATTAACTAAGTTTGGACCACCGGGACGTGTGCCACTTACTATATTGCCATTTGAATTGCTGTACCCATACTGTGTTTGTTGTAGTTCGTAGTGATCTTCGGCGGAAGATCCAAACATTTGAGATTGCTGATAGCTTTGGGGTAATAGATGTTGCTGGGTATCTGCTCGATTTGAATGGTAATTTTGCACTTGAATTCTCTCATCTTTCTGATCATTGCAAACGTGATAACTGTCACAAGTAAAATTTTCTCTGCTAGGTGTAAGACAGCTAATAGTTGCAAGTGACGCAGAGTTTTGTATATTCCCATTACAACTGCTATTAAGAAGTTTAGCTTTCTTGTTTGCTGTAAAATAATAATAAGAATTAACAGTGGATATGTATGTATGTACATATATGTACATATGTATGCATGCGTATGTATAATTTGTGTATATACGAAGTTTGATGTATTCATCTTTTTTACAATAAATGTAACTGAATAGTTTATGAAACTGTTTTAATGTATTTAAACAAATTTGTTTGAAAAACAAAGTTTTCTGCCATTGCTATGTACTCGAAAAATATGTCCAGAAAACTCAAACCAAAATCATCTGGATTCACTATAAAATGAAATTAATGGAGATAGTTGGCAAAAAATCAAACGATGTGTTGGACGACGTGTCACGTTTTGTCAGGGGTAAACTCCTAAACTAAATATTTTTCTTTATTGGCGTAGACACCGCTTACGCGGTTATATCCTAAACTAATTCACCGATTTTAATAAAACACTGTGTTCAGCTTGATCCAGCTTGAAGACTTATATATTACAATATATAAGCATATCTCACATTAAAAGTCAAAACTATTAAAAAAAATATATATATACTATATACATATGTACATATATGTATACAACATATGTACATATGTAGTACAAGTATAGTATATACGTATTTCTAGGATGTCCAAATATAAGAATGTGTTCAAAATTCAAAAAATAAATTATAATTTTTTTTCTTTGACAGATATTTGTATTAATCATTTTCAAAATTAATCCTCAAGGACAATCCCTTGGATTGTTATACCGGCCCATGTATCTAAGTATGATTGAAGATTATATTTAGTTGCGATTTTCGTGTCATTTTGTTATAGTCTTCCACAAATATGGTACAAGACACAACCTTTTGGATGTCGTTATTGTTATGTATGTATAACGCATACAATTCACACATCACATTATACTTACAACGAATATTAAATATGTCAAAATGGGAAAAACGCAACGTGAAATAATTTCGTCGAGAGAATTTCTTTTGACCTAACATATGTTCGCTGTTAGTTTAATGCTTTAAGAAGTATTAACGTAAAGTTTTACAAATAATAGTATGAAGTTATGACGTGCTTGTGGAATTGACCGTGCGATGGTCAAGTATTTTGTGTAGCGGTTCAGAGGATGGCATCAACGCAACTAAAGCATATCCGACTGGTTGTTACTAAAGTGGGCACACATAGTGGCTATGATCATTATTAATGTCGTTTGAGTATTAACCAACACATTGACATAAAAATGCAATATCTACATCTCTATGAATATATGAACGTACGTTCATTCACATTGAAATCAAGAGATACCCAAGTAACTGAATCTAATGGGAAGGATAAATAAGCTTTCACTTAAATCTGTTAAATTCGTAAAATTATTTACACTTTTTCTGTTTACTAATACCATTTTGAGAGTGGGACTATCCAAGTAGTTAAGAAAATAATCGTACCTTGGGTAGGGAAATATTATTCTACTAACTGCCATCTACAAATATTCTGTGCAACATGTCGCGTTGTAGCATAGCATAGATGTTTTGTTTGTTGGGATATGTTGTTATAATACTAGCCTGTCCATTACCAAGCCGCGCAACTCCACATTCACTTTCATTGGTATCTTTTCACTTGTCTTGGTTATATACTGGTATATAGCACTTACATGGTTAAAGATGTGCATCTCTACATGTTTGAAGTTAATAATGTATATGTGCAAATGGTTAATGTGCAAATTTGGAGTGAAAAATAAGGAAAGTTACTGAACCAGCCGATCCGGTGTACAACTTTTAATCGTGAAGTTTTCAAAATTCCCATTTAATTTGCAATTTAGTATTGGAATACAAATACAAATGTGCATATATGTATGTATAAGTATGACCTTTGTTGCGGTCAATTTTCAAATTTGGGATTTTACAGGATATTTATAAATGTATACACATTCATATGTATTTATGGTATGTAAGTAGTAGGTATACTCACTTAAGATTTTTATATATACACATAACACTAACTTATTTAACTAAGAACATACATTTTATGTTAGTAAAGTTTTGTTTAGTTAGCTTTGAATTTCATAAATAAAACGAGCTTCTTCTCTTCTTTACAGTAAATATATTGATCAAAATATCTAGAGATGAGTTGATTGTCAATATTTGACTTGAAATGAAAACTACGATTACCTGAGCTTATTTGCTACCAAAGATATATGTACATATGTATATTGATGAGCATATTTGCATCTCACCTGATATTGTAGACATTGTTCGGTTGTGTTTGCTTCTGATCAACTCAGATGGGCGCAAACTTGGTTCCTCAATTACCTCAAGTCCTGAATCGGAATCTATATTATCCAAATTACTATTTGAGTTACTAATATAAAAGTTCATGGGATCTGATGTAACTAATTGCATTCTTTTGTGTAAAAGTGAGTTCATCGGTGGCGGCAGTGGAGGAGGCGGAGGCCCACTTACTGAAATGATACGAAAATTTATGTTTTCGCGTAACTATGTACTTCAGTTAGTATGTATGTATGAACATATATGTATATGAATGTACATATATTTGCATTTGTGGAACATACCGATGTCTATGTTTTGTATAGGCGGAGCAGATGAAACTCGTTTTAACTGGCGGTCGCATGTGTTGCCATCATTGCATGTTGGGTGGAATATATTGCTGTTGCTCCCAGTGCTACTGCAATCAAGATTATTTCGAATAACGGAGTTTTTCTGTGATTGCTTGGTACGCTCAGCAATATCTTCTATTGGACACACACTTTCATATGTGTCGCTTTTAACACCACAATTGACATTGCTACTAGCGTTGAGCAGGTTCTTTAGATTGACATTTTTAACGGTAAAACTTTCCTTTTGTGATAACTCGTATTTGGGTTTGCTATGTATTCCTATAGTCGATTGTGATTTATTTCGATTCAGCCGCTCACTTTGATGCTTGCTGTTCATAGTCTAAAATTCAAATACATTTTTTTTAAATAAGTTTAAGAAACTCAACTAATTTGATATGACATGGATTAACGTAAAACCTCTCCAAAATAAACAGTGAAATTAGGACGTTAATTCGATAGGCAGTGACTATAAACCAACCAACCAAGAATTACAAAAGTTTTCCAATATATGATTACTTACATGATTGCTGTATTGTAGTATGAAATCTGAGCTACGAGTTGAGGAAGTGCTAGCTGAGCGTGAATGAGACCCACTATCACGGGAACGTGATCGTCCAGAACCGTATTTACTTTTGTTTTTTCGCGCCTCCTCACGAACCAAATATATATCCTCGTAATCATGGTCATGTGAACTTTCTAGTCTCAGCTTGTCATTGTTTAAATAATTCGTTTTAGGTTGTTTAGCTACTTGATTTTGTTTATCAATTTTAATATTATTGTTGTTAATTTTATTATAGTTGATTCCAGAAGTTAAATTGGTATTAATTTTTTTATTATCATTGGTAATGATTTTTGTGCTGGTGCTGGCGCTGAGATCTTGATCGTAGCTGCTACTTTCGTTGTTACATTTAGTGTGAAGATTAAAACTTTGACTTCGAAAGTTGTTAGTTTTAGATAATTTCATACTCGATTGAATAGAAACGGATATAGATTCTTCTGATCCGCTTCCTGTACCACTTGAACTGGAGTGAACATCTGCTTGTACAACAACTGCATTGTTTATTGTTTTTGATTTATGTATTTTGTTATGACTATTAGTTTTGTGGCGATTCATTTTCGGTTTTAAATTTCCAGCACTGTTGCAATCGGAATCGAACAGCTCCCGAACTCGATTATAAATTAGTTCATGAGGGTCGTGGAGAAAAAATGATTCTCCAGAAACACTGCCAGTCGGGGAAGGAGGAGTAAAGAAACTGTTACGCATTGGATTGACATACAAGCCATCATTAGGCACCATTTGGCCATTGTATAATTTCTCAGAAGATGACCGCGATTGTTGAGAATGTGAATAAATGGCCTCAATACGTTTATGGGCCATAGAGATCGGTGGTGGATGCAAATAAAAGGGCTCAATATCTGAACTTAAAGACGAAGATGTCTTCGATTTAATGGTGTTACTGCAACTAGTCTGCTTACTACTATTCGAGTTAAAGCTTCCGTTTGAGCTGTTGTTGATACAGTTACCTCCATCACTTCTATTGAAACTGCAATTTTGCATCTCTTGAAATTCCTTATTAGATAATGAACAAGTTTTCTGTCGTTGTTGAGTATGCCTGTCCCGACAACCATAGTCTATTGTACTACCGTGTTGTACTAACACATTAAGACACTTGAATTGTCGAATAGACATACAGAGAAAATAAAGATAAATAAAGAAACATGTTTAATTGAAAAGTGATGATATTAAGAGACCTTAATTAAATTTCGACATATAGAACAAGATCTCACCTCTACTTGTTGATTTTCTGCTGCATCGTTAATGGGCGACTTGCCGTACTTATCCAAAGACAGTTTTGCCCCATGTTTAAGCAACCATCGTACCACGGAAAGGTGTCCTCTTGACGCGGCAAAATGTAGTGGTGTAGCACCATCTCCATCTCGTAGATTTGGATCAACACCCTGATCTTGCACCTTTGTACGTGTATATGCAAAGTTAAGTAAAGTTTTAGTATTACGGCCACAAAATATAAAAATAAAAAAAAAACAATATTATTTCCATACACATATACATATGTATATGTATGTAAAATAGTGTATTTTTAATTATATAGTAGAAAAACATATACATATCACACACGGCTACCCCGATCAAAAAATTATAATGAATACGTTTACCATCCATCTGAGGCAATCCAAACATCCCATTTGTGAAGCAGCATGTATCGGTGCCATACCGTCGCGTGCGCGTACATAGAGAGAACCACCAGCTTCAAGCACTAAAAATTTTAGCACCTCTAAGTGCCCTTCTTGCGCTGCCAAGTAGACCGGTGTGACATCATTGTCCATTTGTGTATTCGCGCTATAAAGGGTAAAGTGAAAAAATAATGCTCATATATTTAATTTTAAATTTATTATAGTTCGCATTTGAATGTAAAAAGACAACCCTTTTTCTAGAAGGGTTTTTAACACAAAACTAAAACATTTTGCTTTTCAACATACATATGTATATGGTAACCGAATTACAAAAAAAAAACCCAAAAGACAATCACATAGGGGAAAAGGAAAGCGATGTATATATATATGTATATATATGTTGAAAATAATATACATTCGCACTTCTTTATTAACTTAATGGTTAATTGTATCACTTTCAAATAATCGATAGACATATGTATATGGTTATATAAACCAAAATAAGCAAAGTGCCCCGAAGCAATACCTGTCTGTACATCAGTCTATCTGTCAATCCTTGAGAAAAACCGTGGATTATCTAGAATTTGGCATTTAGCTGACATTTTTATTGCAAATTATTAACATAACATCACTGCCATCTCTCAAAGTAGTGCTAATTAAACATAAAATAAGGCGCTATATCTTTGTTAGCACCGAATTACAAAAAAAAAACCAAAAAACAATCACACAGGGGAAAAAGAAAGCGATGTACAAGATCTTAAATTATGTTAATAGTTCACCAAATTCTGTTATTTTATTTTCTGTAAGTCTCCTAAAATATTATATATAATAATATGTTGTATGGAAAGTCTAATAATGGATTTGGCCAAAAATTTAAATAAGGTAGTGGCAGCACTATCTTTTGGCATACAATTCTTATAAAAGATTTCATCGATTCAATTGAATTAAAGATAACTTAAGAAAAAGCAAAGGTACGGTTTCGAAAGATTGGTATTGTATTCCATTAGTACCCACTTACCCATTAAAAATAATCCCATTTGCAGTTCAACTGTTTTATATGTTTATGGTTATAACAGCTTTAATTGAACCTATAAGTATAATGCGACAGAAGTAGTATTTCAAGAGACCAAAGTATTCAAGTAATTGGAAACTGTGTTGCCCGTAAAGTTGGTTCGATCAGCTGTTTTATATGGTTATGGTTATAACACCTTTTATTGAACCTATAAGTATAATGCGACAGAAGTAGTATCTCAAGAGACCGAAGTGTTCAAGAGTTAAATAGTCGGCATGAGCAATACAACGGTCATAACACTTCTATTCAGTGTTCAACGCTTTTAATCCAATACACATCATATATTAAAACAGTAGACAAAAAAATGGCCAAATTTGGCGACTTGCTCGAATGAGGAGGTTATATCCGTCAGGGAGGTCTGCTTCCTCTATTTACAGCAAACATATATGTCAGAGGGGGTAAAGACTAAATAAACTGCCATTTTCCTTGGAATATTTTTAAGAAACTCGTATTACGATTGTTTGTTTTGCTTTTTTTATACAGGCACTTTTAACGGATATTTTTTTATATTTTAAAAGAACCAGAAATGCATGAAGTACACGGAAATGGACTGATGGGAAACCAGGCTTATGAGGTGAGGGAGAATATGTAGTACTTTTCAATTATTTATAAATAGTTTTAGATCTTAAAACATAAATAATAAAATATGAACGGACAATGCGGCACAAATGAAAATAAATTGAAAAGAAATTTTTATTAGTACACAAATACTTTAAAAAATTTCCATTTTTGTATTTTTGGACAAAGTTATGTATACTTAAATGATAGTGTTCACAATAAACAAATTTCCTGATTTAGTGATGTTTATATATCTGTCTGATTTTCTTAAAAAATTCTCAAACTACTATGTATGTACTTGCAAAATGACTCTACAAGTTTTTATACTTTCTCCATTATTATTAAATGGGCCTTAACGTAATTAAGCAGAGCGATCAGAATAAAATCACAACTGTTGCAGAATGAGAGACTGAGGCTAGCCGAGCTAGTTGTCTTTTGTATGAGGCTTAAATCAGTGCATAAACTTATTTTGGTTTCGTTTCAAATACAATAAATGCAAATATCTCTACTATGCAACCTGTGGGTAGTGTTTAGATACCAAGAATGGGACCAATCGAATAAAATTTTTCAAACACTTATAACTATATTTCTATAATATTATTTTTTTTTCTGCTCTCATTTATGTATATTCAAATGACGTAATGTTAGAGAATGCTTTTAAAATGACAATGATATCCTTCTTTCCTTTTGTTACTAAACGAAGGTACATATCCCAATAACGAAGGCAAAAAATTACTTTTTCATTATACAAAAGACTTAAGATAGCAACTTTTTATGGATCGAATGGTGAATATCAATATGCATAGTACTCGGAATCATGGAATTATTCGTTTTAGCAACAGATTTTAAGTACTGACGTTGAAATGCTTACCTTACAACGCTGCGTCGATTATTGTGTTCTTTGCGTACAACAGCTACATCTTCACTGGAGAGATTGATCTCTTTTCGCACAGTTGGGTCCACCATTTCAGCTAAATCTGAGATATCATCGTTAGATATGTGCTGAGGTAAGCTATCTGCCATACCACTAACACCGTTCATCTCAGCAACAATAGAAGAAATGTCGTTATTCGATTTACTTTTTACTTTGCTACGACGGTAGGAAGTGAAACTAGTGGTCATCCTACCGAAAAAGCCTTTTCTACCACTGATTGTAGAGAAATAACTGTGTTGTCATAATATAGCAAACGAATCGTTAAGAGAGAGACATTCGATTAAAATGTGCATTCTTTTTAGTTATAAGGCTTTTGAATCCTTCAATTCAAGGTATATTATAAATACAAATGACTGAGAAGGTATTAATTCAAGTATAAAAACTGCGTTGAACCAAAATAATTAATAATGAAGATATTAATTCTCAATAATTCAATTTACTATATCAGTTAATAATCCTATGTAATTAGACTAAGAGAGTATCTACCGTTTTCACTTTCCATTGATTTTCTTTGGCAACTTTCACAATAACACACAATTATGATACATACATACATAAATATATATGTAAGGGAAAAATCGATGAACATTGAACTTTCGCACAACTTAATATTTAAACAAACATAGTACAAGTGTAAATATTTTTGTTAACATTTCGTAGACACAGTTTGTGGGCATTAATTTTTAAGTACAGTAATTAAAATTATTCAATTCTCGTAGTTAATAATACAAGCATAAAGTTTTTGCAAATGAAAATTTTACTAACTATATCACTGCATAGCAGTTAACGTAGTTAAATTATAGAAGGCGCAACATTACTGCTCGGATTTTCCGCAGTGAATGGTTAAAAAGCACCAGCGCATCAGGTGAAACGGCTCGGCCCGGTTTCACAAGCAGGTGATTAATTTCTTCGGCTGGCTCAGTCTTAAAATGCAAGTTCGCTTATAGATGCTTCTTACGTACATTTGGATAGACTTGTATTTACCGCTCTCATTTTCCTAAATCGTACTCTTTGCGTATTTTTTTGGTATGTTTTTACTACAGATTTCATTCTTGTAGCAACTTGATCGTACATTGGTACGAATGGTACATATGTTCCACGACAGATGAGAAGCAAAAACAAATAGCTTACGTTAATACTTTATATCTAGCTATATTAACATATGTACTTATATAAAATTTGACAGGAAAGTTGCAGTTTCGAAGCAGTTAACAATTTCCCATAATGGTGACAATATATTACCAAAAAGTTTAAAAGTACATACATATGTAAGTAAAGCGATATCAATTAATTCTCAATCATATTTTCACAAACGATTTATGATTAGTGTTACAAACGTATTTATGTGTATGCATACGTCAGTGCATTCATACATATGTATATTAAAAGTCTAACATTTATTTACATACTTATAGTAATATAATAATGTATATGGTATATGTATGTATGTGTCTTAGGTCAATTGAAATTGCAAAAGGTAGCATGTGATATAAGTTTTTGTACCTTTTCATTTTAATGTTTGTACACTTATTCGTGGAAGTAGTATTTACTATCTATTATATTTTCAGCATTAATATGCATTTAAAACATGTTTCGGTTCGATGATCTTTAAATAATAGTAATAGCAGGCTCCAACATTTTAATTGCCAAGAATCTGTTAATTTTAGAAGAAGGAGAGCATAGCAAAAAATAGAGAACGTCTGACAAATTCAACCGCTTCAACTTTACACACTATCAATAAAATAACTTTGAATTTACCAACCACATTTACGAACGTTATTTAAAAAGATACATATTAATATGCTTAAAAGTACGTGCATATACCGAATAGCCGAACAAAATATGTTTACAACGTGCAGCCTACAGTTGATAAAGCAAGCAATCAGTAGAAATAAAACCGTTTCTGTTACACGCGAAAACTGGCCATAAACCGTGACCACTGAGTCCAAACGAACTACCGCTTACTTCAAGACACTAAATACGAATACAGAAATGTAAGTCACTACTAAGCTAAGCACTCAAGAAACCCGTTGCTTGTCGGTGCACCAAAAGCAGCACAACGCCGGTCAGAGCGCTGTGCACCTTTCCGCAGCCTTGCAGCCGACTCGATGGCACTCAAATACAACACATTTGATACAGTCAAATGCAGTCACACGCCAAAGCCAGAGATACGAACAACTCATACATGAATACATCGCTCGAGTTGGGTAACAATCTCCGCTGCTTGTATTTTATCCAGCTTTCTTTATTCATATGTACATAGTACATGTGCTATTATAACTGAGTATGTAAAATGTAATAGAGAAATGAGAGAAATGCTCTGAGATAGTCTAATTTACCTACATTCCATCGGTAGTTGTTGTGGTCACATTTGAATTCAGCAGTTCTACTAGTTACTAATCAATGAGTATCAACTAAAGTCAAAAGTTAATTTCATCTATTATATGTATGTATATCAATATGATGACACTTTTACCAAAAGTAATGGAATGATAGTAGATCACCACCATGATCTGAATCAATTCATTCCTAGTTCATCGTTACACAAATCGTGGGGAAAGATCCATAATCCATAATCCAAAACGAATTTACGAAGAGTTGAAAAAATCATTAGCGCCATTCGATGCTCAAATTTAAGTCTGACCATAAACAACAATATACATACTTATATACGTATACATCTCTTTCTCAATATTAAATAATATTATCCCATATTTGCATATCTGTTATCCCAAATTACTCATTATCTCATATTACATAGAGTAAGTTTATTTAATGGTCCTTTTTTTCTTCAAACTGATTTAATATTTTGAAATAACTATTTATCTCTATTTCAATCGCCATTTTTATACTATGCTTATTGAAATACATATACATAAATCTACATATTTTGTTAATCTGTTTTGTCACTAACCCCCTTTGTGCGATAAATTATAAATAATTTCATGCTGAACTAATAACTTTCACCATAATTGATAATGTATTTAGTTATAATTGTGTCGATACTTTGAATGTGTATGTGTATGTCAGATTCACATATATATGTATATGTATAAATGCATATGTTGATATACTATGTGTAATTTATATACATATATACACATGTATATTTATAAAAGATGTGCAAAAGAAAATTCCAAGGAACTTACCATATATCTGTTGATGCTCCAACAAGCAATTGTACACAGTCTAAACAGCCGCGTGCTGCGGCATAGTGCAATGCCAATGCGCCTGCATTAGGTCTTTCTACTGATGAAACGCTACCCGTTGAGTCACATGTGTTTAATTTATGCGAATGCATAATGTTGTCTTGCTGAACAGAAAAGCTGGCGATGTTACCTATGATGCCGCTTATAGTTTGTTTTTAATAATTCTAGAAATATTTGTACAAAGTATTTATTATATGTAGTTATCTTAACTGATTGATTAGGCTTTGTTCTGTTGTACGTTTACACAGTTTATGAAATTTAATGGGAACGTATCTTTATTATTATTTTTATATATTGTGAAAAGTTATTCATTATTTTAACCACTTTCGGTCAGGTTTAAAGAATAAAAACATTTACAGTCCAATGAATATAGATGCACTTTTTGAATATCAACCAAGACTCATTGATCAGCACATTTCTTTTGTAATTTTCTTTTTAATATAATATTTTAAGACTCTATGACCCAAATCCTTCTTTCTTTTAAATGCTTTTCGTTTCAACTTAAAGTTTTATCACGCAACTTTGACTTAGATATATGTAATATGTATATACTTATATTTTTATAGAGGGATAAAAAATACTCAATCTCGTATTTATAAATTGAAATTTTTTTATCAGTATCAATAAGTTTTTTTAGAATTAAATTTTGTATAGTACTTTTTTTACATTTAAAATAATACATAAACTTTGGCTACTATAAATTGACTTGCTCAGCTAAATCATGTGATTTGATTCTATTGGGCGACTATTTGTGCGGTGAAAATTATCTAATCGTTAAGATCTATAAAAATATCAGTTATTAAATAATGATATCCTTCCATCATATTGAAAGGTCTAAGTTCGAGTGCAATCGATCATTTTATAATCTTGCAACTTAAAAAAATCACACAGAATGCCACATACTAATAAAATGTTCCCTGAGATTCATTAAGAGACCTCATTCATACCATTTTCAATGAGATAACTTACATATGGCCGATATATGAGGTATAAAGTCTCCTGGAAGTTCGAAAATCGTTGTATTAAGTATGGGAGTTAATGAAAGTATTGATTCGAGTCAGCCCCTTCTTGGCACACAGATTATTGTCAGGAAAGATTTATCCTTGAATTTCAATTATATATCTCACACATTGACCGATATATGCGGTAAAAAGTCAACTATAGGTACTGGATTTCAACCATTTCGTACTTAAGGGCTTGAACAATTTTTCTTGGCATATTCTAATGCCATTCGCCCTTTGTCTTGTGCAAAGTTTTATCCCGTTAAATTAATTGCTTCATGATTTGTACACTGGAAAGGAAAAAATCAGACGGAATTAGAAATTGTGTTATATGGGAAGGAGGCGTGATGTGTGTGAGGAGAATGTCACGTACCAAATTTGGTCGAAATCGGTCGGGCAGATCCCGAGGTATGTGATTTCACCTAAAAGTGGTCGGTTACACGCCCATCGTCCAGTTTTTATTCCGGCTCCTATTAACCCTTTCTATACCAACCGGGGTGTAGAATTTTATGTCTCTGTCGTATTCAGTTATTGATTTATCGATTTTTTGTAGTTTTTAACAGTACCGTTATTTGGGGAGTGGACGGGGTTATCTTCCGATTTCTCTATTTACAGTGTCGGTGGAAGCTTAAAAAATTTATCATGAGCGAATTTGGTTTTTGTAGCTTAAGTGGCTAAAGAGATATTTACATTAAACCTATTAAAGTTCAGGGCCAAAATTCTAAGTTTTTAGCCCAAAGTTGCCTTTTATTATTGCGATCCCCTGTGCCAAATTACAGTTCTATATCATAATTTAGTTCTTAGTTATGACACTTTATAAGTTTTCGCTTAACAGCTATCTACGAACTCGATCTCCATTTTACCAAAGAGCACGTGTACCAAGTTACATTATGATATCTAAATTTTTACTCAAGTTACGGCTTGCCCAGACGGGTGATGGACAGACAGTCACCCGGATTTGAACTCATCTTTTCATCCTGATCATTTATATCTAAATATTACAAATATTATATACAAACAATCATTAGGCAAACAAAACTCTTATGCTCCATAACAATCCAGATTTAGTTGGTATCCCTAAAATAACGACAAGAATTAGATGCCTACGAAGTATCCACAAAGAAGTACTGAAACTACGGTTATGAAATACATTGTAATGCAAAAAAGTGTGCTTTGTTTGAAAAACTACAAAAGTAAAAGTAAAAGTGCTCTTTTTCATCTGAAGCAATCGCATACTGCTGGTATATATACATACATATATGTATATACATATGTAAATTCGCAGCCGATCGAAATGCAAGATTCAATAAATTATTTTATATAACAATTTCTCAAGCATTCATCGCCATTGTCAATGGCAAAAATGGAACTATTGAAAGCATGTGAAGAGTGAGTATTATTAAAGAAAATAATGTGGTATATGAAAAATGCAGAAACAAATCCTATTAGTGATTTGAAAGTTAGATGACACACAGCTGAGGCTAAGACAGTGGCGTAGCTACAACTTCGGGCGCCCGGGGCCAAGGATGTTCTGCCTCCCCCCTATATCTACCTACCTACAAGTTTCATGAGGTGGTTCGAACAAAAGTGAATTTTTACAAAATGTGTTCGATGTTAAGTATATAAAATTTAGGAACTAGAAGCCACGCAAATTCTGAAGTTCCAAAATTCTCACAATACGTTTTCTGAGGAAATTGATAGTAAATTTACAAGACATCTTATTAAAAGCCATAGAAAAAACCCATTTTCGCCCTATATCTTGTACACTTTTGACACAAATTGCAGGAATTTTTGCCCGAATTGGAGTTTTTAAATAAAATTTTTGAAAACTTGGAGAAATAAAAGTATTTGTTACATTCAAAGCATAGGGTAACTTTGAGAGTGACACGTCGCTGGACAAAGCTAGAAAAATGCATCTTTAAGTTCTATCACTATTTTTAAGAAAGATATAAGCCAAAAGATATAGGACAAATTCAAAGACTGAAGAGTATTCGAGTAAAAATTCATATTTTTCATTGTTATTCAGATGATTACATTGTGAGTGTACAACTCTTTATCTTTTATAATAAATTTTGCAAAAAAAGTTTGTTGAAGTATTTTTTTGAATATTAAAAAACAGCGAAGATCGTTTTGCCGAGCCCAAGACGTTGCGCCCGAGGCGACGGCTCCCTTCGCCGCCCCCCCTAGCTACGCCGCTGGGCTAAGAGAGGTTAGAGAAATACTCGTAATGTGTTGCATATAATTTTTTATTTAATCTAGCAAAAAAGCTTAAAATACTGAGATACAGTCTACCATCATAAAGATAATCGTTATCTTGGCCCATGTTTTTAAATACATAGAATTTTATTCCTGCCCTTACTCATCGTAGTAAACGATGGCATAGATGTTTACCAGAAATATTATATTTTGTTATCTGCACAAACTACCCCTATGTTTTCTGAAAAAGCGAATATTAAATTAATATATAAATAACAGAATTGCGATCATAATAGCAGTACCCTTTGCGGTATTGTTTATTCAAATTGTACAAAAATATTTTTCCAGACTATTTATGATACGAAACGTTCCTATCGAACTCCACCAGTTTTCCATTTGGGTTAAACAATTGTATTCATATGTAAGATTATAGTTGAACTAGGATCTCTACTTACTTGACTACAAAAATTGATAACTTGGACTTTCCAAATTCTGTAAATGTTGGAAATTTACTTAAAAAAACAATCCAAATACACTGACACATATTTAATTATCAAAAAGTTCATTCGATAGGTCGTGATTTTGTTTCTGTTATGTTGTTTGTTCTGAACGTTCTGAGTTCTAAAATTTTTTTTTACAGTGTATGTGAAATTATAAGGCACTTTATATTTAAAATTTCACTTTTACTTTAATTTGGCGGAAAAAAATTTAGTGCACACATGCATACGTAGATATATGGATGATATATTAAACATTCCATAAACTTGGTATAATTGGCTAAAAATATATATAGTACATATGTACATGCATACAATTTGTTTTATGCTCGCTAGTAATTTTTATATGTGCGCCATATACATATGTATGTAGTATATATGTATTTTGGCATATATGTAGCTATAAACAGTTTGCACTTTAACTTCGGTATATAAACATGAGCGACCAAGCGCATCATTTGCGTTTGATCACACATACCTATATATGCACATATAACTATGTATATGTAAGTATTGTAATAACTTGCTTTCAGAAAAACACTTTCACAAATTCAATAATCAGAATAGTTTACGGTTGAAAATGAATACGTATGTATATACACACATTGCTGGCCAAATGCATCATGGCATTTTAAAGTTTCAAAAAACTCCAAAAAAACGTTAATTGTCTTGTCTTGTCTAGCGATGCAATCACTGCACCGGTATAAAATAAACTGATACGAAAAAAATGCGTAGATGGTAGCGAACTGCGACACTTATAATCGAATTAACGCGAACCACACCTCTTACTTGAAAAATTACTCAGGTCATTAGACTCGAAAATAACAAATTTAATTATACAGAAAGTATTTTGAACAAAATTCGTAAATGAAAAGCTTCACAGATAATTATTGAAATTTAAAATCACCAAATAGAACCAAACAACAACAAACATAAAAACTTTATTTACATTTACTTTAAATCAATAAGTTTTCAGCATTTACCGACTTGCAAAATTAATGTATACGTTTAAGATGTGTTGTGTTGAAACGAAATCTTACATATAACGATTTAACATATCGGGATTGGGCTAAAACTTTCACAAAGCAACAGGTGGCGTGTGCACCTTCCAATAGCCGACTGACGATTAAGCATAGAGCTTTGTACCTCACTATTGTGAAGAAAGAGACATGAACGACGGTTACTTCTTATTTTAGCTGATGTTTATGTGGAAGACGGCACCTAAAGATGGGCAAGCACAACAAGCGAAGACTTCAGCTTTTACCAAAGACTCTCTTATTGTTTGTTAATATAAAACATACAGTGTTCGCGGTAACTTAGTGTGTGCTTGTGACTTTGTAAGTTGTAAGTTCAAATTCCGCCTCAGACAACACCTAAACAAATAGATAAATAGAAATGAAGAGGCACCCCACAAATAGAAAGAGAATCTCGGCCATAAATATAGCAAATAAAGCTAATGAAAGTATATATGTATGCCTGTCATAAACTTTCATATATATTATATACTTTATACAGATGCATCTGTTTTATTGCATACTAATATTTACGTATCTATATAAATACGATATACATAAGTATGCAGGTAGGGTTATTACAACATGTTGTTATGTTTTTGAATTGAATTATACATATGTGCATTTATAAATGCAATACTTTACTTCAAAATTATAGTTAACACCTGTACCCGGCGTTCTCAGTACTTTTTCTAGTTATAAATGATCTGCCAGTTCCGAAAGTTATTAAAAGCAAACAAATAAGGAAGAGTTAAGTTCGGCTGTAACCTACCATTTTTTACTTTCGTTTTTTGGCGGGGAAATATTTAGGAATTGATATCTTTGGATTTGGTATCCTATTCACTTATGTATTATATGCATAGGTAGAGACATACTTAGATTCATTACTATACTTTTCTTGGTGTGCGAAATATTTATTTAAAATTTATCTAATTTATTGATATGAAAATATGTATGTATGTATATGATATGCATACCCAGCCAGCATTTACTATCAATCTTTAATGGAAAATTACTCATTTTCAATAGAAAAATTTATAGAAAACAGTCAATTTCTATATCAATATTCATTGAAAATTGACTGTTGATTGAGTCATTTTCAGGGTCAATTCCCAGTCAATTTCCAGTAATTTTATTACAAATTTCGATTGTTTTTTCCAGTCATTTCTCAATGAATTTCTAGTCAATTTTCAGTCAATATTTAGTCAATTTACAGTCATTTTATTATAAATTTCGATTGTTTTTTCCAGTCAGTTTTCAGTCATCTTATTAATCAATATTCATTTTTTGGTTTATTTTTAAATTCAAATTTATTTATATTTTAAATTAATTCATTAACATGTTTTTCCTTACAGCTCAATACAATCATTTATTTTCAGCCAAAGGTAGACGTCGTTTTTTTACTCTTTCGTTTGCATAAACGAAATGTTTTTGTATTGTTGATCTAACGGCTTTTTCGTCCACTTGAAACATTTCATGGCAAATATCTAAAGAAAGAGGAAAGAAATGTAGTTATTGTTAAAAGAATTAATACAATATAAAATAATATTACTTTTATTATTGTTGTAACTAAACATTTTTCCGCGCTTGGCTTATCTGCCGTGCCCCTCCACGAAAAAGACAGTAGTTTCTATAAATAATTCTTTGTTATACATTTGTAACTGGTAAAAGCAACATAACAAGCATTATACATACAAATTTCTCCATCAACTCTGGCTTTTGTAAAAGCTGTGCTTCGAAATCGTCAAGATCCTTCTTATGGTAAAATGGTAGTTGGTCGAATTGTGGACTTTGACTTTCAGAGGGTTTTCCCCTGTTTTCCAATTTGACCGCAATAACTTCCTGTGTCAGCTTCAACAAATTTCTTTTGTTTTCTTCCTTTAGCTCCTTCACTTCTGTCTTTAAAGCCCGCACTTCCATCGTCAACTTAATTATATATGGTTATTAAATTTTTAAGAGACTGTTGGTCTGTGCTGTCTAGATTTTGATCTGAAAAACATAAAGTTAAATAAAAATGAAGAAAATTTAAAGTGTTTTATTTGGACATACATATTATTTGGCTGCTGTTAGGTTCATATCCATAATTATTTATAGAGCTCATGATGTCAATCAGTTAATTAGTGGTGTGAAATAAAATCCACTTCTAGAAGATTCATTCAAACATATAATCTTGGAAGTTATTTTTTCTTTTGTAAATTCAATTTCCCTATCGTACTGAATGCCAGCCACATAATACAAGTTAAATTTATGTGAACTTATAGGTGTGCAAAGGTAAGGTGTTAAATTTTTCTCGACAAGACCGGTGAAAAGTGGAACATTATTGGAATTAATGATTTTTATAATTTGGATAACTGTATTCACAACGAGGCAGAAATTATTTGGTTGCTCCAAAGAAAAGAAGTACCCATTTACCTTGTAACGTGGCTTTTACCACCTTACAATAATTTACGTCAACTTCGCTCCACAGTACATCATGTACCCTCACCATACCACCATACGTACTAAACTTCACCGCATTGACTACGCACACAACTTACCTCACTACGATGATGAAAGCTGCTAGAGCTTTCCACCATACGTACTAGGGCACCATACGCATACAACTTACCTCGCTACGGCGACGAAAGCTGCGCGATGCTGCTATAAAAGCAAGCACTTTACACCAAATGCGACCTCTTTTGCTCCAGCTCGCCGAACCGGACGGTCGCCCAGTATCGCGCAGGTAAATAGGAGTTGATAGCTGGAGGCCAACGAAGACGGTTGGCGACTAATAAAATCTCTCCTACACAGAGGAGCCCGTCGTATACATCACCGTGCCAGTCGCAACAAGCGTCAACGCCTGGCTCATCGATCCCGTTCATTTTCATCACCGTGCCAGTCGCAACAAGCGTCAACGCCTGGCTCATAAATTCCGTTTATTTTCATCATCGTGCCAGGTTCAAGCGTCACCGCCTGACTCATCGATCCCGTTCATTTTCATCACCGTGCCAGTCGCAACAAGCGGCATCGCCTGGCCCATCAATCTCGCTCGTTTTCATCACGCTGGTCTGGCTGTCCGCATAAGGAGTGGGGGTGTGGATATAACTTTACGAGGATAAAACTCGTCTCTTTTTTGCTAAGGGTTCGTGGGTCCCAAGGCTGACCCTGGAGCGGCTGAGCATACCTCAGCTATGGACGAAACCCTATTACAACCTGAACATTTGATATTTACCCGTTAACTACTTTACCAAATACGACACTTTGATTTTCATCGAGTCTTTTTAAGTGAAAACTACTTTCTACCTGCCTTTTGTAAATTTGAGAAGCAACTTGTTCCCCTTTCTTTACCTTCCGCTTCACTTTTTGGAGGTGATTCTCAAATTTGAAAGCGCTAATTCCATCTAAGGACCCATACCTTTTGGCATCATCATGTAAATGCAACAATGAATGAAAGTTGCATGTAATAAATGAGATATCATACATAGACGGAATGTCACTTACTAAAGATTTTAGTAAATTTTCTGCACATGGATTGTTTTGTTTTGATTCGTCTTTATGAAGTAAAATTCTTAAAGCTAAAGAAAATTTTAAAAAAGTGCTCATATCTTTCTGGTGATAATATATTTTTTAACAAATAAGGTCCGGTATACAATGCAAAAACTACGTGGTTTCCTATTAAATTCCTTTGGTATATTTTTTTTATTGAAAACTATCTCTGTTGAAAGTACTTCTGCTTTATACAAAGGCAATGAGTAATGTTCACCTCTTTTCTTAACCCATGCGTTCAAAAGCGTTCTCATAACCCCCAAGCAAGCTACATGCATATAATCCAAACAACATTGATGAATAATGTCTATATTTAAATTTTCCAATCTTGATTTGGACGACTGCTTATGATGTTCTGGTTGCAAGTGCATTCGGAACGATTCATTTGTTCTCGCAACTAAGTTGCAGACCATCAATGCCGAAATCAAGCATTATATTTGGAAGACGGAAATCATTTAATACTAAGAAGTCTGTCAACGCATTCTTTAGACCATAATGTACATAAATCCCATCTCCCACATTTCGCTTGACCACTTCAGCCGGTGTTTGTAAAACTGTCCTGGCATCTTTGGGAACTTTTATGTTGCATTTGTTTAGCACACACATTAAAGCATTAAATGCCACAAAACTTATTCCGAAGTCTGACGCCCATTTGCTAAGCTCTGAACGCAGATCATAGGTTACATCATTTTCATCACTTGTAACACTATCACTATCACTGTCCAAGAAATCCTCAAATCTACTTTCCCTCTCGCTTCGTTGACAATATAAATATTATTTACCATTGCAACACCTTGGTCTTGAAATTGAACTTCAACACTTGAATCACTATGCAACAACTTTGAATTTATAATTTTTTTAGCTTCCTTTCTAGCTTTTCTTTTTATTTGAGTGGCTGACATTATAAAATAATTAATTTTTATTACTTTAATTGGCAAATTCAAAAATAATGAATTATTAAGCTATTTTAATTAATTACTTTAAAATTATGTTATATTTTATTTATTTCACGCACTAGAGAGCTGTTGCTTTGGAGATGAACTATATGGGAGTGAGAAATGCATGCATTATTTTGTCACAAAAAGAAATATTTTGATGTTGTTAACTGTATACTCATAACGGGATCACGAAACAACACAATTCATATTTAATAAACTTGTTGAGCGTTTTTTGATACTTGTACATTTTGTTATTGTAAACGGCAAATTTATCAAAAAACAATCACCAAGAACAATCAATAATGATACGTAAATCACCATACAATCAACTCAATGCTATCTGGGTAAGTTCAGATCGGGTAGATAGCGGCTCGAAGAAGATGTGGACTTTTGGTATTATTCACAACATATTTCCACACAAATTTATTTTAAAAGTTACTTTACATTGATATATTCGATATAAAGTCTGCTATAACCAAGCCGAAAATGAAGTTACAAGTACTCGTACAATGGATCGCGGTAATGAGAAGTACCTCATGGGAAAATCTGTTAAAAGTATGAAAATAGGTGAAATCGGAAGCGGTTTTGTTAAACACTACTAAAAGTACCTTCTTTGTGCACAAAATAGATAAAATCAGGTGAAAACTTGTACTAGGCTCATTTAATTAATATCAGGATTTTCCAACATCAGGTTGACTTTACTCCTTATACTTGCAGTATAGTGATGATAGTAAGTGAAGCACCTTATTGAAACTAAGATAACATCGTTTTCTGTTAATTATATGTAGTATTCCCAAAAATAGATAAACTCGGAGCAATACTACCACCATCTCCCATATACTGAATATAAGGTCTTCAAACTTCCGGTCGGCTGTACATAGCGGTCAATATGTTAGTATCTTAGTTAAATTGACATAATGAATATATATTATACTACAGTGACCAAATAAAGACGCCCCGACGGAAGAGAAGGACGATGTGACCAAAGATATTTTCTATGAGCGCTTAGCTTGAGCCACCAACTAGATCGATCATGCTGTGATAGACGGAAGACACGTCTCGGCTCTATCATTGACTCGGACCGCTATCTTGTTGCAGCGAAGGTACGCACCCGTGTCTACGCAGCAAAAAACGCATGTCAACAAACAAAGTTCGACGTCGAGGAGCAGCATTCACAACAGACAGCCGAAAGATTTTCTGCTCGACTTGCAGTCTGCTCTCTGAGAATATTCTTCCGCAACTCGCTATAGGAAATTGTGGGACGGTAATTCAAGCTTCTTAACTACACCTGCAAACGAAGCCATTGGTTTTCGGAAAGGCAAAAGAGCAGCTTTTATGATGAGGAGTGCCGTGTCGCAGTGGAGAGAAAACAGACTGCCGACCTCGCATTGTTAAAATCGACTACAACACGTGCGGGATGGGATAGATAGATGGGAAGCGGGACGAATTTGTAGACAAAACAAGAGATAGGCCGATGAACGTGTACGAAGAGCTTGACAAGCTGGCCGACAGGGGTAATGTTCAAAAAGATGCGGCGACTAACAGAAAGTTTCATGATCTAGTGACTGATGCCTAGAGCATATTAAAATTATGAAGAGAAAACTTCTCCAGCCTGTTGAATGGCAGTGAAAACATAACTCGTTCCTTAATCGATGACGATGGAACAGACAATAGAACGTTTGAAAATAGCAATTACTCATGTGAAGAACAATATAGCGGCGCGGGCCGATGGATTGTCTGGCAGAAAGTTTCATTTCATATACATAAATGCTAAAATTGTTTCAGTTAAAGTTGTGTAAAATGTAAAATTGTGCATTCAATTTGGTGCTACTGTACTAGAGTTGTACTGTACTGCCCAAATATTCCGTTACGATTTGCTTTTTGTTTACCGTCTTCAATTATCGTAGTCAATGCTGATGTTGAGTGGACACATAAATGGCACAGATTACTTCGCAGAAGTAGTACTCGCGCAGATTTTAATGGAAGAACATCATTTTTGTGTTGTTAAAAAATAAATAATTAAAAGTATTTCAGTGAAAGAAATAATATAAAATGGAATCCGGAAAGCATACTACAATAGAAATTCGGAAGCCAAGACCACGTAAAACGAATGCGCATACAGACACTGCTATAGTAAGAATCGCCAAAAATTATCCATTTAAATTATCACGGCAGGTAGCGGCTGATATCAACCAATCATTAGGCTTATAAGTATCCTCTAGACTTATGAATCAGGTAAAATTGTTCGGACGCATATCGAGGAAGGAACCACTCCTTTCAAAAAAAAATATTTCAAAACGATTGATCTTCGCCAAAGCTCAACAAGAGAAAGGCTTAAAATTTTAGAAAAATGTATTGTGGAGTGACGAAACAAAGGTTAACAGGATAGGACCAGATGACAGAATATTTGTACATCGTCCTAAGTCCCAAGAATATAATTCTAAGTACACTCAGAAGACGATAAAGCATGGTGGCGGCATGGTGTAGGTCCGTTCGTAAGAATCAATGGAAAAATGGACAAGTTTCAGTACTTGCACATTTTAAAAAATTATGTGGTACAACGATCTCAAACACGCGTCGAAGCTAGTTAAAAATTGGTTTTCTGCGGAGAGGATAGATATTTTGGATTGGCCAGCGCAAAGCCCTGACTTAAATCCAATTGAAAACCTATGGAATGAAGTCAAAACTGGAATTGCAAAGGTTAATTATAAATATATGGACGATCTCTGGTCTGCCGTTAAAAAACTTGGTACGCAACTTGCAAACTTGGTTACAGCAAAAAATATTAACAATAAAAACATTTGTAGGTTGTGCCATTTATGTGTCCAGCTCATTACACCAAAGCTTTCGCATTTCGATGATTATTTTTTTGGCAATGAATTGCAACTGCATTTTGTATTGTTATTGATGACAAGGAGTGAACATTTTAAAAATACCCAAACACTTGTTATTTAGTAAAAACATTTATGATACTGTCACACAAGAAAAAAGATGTAAAGAATGTGCCATTTGTGCTATGCCATGTGTCCATAGCAGTACTTTTTTCTGCATTAAACTATATAATTTTCAATATAATATGTTCACTTAATTTCGCTAAGATGTCTTACGTAGTATATAATATTAGTATTGACCTACTTTTATAAATTTTCGGCATCACGAAATACTAGTACCAGAAAAGATACAGGCAAAGTTTCTAAAAGATTATATAAAGTTTATCGGATGTTTGAAAATTTTTATATTCAATATATGGGGGCTAGGAGACGTATTTGCCCGATTTGATCTATTCTTTACAAAACAAATGTGTAGAACCGAATTAGTGAAGAGTTAGTAGATAAAAAATCAAACAAACACGCATTTTAAATAATATCTCAAATAATATCTAATATTTTCAATGCAATAATATGTTTATTTTACCGCTATATTAATTTTTATTGCTGGATACCTTTGTAGTGGCTTTACGTAGCGGTATGAACAGTTAGTCTAAAAATTACATGTAAATAATCTTGGTGTGCAATTTTTGATAAATTTCGGATTAGCTACAGCGAAATATGTATGTAAGTATATGGGACTGCTTGTTTATTTTTTATATTAAAAAAGTATTCTCATAAATAAATGAAATGCCTGTCTTAAATTAATTATTATATAGAAATGCCACGCGGTACTGAACTCATTATTGAGGAGCAGTTCCAAATACTGTCATACTCTGAAACTGGAATGTCCATATGAAAAATTGCAACGAGAATGAAAAGAAATAAAAATACGATTGAGAACTTTCTAAAAGATCCCCAAAAACTATGGTAAAACACCTCGAACAGGCCGACCATCTTTAATAAAAGAAGAAGTTCGACAAATCAAGTGTGTGGCGGTTCATAAGATCTAAGCCCCTTGCAAATTCGGTGTCAATTGTCTTTTCCAGTCACTATTCGACGTGTTTAACAAATCCTGAAAGCAGATAACACCATTCGATATGAAAAGAGAAGTGCTAAACTTAGACTTTTGCAAAGGCACAAGTTTGTGAGACTTCAGTTTGCAGAAAAATATACACAGCTTCTGGATAACGTGTTACGTGAATTCTAAAATATCCAGTATATCTTGAAAAAACAGTTTGTGTTCTAAAAGTTTGCGAGAAACGGTTGTCCTATATAATTATTTCGTGCACTGTAATATCTATTTTTTCCTAAATCTGGAGAACCTTCTCTATCCGTACATCCTCATTTTAACCTCGAATTCGTAGGATGCGGAAAAAATGTAATGTCTTATTATCGACGCCGTTTAACATTTGGTACATAGATAGATAGATTGGCATATGGTTATATGTGGTAAGTAGCTGTTTTTCAAGCCAAATATCGGTTAAATCAATAGAGCGTCAGCAGCGGAAAGATTTTTTTACCATGGAATTTATCATTTAAACTGCTCTCTAAAATAGTTATAGAGCTAATAATTTTACAAAGTGTAAGCCAGAATTGAACTGTGTTAAAAATATATATTTATTAATAATTATCTAATTGCGTAATACATAGTAATATTAAATATTTTAAACATATTTAGGCTCTGTGTATATAACATAAGTCACTCAAAATATTTTTTCAATTCAGGTTCAAAAAAAGAATTCAATTTTGAACTAAATGGGACTTTCATTGTCGCTTTCGAGGTCCGCATCGGAAATTATATATTCGTCTTCATTATTTAACTTGAGAAACTCAATCTTTTGAATTAATTCTTCTCTAGTATGCGGTAAATTTATTTTATCATCTGATTGTTTCCTAAGCTGCGTGTCACTTTCAATTCCTTCACCAGAAACCGTCTCCTCTAAATCTTCTTGCTTTTTACCCTTATCCATGTACCGAATGAAAGCCCTTCGTTTTCGTTCTGGTAAAGATTTTATAAGTCGTTCCATTTCCACTTTCAATTTGACTTGTTCTTCCATTGTTGGCTGTGGTGGTTCTATGACAACTTGCTCTTCACTCTTCAGACATTTAGCGCATACATGTGTTTCTAGAGCACAGTGTCGACAAAGCACATGGTACGCTTTGATAATATTCTTCTGCTCACAACGAGTACACTTTTTTGGTTGAGTAAGAGGTTTATACTTCTTATACTTAATTTTCCATTCTATGACATCCTTGCAATGTTGACAAACCTCGGAGACGTGCAAAGAATTTATTTTCTTTTGTAGATTTGTTTTGTCGTGCAGGTCGTTTTTGAAAACTGTTCGATTTTTATGCTTTTGAGATCGTGTCCTTGTTGCATTACCACGCTGAGTGCTCATTTTGACAATAACTTTATTATTTTAGGCAATTACTTTAAAATAAAAAAGTTGTATGAAACATGTTTTAAGATATGAGATTAATCAATCGAATACAGATAAGCTAGTTATCGACTTTTCAAATATCTAGAAACAAACTTTGAGAACCCTGAAACTTACGCTGCAGTTAGAGCCTTATTACACGAGGCAACTTTTGTTGCGGCAACTCTTGGTTCATAGGCGAGGGGCGACAGGGAGAGGGGAATCGCGCCGAGTTTCCAGTATTCAGCAACTTGCTTTGTGTTCTTATTCGTAACAGTTCGCTGCGACGTTTTTCAGCATTCGTGTTCTTTCTTTCGTAGTACATAGTTGCATTTGCGTATCTTTTTTTGAAATTAATATTTTGAATATATTTACAAAATTTAATTTCATCTTTTGGTAAGTAATTTGCAAATATGTATACAAATATACATAATATAATATAAATATTTTAGAAAATGGAGTATGACGAAAAAATCTAATTAATTAAAGATATTGTGAAATGTATGGAGGAAGCCATACAAATTGATTCAGACGATAGTAAAAAGGGTGATATATGTTTGTTTTAATAATTAAAATGTATTTCTTAATTGACAGAGCTGATTAATATATGTGATAGAGTGGCCCAAATACCTATAAGGAAAAAAAAACGACAATGGGTTAAAGTAAAGTGAAAGGGAATGAGAAAAAAACTCGAACAGAGTTGCGCAACACAAGTTGCTCGTGTGAAGGTAATGGGCGACAGCAAAAGAGAATCGAACGAGAATTACCAACAAAAGTTGCTTCATGTAATCGCGGACTTACGCATCAGGAAATTGCTATCAAGTTGATCACACAAACTACTTTTCAAAATTAATTTGAATTGTCGTAGGCTGCAAGCAACTAGATAATCACTAAAAAAATTCAAGACACCGTCGTTGTTGTTATTGTAGAGGCAGAATTCTGTCCTTATTGAGTCCATTACGTATGGAAACATTCCGTCGTCATGGAAATCGATTAAAAATTTTGAAAATTTTGCATGATTTTTAATAATATAGTGCAACTTGCTGTTTGCTGTCAAATATACTATTTCATACTCATACGAATTGAATGGGAACAATTCATTTAGTTCTACGTTTGTGTTCATTGAAATAACTTAAGGGCCTATATTGCCAACATTTGAATTTGTTGGCACATCAAAATCCAAAACATTACCCATTAAATTTTAAAATCCCAACACATGTAGACACTCATCTTGAGATACTAAATGTTCTTTGTGTGAACACTCTTACAGTTGTGGTGAAATTTCATTATTGGTAGTTTACTAATTCAAGAACAGATGTAAAGAGGTGATGAAAATTTTGCTGATGTATTTGATATAAAGGATCCGAATAAAGTTTTATAAAGGCTTTCAAAAGTTGAAAAATTCAGAGTATCAATAAGTGAAAATGACTGAAGATGAAAACATTGCAAAACAAATGATGACGACAAGATCCCGTAATAAAGGAAAAAACGTACACAATGAAGTAAATTTACCTGAAGGCGACCGGTTACAATTGCAACAGCGCATATCAGAGTTTATAGCCGGTACAGATGTTGAGTTGATTATTCCAGGGTTATCCAATGCCCAAAGGAAATATGCTCATAAATATATTGCTCGCCTTGGACTATTGTCGCGAAGTTATGGCTCGAAAAATAACCGCGTATTACATATTACACACCGTAAACGTCTAAAATCTTCAGGGTGTTTACGTAAAATTGAATTGTCGTCTGCTAGTCGATCGGTATTGGAAAAATTACATTTATATGACACCCCTTCAACTGAGAGAAGCGCACTTGAACGTCGGCAACGTCTACAAAACAAGAACCGACTGCGTAGCGAGGCTCTATTAGGAGGATTGGGACCACGTCTTGTGCCACCCCATCCAAAGCGCATATCTACCGAGCTTTATCGAGACAAAAGAGAACTTCCAATTTACTTTTATCAAGATGAAATAAATAAAATTTTGAAAGAAAGTCACGTGAGTAAATCAAATTAATGGAAACTAAGTTTTTTTTAATTATGTACAAGATTTCAGATTTTCATTATTAGTGGAGAAACTGGTTCGGGGAAAACCACCCAAGTGCCACAATATATTTTAAACGATAGTACGCGTAGAAGTCGTCCATGTAGAGTAGTGGTTACACAACCGAGACGAGTAGCAGCGGTTTCTGTCGCCAATAGAGTGGCAGAAGAAAGGGGTGAACAAATTGGAGATACTGTTGGTTATCAAATACGTTTGGAAAGTATGTAAGGGATAAGTGTCAAAAAAGATTTCGCTTTTATAATGCCATAATATCAATTTTAAGGTCGCGTTCAGAAAAATACAAATTTAATCTACACAACAAGTGGTTGTCTACTACGATCCATAATGACTGACGCGAATGATTTCTTTCGAAAAATATCTCATTTAGTAATTGACGAAATTCACGAACGAGATAAGTACACGGATTTTATACTTATAACCATTAAGGACCAACTACGGAAAAATAAAGATTTCAAAGTTATTCTAATGTCAGCTACAATGGATATAAATTTATTGTCAAAATACTTCGAAAATTGCCCAGTGGTAAATGTACCCGGTCAGGGTTATAATGTAAAAATTTTCCACCTTGAAGACATTCTTTATCGGACGGGCTATCGAACCGCTTTAATGGACAAGTATTTACGCTCAATGAACGAAATCGGTACAACAAAGTGTAGGGAAATATATACGAACACTTACAAAGATGAGAGCAAATCAAATGGGATGCAATCAAATATAAATGATACACATTTACAACTCAGTTTAGATGCACTTATTGATCAGTGCTTTGCTGAAAACTACCAATGCGAAGAGGAACTATTCGCTTTGTTTGATCAAATTCAGTATTTTGTTGAAAGTGAAGGTATGCCAGTAGATACGGTGCATTCTCGAACAGGTAAGAAAATAATTCATATAATTATTTTTAACTATAATAATTTTTAAATATGTTATAGGAACAACCGCACTTATGGCAGCTAGTAAATGTAATTTGCCAAAATATTTGAAACTATTTCTGCATCATAAAGCTAATGTCCATCTAGTTAATGTCGAAGGCTTAACTGCTCTCGATTACGCGAACATGCATTCGGATAAAATTTGTATGAAAATATTGCAAAGTCTGGATATCGTCCAGAAAGAACAAATGATATTAACCGAGGAATTGCACGAAAAGCAACGTATTTTATATGCCTATCAGAAGCAATTTAATGATGAGAATGAAGTTGATCATGATCTGATTTTATCACTAATAGAAGGTCTTTATCGTAGTCCCCACCCTGGTGCTATCATGGTATTTCTGCCAGGATACAATGATATAGTGCAACAAAGAGATCTTATTCAAAGTACACTTCCAGTTAATACATTTCGGATATGTATTCTTCATGGTCAGATGGATTCAAACGATCAGATCGAAGCCCTGCAAAGACATTCAGTTCGAAAAATAATACTGTCTACAAATATTGGGCAGACATCAATAACAATACCAGATTTGGCCTACATTATTGATTCGGGAAAAGTTAAAATGAAAACGCATGATTCAATAACGGAATCGTCTCAACTTCAGTCAGTATGGATATCAAAAGCAGACGCAAATCAACGGTCTGGACGTGCTGGTCGGACTCAGAATGGTGTTTGTTATCGATTATTTTCTACGGCAACATATGAGTATATGCCAAAGTTTAGCGTTCCCGAATTTATGCGGATTCCCTTGACCGAAATTTGCTTGTACGCAAAGACGCTAGATCGTCAAAGCGATGTACAATCATATTTAGCTCGTTCTTTAAACCCTCCTTCAAACGTAAGTGTACAGAATGCTATTAAAAAACTGCAAATACTAGAAGTTTTTGATGGCGATGAAAACGTTACGGAGTTAGGCAGACATCTGGTTGAAATTCCCCTAGATGTTCAGCTTGGCAAGTGCTTGATGTACGGAATTTTTTTAAAATGTTTTGATTCTATATTGACAATTGTCGCTTATCACTCTGTAAAAGATCCTTTCATCTTACCTACAGACCGTGCAGCCCAAGGTCATGCTTCATTTCAGCGTAAATCTTTTGCAGGAAAGACTTTTAGTGATCAGCTGGGTATATTGTTGTTATATAAATCTTATTGCTCGGTTCGTAACAATAAAAAACGTGTTCGTGAGTTCTGTAGCAAATACTTTCTGTCACACTCTGCAATGGAAACATTTTGCGCAACACGGCGTCAAATAGCTGACCTGTCATCACAAAAATTTCATGTTGGCCAAGAAGCATCTCTATTCAATGATGACTGGAATATTGTTCGTTGCTGTTTGGTTGCCGGCTTCTATCCTAATGTGGCAGTAATTGATCGTGAACATAAAACTCTAATATCAGGGGCCGAGAAACGATTGCTTCTACAACGGACATCCGCATTGAACCCACCTGGCATGAAGAATTTTAAAGAATTCATTGATGAGTTACCATATGATTGGGTGGTATTCTATGAAAAAACACGTGTTGGGAAAACTTGTTCCATAAACATGAACACCATAGTTTCACCAGTAGTTATTATTCTTCACTGTGGCAAAGATTGTTTACTGGATGAAGATATATCAGACAACTCTGAAGTTTCAGATAACGAAGAACCGCTTTTAGAGTTAAAAGAAGATAGTTCAGATGCAAAAATAAACGAATTACTGAATAAAAGCGTAAAAGCACTTTCATTATCAGAACCTACAGCAGCTAATAACCAAAGCGCTATAATGTCTTTAGATCATTGGATAAAATTTGAATTACCTACCAAAGACGCTAAAATGCTCTTACAACTTCGAGTTCTAATTAAATCTCAATTTGAAGCATTTTTAAGTAGTGGACATTGTATGCAAACATCAACTTCAGTTTATTGCATACAAAAACTTCTTCATAGTTTAGAAAATATTTTTCCAACATAAATTACACGTGTTTTTACCTATATGTATTGTAATACTTAATACCGCAAGTACTGTCTTAATTTAGTAACTGTATTATGTATTTTTAATATGAAATTTGATATATCCATATTATATATGTAAATACATAATTCATTAAATATTGAAGCTGATGTTCAACTATAAAAATATTTTCAATGCTAGCTTTGTAAATATGTAAGATTTTTTTTGATTCAAAAACCGTAAACAAAAATTTTTTTAACTGGTGTATTCTCATTATCTCTATTATAAGCTCCCTAGGATTTTAAAATATGAGACATTAAAATTATTATAATAAAATCGCAAATATTTAAGCAATCTTGGGATATTTTGTATGTACAGCTGCGAGCAGTGAAATAGTAGTGGGTGTTAGAGTTTGTAACGTGGCTTTTACCACCTTAGAATAATTTACGTCAACTTACCTCACTATGATATTGAACGCTGCTAGAGACTTACATCATGTACCCGCACCATACGCACACAACTTACCTCACTACGATGTTGAAAGCTGCTAGAGCTTTCCACCATACGTCCTAACGCACCATACGCATACTTACCTCGCTACGGTGACGAAAGCTGCGCTGAGCAGCCTCGCGCAGAAAAGGCATCACCGCCGGGTGATGGCAGTGCTCGCGATGGCCCTGCCCGGTAGTTGAGGGAATTCGCGTGCCTTGCGCAGCAAAGGCATCACCGCTGGGTGATGCCAAAGCTCGCGATGGCACTGCCGTAGCCGCGTCGAGAACACGTGGCGTCAGTACCGCTGCTTACGGCACCGTTATTAAAACTAACGCGACTAACAGGCGACATGTAATGTAAGGACAGTGCAAGACAATTGATAGCTGGAGGCCAACGAAGAGGGTTGGCTATTAATAAAATCTCTCCTACACAGAGGATTCCGTTCATTTTCATCACCGTGCCAGTCGCAACAAGCGTCAACGCCTGGCTTACCAATTCCGTTCGTTTTCATCACCGTGCCAGCTTCAACAAGCGTCAACGCCTGGCTTGCCAATCTCGTTCGTTTTCATCACCACTGTATACATCACGCTGGTCTGGCTGTACGCATAAGGGGTGGGGGTGTGGATATAACTTTACGAGGATAAAACTCGTCTCTTTTTTGCTAAGTGTTCGTGGGTCCCAAGGCTGACCCTGGAGCGGCTGAGCATACCTCAGCTATGGACGAAACCCCATTACAAGTTTTACATATCTGTGAGTTATGTAAAATACCAAACAATTTTAACATCCATTGAAATGCAAAAGTGGAACATATTTTCCAGGCTATGTTTATTCCTAAAAATATTTTGATTTGAATATGTGCAAGATATGTTTATTTACAAAGATATGTTTATGTATGAAAATTGTTGGGAGCAGTAAAATAGTAGTAAAGAAGAAATTTTTTTTTAAATACTATACGAGATCTTAGTACTTGGTAGCATGGCCATGATTTTTGATAAGAGCAATACAACGCTTCTTCCTAGAACCTACGATACTCTGGCATCTTTTCAGTGGTATGCTCTGCCATGATTGCTCCACTATGGTCCACAACTCATTGTTGTTTATGAGTTTATCATTTCACACGGCTTTCTTGACATCTGACCAACGGTTTTTAATAGAATTGGGGCCAGGGGATTGAGCTGGCCAATCCATGGCCTCAATTCCATCGGCCCGAAACCATTGCTTTGGCACCCTAATGGATAGCTTCGGGTCATTATCCTGCTGAAATATCCATTTCAGCGACATGTCCTCTTCGGAAAATGGTATCATAATGTTCTACATTATATCCACATATGTGTATCGGTCCATTATGCCAGTAATCTTGTGAATTGGACCTACACCTCTGTAAGAAAAACTGCCCCAAATCATGATACTCGAACCGTCATGCTTCAAAGTTTTTGTGCTGGATCTGGGGTCGTACTCTGTATTAGGGGGGCGAATTACATACTGACGGGACCATTTACTGCCGCATAGACCAACTTATGACACGTCGCACATAGGAGCATTTTGTCTCAAAAACCGGACACAATTTTTTAAAGTGATTTTATGAATGAAAATGAATAAAAATTCATGATTAAATACATATATTAAAATAAAATAAGTAAGGAAGGACTAAGTTCGGGTGCAACCGAACATTTTATATTGAATATATTTGAGAAGGCGGTAGTGCCGACCAGATTTTCTGACATCCACTTGACCTTGCTCCATATGATTGCTGATTGTATTTAAGATACCTAAATGAAACCGAGGGAACATTTTTTTGAATATGTGGCATATTAGTAGTATGTGGGATGAGCAAAAATAGATAAAATCTATAAAAAAGTATTGACCCGATTCAACCCATTTTTGACACAATGAAATACTATTGTCAGAAAAGGATTCTGTGTGAATTTCAATTTCATATCTCACACATATTTTCGGTCAAAAGTCAACTATTGGTATCGGGTTCACATATTCGGTACCTAGGGGCTTGAACAGTTTTGGTTGGATTTAGACAATTATTGGTCAAAAGGTAGCTTACTTTAAGGGAATTTTTACCGCAAAATTTTATTCCGTTAAATTAATTAATTCTTTATTTGTGTACTGGAAAGTGAAAGAATAAAATGGAATTTTAAATTGTGTTATATGGGAATTAGGCGTGGTTGTAGTCCGATTTTTCTCATTTTCACAGAGTGACACAGGAAAATGAATATAGAAAGTGGGCGGTGCCACACCCATTGTCCAATTTTCACACCAGCTCCGATAGAGCCCCCTTATACTATCTATATACCACCCGTATAGAATAATTAAGCAGGATTTCAGTATTTAACTAAAAAATAAATAAATAAAGCAGTACTCATTTTATGCAACTGACCAACTTTTTTCAACGCGCTTTTTTTAAAGGGGGGGAAAAATGGGGAAAATGTTTAAGCTTATATGTTAAGTAGAAACCCTGTAGTTTACTAGGAAAAATAATTCATAGCTCGACCTCGCCCGACACTATAACAAAAAATTTAATTTTTTTAATGACTCATTGTTTTGGGGGGGAAAAATGGGGAAAATGTTTAAGCTTATATGTTAAGTAGAAACCCTGTAGTTTACTAGGAAAAATAATTCATAGCTCGACCTCGCCCGACACTATAACAAAAAATTTAATTTTTTTAATGACTCATTGTTTTCCCGAAAAAAAAAACATAATAATACATTAACTAAATTAATTTTTATATCATTAATATTAAATACATACCATGTCGTCCTGAATCCATAAAAAATATTTTCAAGAATTCCGTTCACGCAATAAAAAAACCAGTTGCAATTTCGAGAACAATGGAGAGTTTCGAGAGTAAGCACGTGCGTTCTGAACGAAGTCTAGGTTCCGACTACTTGTGTGGCAATATATCGGCCTGAAGGTCATTCATTTAATCGGTTCATTGTAGAACGGTTAGGTAGGTACCAAAAAAAATCAATTTTGAGTATCATCGCTGAAGTTTGTAATTTTCAATTTTGTCCGGTTTTTGAGGACGCTCCTATGTGCGTCGGTCCACAAGATCTTGCACCATTTCTCAATCGGCCAATTCAGGTGTCCTTTGGCGAATTTAACATGACGTGCTACATATTTTTTTTTTTTAATAACGGTACTTTTCGAGGATTGCGAACATACAAAATTATGTTCACGTAGAAGTCTTCTCACTGTATGAACACCGCAGGACAGGTTCTATTCGTTCCGAATCTCCACAGCTGACGTTCTAGGTCGAGTCTTAGCACATCTCACAACTATTCGTATAAAATTCTCAGAAAGAATCCGCCTTGTGGCCATTTTTTTGTCTTTGCTTTATAAATAATAGCATTGCGAATCATTGTGGCTGAACACTCTACAAGTCTTTTCACTGCTTGTAGGTTTTACCGTTCTTTATGACATATTGAATCCATTCTCGTTTTTCTTCACTACAATGCTTCCCGTGACCCACTAAAAGGTGCAAAGTCATATTTGTTTTGCTTTTTACATTGACTAATAAATAAAAGTCCAGAAAACTTACTTTTTGTTTGATAAAATAAGATATTTTTTAGTAAAAATAATCTCTTTGCAATCAGCTCACCGTTTACTACTATTCTATTGCTCACTTATAAAAACAGATATCCCAAAATAATTGACTACAAAAAAGTAACGGTAAGTGTTTCACACTTATTGTTGTGTATAACAGGACCGTAACACTTCAGAGGATATAACTATAATAATGATCTCTCTTTGCCAATAGGCACTACTATTTCAACGCTCGCAACTGTAATATAGTAGACTTGGTAATCTTACATATTTTCAAATATTTTACACTCCTGCCCGTCGGATAATTACAACATCAACATAGTAGGAATTGATTATTTATTTATGAATGACAATTGATAAACCTATGACCCTTTACGGTTTAGATTTCAATTGAATTTTCAAAATTTTTTTGATCGAAAACAACTCAATTTGAACTTTTTCGTGGCATTACTGCTAGTGGTTATAGTTGAGCATTTTTGGAGTAGAAAGTAGAAAAAATAGTAAATAAACTATTTCAAATGAATTCATACATAAACTATATATAACTACTTTGTTGCACTATTTATATATGAACTACTTTTAAGCCAATTAATAGAAATACATAGAAAAATAGTTTCAAACAAGTAAGTGAGATCTAAGTTCGGGTGCAATCGAACATTTTATACTCTTGCAACTTGCATGAATCAAAGCCAGGGAAATACTTTAAGGTGTAAAACCAATAATATAGAATAAGTCAGCAGGATGTTCAAAAATTCTGATATTCGTTATATAGGGGCGACTGTCATGATTGAATTAAATATGAGGTTTTGAGGGACATCCACATATATGTTCTTTTTGACGCAAATGCAAGGTAATTGTTCAAATGATAATGTGATTTAACGATAGTCGACTTTCCGTTTTCAAAATATAACTTAAGTATTAAAAAATATATCAACACAGAACTTATCACAAACAGCACCTCTGACATTTTTTCATAAGCTGCAAGTTGTAAAACGCTACACATGTTTCTTAGTACCACAAATAAAATAATAATAGTATTTTTCAAAATACTGCATTCCCCTAGAAATGTGAAATGTGTGTAAGATCTTTATCCTCAACAGAACTTTTTGTCCCAGGAGGCGCGAGAATGATTTAGTGTGTGAAGATGCAAATTCATTTGACAATATTCTTAATATACTATATAGTTTAAAAGTATATAAATTAAATAAATACATTAGATCAGATGTGTATACATTTATAGTTGGGTCAGCGTAGGTATTAAGTAATAATGTAAGCACTTAATTTACTATTATTTTTGAGCATTTTTATAACCTAAAAATTGAACTGGTTATTTAGTTACAATTAGAATGTGTAGAATGGCAACTAAGTTGTTCGAGGTTATTCATAGTTAATTGTACCCATGTACATATGTGTGCTAAACTAAAAGCATATATGCATATATTCTTTACATAGAGCGTTTGGTAACATATTGGTAAAATAACATTGTTAACATATGTATGTACGTATGGATAAAAATTATTTGAATGTACCTGTATGCATGTAAATATATACATATGTAATAAAAAGTTTTGACAATAGTCTGGAAAAAGATTAAGTTACTTTAAAATAGCAATTCCATAATCAATCAATACTGTACATACGTACATATGTAAGTATGTATTTATGTACTATAAGGTTTTGGGAATAGTCTGGAAAAGGAAAAGATTAACATACTTTATAATAGCTAATCCATCATTAATTGTTTTATATTGGTTAATCTAAAATTAGCGAATTAATTCTTATCCACATCGAACAGTGGGGCAAATACACTGTTGAAAATGATTTGCTAATTAAAAATGGTGTGTATATATAATAGGTCACATATTAGTAAATAAGCTGTATCTTAGCAAGAAAATGTAATTGGTCCGCAAATGTGTATGTATATAACAAAATCTATAGATCCAATTTTGATCAAACTGGTTTTCAAAGTTGTATGTTCAGTTGGATATTCGAATTATGAAATAAATTAGTACATAAAAATATTTACAAGTTATAAATAAATAATAAAATTTCAATAACATTAGAAATAATTTGTAGCGAAACGATGCCGCTGTAAAAGGTATACATATGTCTGAATGACTATATGATTTATGATGGTAATCGTAAATTTTCTACAATCTAAACAATCGGTAACTTCGACTTATAAAATAGCCACGTAAAATTTAAAATGAAACAGTCGTTAATTCTTCGTCAGCTAACATTAACTGAAATAATGAAAGTCCTCACAGTAATATTACTTATTTGCCTTGCGAATGTGGTAATTGTTTAACATTTCTTGAAATTTAGAATGTGAAATATATAAATTTCATTTTTAGATTGGTGCTAACAAAGTTGCATTTCCAAATGTTAACTATGAAGGAATTGTAGATGATTTTATAAAAGAAGCTCAAGATATTACTATTAAAACTGCCAACGCTTTGGAATCGCAATATAAAATAATCGTTGTAGAACCCACAAACCAAGTTGACGCGGTCGTACAGAATATTGAGGATCGCCGCGAAGAGAGTCCAAAGTGTGTAGAAGTTAAGGATCCTGAGGTTCAGATCGTTGTGGACAGTTTACATGATGAAATTAATGTTTGCGGCGCTATTGCGGTTAAAACATCAGCGGGAATTATGAATGATGTTAACGCTGCAACTCAGCAGATAGTATTGGACGGTTATGACGTTTTAAAACTCTATCAAAAATGCAAAAACTACAAAAACAGTGTTTTAAAGAATTCCTGTTACGCTAAACTATCAATTAAAGTTACATTGTACATTAAAAACTCGCGTCGATCTATAAATACTATCAAAGGTGCTAAACATCGTGTTCCTGCAGTGTTCTCTGAAGCAGATGATTGCACACATACGGCTGCAGATCTAGCCATTGTTGATTTAAATGCCATTCATACTGAAGTTGTTTCCTGTATAAATGAAAATAATTAAAAAAAATAAAGAAATACTTATTGGAGTATATACTCGCTGAGACCTTTAAAAAGTATTTGATATTTTGACTTGAGATTTTTTGAGTGAAAATTAGGATTTTTTCGATATTACTTCAATATAAGGAGAAATAATAAATATTTTAAATAAACAAGTACGGAAGGGCTAAGTTCGGGGTCTAAATATTCAGTACCTATGGACTTGAACAGTTTGTATTGGATTTAAACAATTTTTGGTCATAAGTGGCACACTAAAGACATTATTCGTGCAAAGTGTTATCCCGTTGTTAGAGGTCGGAGCCACGCCCACTTAAAAAAAAAAAAATTCCTGCAGGTGCCCCTTGCTGCTGGGATCCTCTGTATCAAATTACAGAGATATACATATACAAGTATTAATGTAGTGCTTAGTTATGGCACTTTATATGTTTTCGGTTAATGGAGATTTGTGGGCGTGGCAGTAGTCCGATTACGCCCATTTACGAACTCGAAATTTGTTTGTACTAAGGAACCTGTGGACCAAGTTTCATCGAGATATCTCAATTTTTACTCAAGTTACAGCTTGCACGGACGGACGGACGGACAGTCAACAGGATTTCAACTTTTCTCGTCATCATGATCATTTATATATACATAACCCTATAACTATCTTTCTTAGTTTTAGGTGATACGTACAACCGTTAGGTGAACAAAACTATAATACTCTGTGGCAACTGCTTGCAAGAGTATCAAAATGCAGTTTCTTTGGGAAATAACAACGTAAATTTTCACTAAGTTTAAAGAAAAAATTTATTTATAAAAATAATAGCCGAAAAGCTCGAACTATTCACAAAGAAGTCTAACCCTTTATTCACATCCTTCCCTTTCTTTTGCTGACCTCAGATCGATTGTAAATTATTATCCCCTGAATGTTTGTTTATTGATCTTTCATGTCTGATGGGTTCAATCTACTAATTATTTAATTTTTTTTTTAATTATTATTTACTTTGATCTACTCCAGGTGTTGGCACATTTTTATTATAAAAATGTTGCGAAAGAATTCATTATTCCAATAAGACAAAGAACCGGCGAAGAAAATATTTCTGCCGTTCAGGCAAGTGTTACTGAAGAACGCAATTTGTATAATCCAAGACATTCTGAAGAATTGAGGCTGTCTCAAACCACAACCTTGTGAATATTGAGAAGAGATTCTGGCTTGCAGTCATATAAAATTGTTCTCACTCAAGAACTGAAGCCATTGGACCACCGTAAACGTCGTGAACTTGATAATTGTGCCTTGAAACAACTTGAAATAATTTTTTAAGAAAAATAGTTACTTTTACCATATATTAGTGGTGCGGTAAAGAATAATTCATCCAAGTTGACAGTTTGCTGTGGTTTTTGATCTGGTGAAATCATCGGTCCGTACTTCTTTCAAAATGAAGTTGGTGACACGGTTACCGTCAATGGATAGTGGTATAGATCGATGATAACCAACTTTTTATAGCCGCACTTGAAAAAAGTTGATCTTGACAAAATCTGGTTCCAACAAGACAGGGCTACGCGTCACACTGCATATGCAACAACCGAATTATTGGATGAATAGTTTGGAGATTCGTTTATTACAAAAAATTTGTGACATTGAATGGATTCCAAGAAGTTGTGATTTAACACCAGTAGAACACTTCTTGTGGTGTTATTTGAAGTAATCGGTCTTCAGAAATAAACCAGACTCTCTTCAGGCTTTAGAAGTCAATATTGAAGGTGTTATTTGCGGCATACGACTTGATTTAATGGAATAAGTACTCGTAAATTGAGTTAATCGTATTCATTCATTCCTCCAAAGGAAGTCGTGGAGGCTTAATTGTATTGATTAAACGTCACATTAAAAAAAACTTGTTTTTAACAAAATCGTTATATGGTTATAATCAGAATCTTATTTTCACAGGGTGCATGGGATCAGATTTGTTCTCAGCAAATTTTGGTGTTATCGCTTGAATGGTTTAGAAGATATGTACATTAAAATTGTTGAAGGCTGGAACCACACCAGTCCATAAACATAAAAATTTGACGCCTTTTGTTGCTAAAAAATCACAAAATCTAGTGCGAAAGACACCATGTCCGCAACAGTGATTGAGAGGGTATAACCAAATGAAATGACGAACGAAAGACCTAGTAGCAAGCGCAGCTTCACGACCAGTTTTAAATAAATACATTGAGTTCAAGTTGAGTCGGGCTGCGTGCTCGTTTGTTCTTTAACATGCTTATATTTGTTTGTAAGTGTGTTAAAAATTTCATTCGTGTAACATAGATACTCTGTGAGGTGTGTAAGCCATATTCAAATGTATGTACATATTTATACTGAATTTTGATTACTGCTTTGAACTTGTTAACTAGAAGTATTAGTTGTTCTTTAAACGTGAATAAAACCAGACGTGGTCATTTGAAGGTACAAATAATATAATATAAATCGAAATTGAAATCCGATGAATATATTTTATTCACAAAATAATTAATGTTCGAAGACATGACTGTATATGGTATTATCGTTCAAATAATACTAGTTTGCAACTAATAATTTTATCGCAGTAATAGATAATTTCAATTAAATATGACTTAGTAAAATAATAAAACCAAAATGACGATCATAAAACAATTGTTTCGGTGAGTACTGTGAACTATAAATGTCATTGCAAGTTTAAATAGCATTGAAACATGAGCAGAGTAGGCACCTGGTGAAATCAGGTAAATAAGATTGAGGGCCGATTGCTGAACGCGAAACAATTTATTAGTGTCCTAAAGTAAAATCCATTCTACTTATATTGAAAGAGAAATTGAGAGATAAAAAGTTGCACTCTCGCTGTTTAGGTTCATTCCATTCAGAGTGTGTGAGAATGTTTGTTTGCATTTGTGAGGGTTAAGGTCACGAAGCAGTAATTATTTATACTATTCATGTATAGCATCTATGTACGTATAATGATGTCATAATGATGTTGAAAACTTTGAATATCGAAATTTTAAATGCCTTCTCCAAAATGCAAGTTCAAATATATGTACTACAACCAAATTTCAAAGGCAAAAATTTAACAAAACAATTTTATCTGCAATTCGCGTTTGTAAATATAGTTAGGGATGTTTATTTTGGCTTGCTCAGGAACCAAATCGTTCATATACAGGTAATAGACAACAAATTGTAAAATGTCTGTCGAACTCTTAATGTTCTTTTGTAAAGTTTGAATTCACGAGTGGTATATGTAAGTTAGATATATTCTGTACGCATTTTTTCAGTTTGTTGGTTTACCTTCCCAGTGGATTACAAAGTTTTTTACGGACTTGTATCATAAAGCTATTTTTGAAGTCATTCATATGTTATTTGTCGACCGCGTCTGTCGTTTTTCAGACGCTGCACACAAAATAAAGGATTTTGTTTTAGCTAATCACTAATTATTCTCCTTAAAGTCATGTAATAGTTTAACAAAATTATCTACGGCAGTCATCATTAATCAATTAATAAATAAGGAATGGCTAAGTCAAATCTTCATTTAAAAAGTGTCGCGAAAGAATTTAATCTGTATATGTTCGACGAAATCGGGATGGATTACAATCAAACTTTTGACATTACTCAGGTATACTCTAGAATGTATTTTTAAGCAATTTTATAAATATACATATATTTATACACTGACCAGTATATTCGGCATAAGGTTTGCTAGAAAATCATTATACTATGTAGTATATAGGAGTTTGAGTAATTCGTGGACCAACTTCACATATTTTTGGCATTACACTAGAGTATATCAAATATTATACCTTCATTAATTTTGCTAAGATATCTTACATGTTGGACAATTTATAAGGAGTAAAGTCAACAAGAAATTGGAATCATGTCAAAGTTCACGCAAGTGAGGAAAGTTCTCTGATCGCCATTCACTTGGGAGTGGCCAGAAACGATTCAAGCAGCTCACGACTTTCGGTCTTTGGCCAAGTATCCAAGAAATGCGATTCACTCCGGTGGATGAACGTCTAGCCACAATCCGCATCAAAGTGAAGTTCTTCAACATATCGCTGATTTGCGCCCACGCCCCGACGGAAGAGGACGATGTGACCAAAAATGTCTTCTATGAGCGCTTGGAGCGCACCTATGAGAGCTGCCCCCCTTACTATGTCAAAATCGTGCTTGGCGACTAACACCAGGGTCGGCAAAGAAGGTATCTTTGTCACAACAGTTGGTAAATTCAGACCCCACGAGGAAACACCCCCAAATGGGTTAACGCTGATTTTAGACATTTTAGACAAAAAATGCGCCGTTATCAGCTTAACAATTTTATTGAGATAAGTCAGAAAGAAGTTCCAAAATCTTTATATTAAGTATAATATATGGGGCTAAGGAATAACTGATTCGATTCAATCAATTTCTGACATGCATGCATAATATTATCAGAAAAAGTGTCTCTCCGCATTTCGATAATAAATCTTACAGATTGCCCGATATATGTATTTGATAATGAGTTCGCATTACGAACTGGAGTCCACATATTCGGTATCTGGTGTTTTAATAACATTGGTTCGATTTGAATAATTTTTGCCATAAAGTAGCGAATCTCAACGGCACTATTTGCGCATAGTTTTATTGAGGCAGTGTCACGTCTCTCATCTCGGGTGTAAAATTTCTTGCCTCTACCGCATTTATTTATAATTATCTCACTTTTAGTAGTTTTTAACAAAACCGTTATATGGGAAGTGGGCGGGGATAAAATCCGATTTCCTCCTAAGAAAATTTGTCAAAGGAATACACTCAGTCCTTTTTTTACGCGACCTCTTTTTACGCTATTTCACTTTAACGCGGTTATTTTTGCAGCGCAAATTCCTTTTTTTACGCGAATTTCTCACTTTAACGCGATTGCTTTTTTTCGTTTTTTGCTTGGTCTTAAACTTGCAGCAGAACGTGCACGAATTTTTCAAAAAGAATTGAGTGTATGCATGTTAAGATATAAAGAACTACATCGGAATTTATTGGGTCTAAAAAGAAGCATTCAAACAAAATTAACTGAGTTTATGGTGCAAACTCAGTCGGAGACGCTACGTCAACCAGAACATCATTCCATAGTTCTTACTATTGATTCTGATACAAATTCTAGTGATATCAGTGCCGGCCATCAAAATAAGCGGCTAAAAATAATTTAAACTACGGATAATGACAGTGATTAAACAGCATTCAACGGTTTTTTTCAATAAATCTACCTATTTTCTACTTTCTTCTCTTTTATATATGGTTTTGGTTTTGTATTTTTTATTTTGTTATGAATGAATAAATCATAAGTCTGAAATTTGAAACTTATTGTATTGCTTTTGAATATTTTTTTGCGCGTATATTTTGTTATACGCGATATTTTTTATATTCGGATCCAATTCGTCAGTTAATATTGGAAAACTAACCATTTTTACGCGATTTTTTTTACGCGATTAGTGGCAGAACCGAAAATCGCGTAAAAAAAGGACTGAGTGTATGTACATTAAGATTCATCAAGTTATCTGAATGTTTTCTCAAGTTATCACTTTCATGGACAGACAAAGACTCCATAGGAATTCAACACGTCTCGTTATCCTGATATATTGCATTTAAGCCTTTCTCGATATGTTCTTTTGAGCGACAAATGTCAAGTAGCTTCAGTGTTCACATGTTCTTTCCATATGAGATTTGGCATACTTGTAGATTGATGCGGCAACTGAGTTAAACCGAAAGCAGAGTTAATAGCGGTAGAAAACATTCCTGAATTAATTTGCAGAAATGCTGCCGTGTTGACAGTCCTTGGCTGGATATAAATCCGGGTCCATTCCGGTTACGTAGACCCGACTGTCGTGGAAACGGATCAAACATTTCTCATACGTAATGGCAGAATGCACTGCTACAAAAATCTTACTAATAGTTTATTATAATTTCCACATCATCGTGCCCTTTTTTTTTAATACGAAAACTATAACAGCTGTTTTTTATTGTTGGTATATACATCAATAAATTTTGTGATAGAGACAGTTTTATAAAATTTTTTAACAAAGAAAGCGCCAACGTCAACAAGTTTCTCAAATAGATCTATGAATACAACACTTTGTTTTCCAAATCAGAAAATGTGGCTACTGAAATTGAAGCGTTTCTGGCATTATATTTCAATTTCATTCTTTAAATACGTAATCAAATTTATCACATTTCTTATTTTTAGTAGAGAGAGAATAGTTTAAGAGTATGAAATATCAGTTATCTATTTCTAAATATCCTTGAATGTTCTCACAATTTTGCTTTATTAACTTATAATTATTTAATCAAGTACTAACAGAATAGAACTTTTCACAATGATGGAGTATATGAGGTTTTAGATGTTTTAAAAGTGCAAATCAACAACGCGTTAAGCGCTAACCGGACGTTGAGTTCTGACGTAGAAAACATAGGATTTAAGGGCTTAACATATCGACATTGGCATTTTGTGATTAATAAATTTAATTATTTTTTAATATACATATATGTTATATGTACATATATACATACATATTTGTACGGCATACACTTAATTTTTCTTTTCTTCTTTACAGTTTCAAAATAATTAATTTAAGTAAGACGATTATTGAGAATTGGAAAACAATAGGATATTCTGCAAATTTGTCCGTTACCAAAGCAAATGACTGGAATTTATTATGCTATCATAAGTTAAGTGTTCTTGTTACCAAATAGCAAAAAGAAAAAAAAAATAAAAATAAATTTGTTTATTTAAAATACCAATATATTTTATTTTTATTAAAATTAATATTATTTTACGTTTTTTTATCGGGGACAATATAAAGGTAGGAGATTGTGGTAATATTTTGCCAACACTTGTAAGTATTTCCTTGGATTTGATACCTGCAAAATGCGAAAGTATAAAATGAACTTAAAGGCTCATTCACATAAAACTTCCCTCTCCGTCATACTGAAACAACGAAGCGTAGAAAACAAAAGGTATGCAACAATGAACGCTTTGTTGTCAGTGTTGCTTGGCGAAGCATAAAAAGAGGAGAGCTGCCTAATATTTTGCTTAAAAAGTTAACCAAAATGTCTCAGAGACTTATTAATTTTATTTTTATTTGTTATGCGCGGGTTGTTTTTTATAATTCGGGATTAGAGAACAAAATTAATATTATAATTGAAAATCGCTTTATTGTTTTTCAAAATATTCTCCGAAATATAAAAGGCAAACTACATAGTTCTTGAACATCATCGTGCACATAATGATGAGATCTATCACCTGATTTGTATCATTATTGTTTTACCTTTTTATTAAACTGTTGTTGTGTTCAACTGGTTTGGAAAACTCTTAACTCGGTTGTTAAAATCTTTTTCGATCTGTTCGTTAACTTCGTCAGACACTTTAAAAACTCCGTTATCTTCAGTAATTTCTATGTTATTAATGCTGACGCCCGTTTTGTTTGAACTCGGAAAGGTTAATTTAACCTAGCTAATTCCTTTTGCCAGAGTTAACTTTTGTCTTACCTTACTTTCGCTTATGACGTCACGTTGCGAACAGCTGGTTGTCCAGTAAAGCGGTACTTTCAGGGCGTGATCTTGTGCTCTATCATTATTGTATACAACCACACGTATGCTTCCATTTGCGAGAGTGGGTATCTGATTGAGCTCGTATATAATAACATTGACAGAGAAAAACATTGAAGCAAAAGAATAAGAAAATTTATGCTGGTATTGCTCTAGTGTTCTCATTGCACAATTATTATTTGAGTGTAAAGAAAACGAAATTTTTTCGTATATATGGCATCTGTAAGTTCATCATTGAGACTGGGTGTTGCAGCGTGGCGCCAAATTCAGATCAAGCCTTTCAGTTAGCCTCTCGCTTTCAAAATATACGCAACTCATCGAACAAAATTCTGAATTTGTAAAAAAAAGTTTATTTCACTTAAATTCTACACATACATATGTACATACACTCAAAATATGTATATAATAAATTCTATGTTATTAAAAACTATACTGCTTAATACGAAATTGTCATATGTATGTTTAAATACTGTTTACCGCGAAACATTGTGCGTACATTATGCGTCTATATTGCAAGTTCATATTCGCGTTAAAACATTAATTAGAAGTAAGCTTTGGGTGCGGCTTAGTTGAGTAAGTCGTATCTATACATACATACATACATACATACATATGTATATCCAGGTATATATGCATATACATATGTATGTACATTGGGACGTTTCATTTAAAGTTCTTTTTTATTTCTTCGCCGACACATCCAAATTTTGTTTTTTATGTTTAAAAAATAATTCCATGAAAATTTGAGCCCATAACTTGTAGTACTACCTGTTTGTTTTTCAAGTATATCACATATTTTTGAAAAAAATTTAGGGAGCAAGTGGTTTTAACGTTAATGTCATAAAAGTGAATTATTTCAGAGATGTAAACGATTTAATAAACAAAATAAAAACAAATAAGTTTTTATGAAATTTATTTATTTAAAACCCGGATCAAATTTGTAGCAATTTTTTGTTCAACATAAGATACAAACATTTTATGTACTCGAGAAGAAACAAAAAAGTTTTAAATTTAACACCCTAATATGCACATAGTGCAAATGTATTAACATGCAATGGTGTACATGCCTTTATGCATATAAATTCATTTATCACTCTTAATTAATTTTAATTCCAACATTCTTCTTGCATAATTATACATACATACATGGTATTGAAGGAAAAGTGAGCAATTATGTTAATAAATTTCTTTCAGAAAAGCAAAATGTCAGAAGAGATCTTTACTATATATGAGAACAGTCCGAACTTAGCAAAAAACAAGGATAACAGTAATGTGTATGGTAAAATGGTTTTTCCAAAAAACACTCGAGCCAATGGAGACAATAGCTATGGAAATGAAAGTGCATTTAATTTTTCGGTATTTGATTTAAATTCGAAGTTGATTGAAAAAAGGCAACCGATATACGACAATATTAAACATAACGAATTATCAAGCCAAAAACTACTATTTACAAAATTATTTGGAACAGCGAAAAATAATGATATTATCTATGAAAACTTATGTCGTGGATGTGGTTATGGTATTTTTGAAGGGAAAAATTATTTGTGTGACTTTTGTATATGTTTGGTTAAAGGTAACAAAAGTAACAAATCCGAAAGTTTGCGAAAAATAAATAAAAATCATGTGAACACTGAGGAGAATATCTATGAAAATATTTGTTCTTGTTGTTCCAATTTATATAATACTCAAGAATGTCAATTCTGCATAAGAAGCGAAAAATTCATGGAAACATCAAAAGAAGAAAAACTTGAAGTTATGAAAAAAGAGCAGAAAACATTGTATTTTCAGAATTTGGATAAGCCTAAATTCTTCGATGGTATTTTGGGGTCGTTGAAGAAAAGTTCAAAACCTAAACAAGAATGTTCAAGTAAAAAACACAAACGGGTGGAGGCAATGTATAACGTTAAAGGACACCCTAATGTTTCCCCATCAAATAACGTATTTAATAAGCAAGGAATACTCGATTTTAAGCAAAAGAAAACGAACTACGATGCATTCCGGAGAGAGCAACATATATACGGCCGATTAAAATTTAGCGAACATTTTGTTGGTAAAATTCCTTTAGAAGTAACTTCTAATCATACTGTGTCTAAACCTCGTGAATTCCTAAAGGGAGATCTAGATTCCGTTCACATCAAAAGTTCTATTGAATGTTCATCTGCTTCGAGGAAACTATCCAAATCACCCAAAATTCTAAAACATTTTCCAACTCGTCCTTTTAATACACCAGATTATAAAACGCTTCATACTCCACTGTCTGAAAGCGTTTGTTATTGGTTGGAATTGCTGCGTCAACAAGTGCATAATTATTACAGTCATGGTACATCATTTGATGATGGCGATTACGGTTTATGTATTCCTAAGAGCCTTCCATCAAGAAGCGTGTTGATGCACACATACTGCGATGCTGCTTCAAGTTATGAAATGTACGATTTTGTTTCCCCTTTCTATTTAGAAATAGGAATGACTAATTTGACGACAACTGATAAAAACGTAGAAGAAGAAAATGCTACATTTACAAATAATATAAGTCATATTCATATTAGTAAGCAAATTGAAAATCGTTTTGAGACAATGGTGGATGTATTTAAGCAAAATCTGAAAGCAAAATGTATACTTCATAAACAGAGAGAGTATCAAACATCTGTTGAGCAATCCAATTATTCGCTCAACACATTATCAGAAGCAAGCTATGTAATACGATCTTCACTGCAGCGAACCAAATGGCCCTCCGAACATAGTCCGATTGCGGTAATGAATTATCAACCGCTCTCAACAGTTACCGCCGAAAAAGGTCGAACTAGTTGCTTTTCAACTTGCAATGTGATCAAAAGCAAGTGCAGTCATTGTGGTTGGCTAGGTGGTGGAGGGGTATCAAAAGAAAAAACTAAAATCAAAATTAACCAAGAAAAATGTGAAAGAAATTATAAGGAAAAATCGGAAATGATTAATACGTACAACAAAGCACACGGGCAGTACCTCAAACAAATAAACGGTTATTTTTTCGATATTAAAGGAAAATGTTGCAATAATTCATTCAAAATATACGAAGTGAACAATCAAAATCCAAAAATCAACCATTTTAATTTTGTGTGTTTAATTAACAATGTGTTAATATCGTATAGCCTTAATACAAACGTCTTGCATTTGTGTTCCAATCGATTGCAGTACTTTAATTGGTTTCAAGATTGGCTTCTTTACAATTTCAACCCGTGGAGCTTCAATGTTAAACGTGCTTTGAAGGTGCTGGCTAATTATAATAGCTTTAAAATATCATTTAAATTATGGGCTGTACTGAATGAGTCAGTAAAGCGACATAGAGGTTTATGGAAATATGATAAACAAGGGGAGAACATTTATGGTGAAGCACCAATTGACAGCACAGTGAGCGAGCAAGTTACGAAATTTATTCCAATGGCATTTCAAAGTAGTAGTTTGGAGAGCGACTTTATTGTTAATGAGAATGAGAGTGTACAATTAAGTGCGACACAAAATGTGGTAAAAAATAAATGTATGAAAAGCAATGACGAAGTAGTTCTGCTACGTACAAAAACTAAGGAAACGTTGGAAAGAAGTAAAAAAGCTCAAGGGAAATATTTAGATCTTGATGAAAACGTAGTTAAACTAAACAACTATGATTATAATAAAAATGAAGATATTGATTTGACAACTGGAACCAAAATTTCAAATAATCATAGCCTTTCTGATGAAAAAAATAACTCGTCTCACACTGAAGAAAACTCTATAATAAAAGCAAAGGAAGAAGACATTTACCAACCCATTTGGAAGTTTCAAACCGTTGGAGAGGCTCTATACGATAGTGATCCCGAATATTATAATTTGAGTAATCGAACTTGTAATTCGAAGTATTTGCATAAAAGGAAGCAACGTATGTCAAATGATTCATCAATTCCATGTCTTGTTATATCTGACAATGGGGAAGATCATGGAGATTGGGAGACCGATGACGAATTTATGTTCTCAAAACAGTTTGATGAATACTGCGGAGCAGGCGACCTGATACCATTACAAACATCACACAACACAATTTCTCAGAGCAATAGCACAATCACAAGTGCTTCAAGTTCTGACATCATTACTGCACCGTCACACTCAAATTTTCAACATCCCTTCCTCCGTACAGTATGCATTTTTTTCAGCTTAAAGGAGCCTAAAATTCGTGCAATCGTATATGATTACACGTATAGCCAATCATCGTATTATTTTGCAAAAAACCAAAATGCAAACTTGCAAACTTACAATAAGACCAACGGAAAATTGAAACCAACGAATACATCTACTTTTAATTGGTTACCGCCATCAAATAGTACTCATGAAAACATAGCGTTTGTATCAACAATAACGAACAGAACATGTGTAAATAATGAACCTGCCACAGACTCTAGATTGAATCCAATAAATGCGTGGAAACTGAACCTATTAAATATATCAAACATTGAAGATGAAGATGACTTGGTAAGTAAAAATAAGTTTGAACTACATATTTCTCTTTAAATTTGGATAACTGCGTTATTAGCCTTAGACGTAAATACTTATAACATAAAATATATATTTTATGACAAAACTTGGTAACATATATTGATGAAATTCGAAAAAAATTGTAGCTAAATAAAGGAATTTGTTCCAATCATTTTAAAGTGTATGATTTCGAAGGAAGGATTCAATTCAAATTGTTTGTAATTAAGTATGTATGTATATCTTAAGGGGGGATACCTTTAGTACCGTCAAAAAAAGTAATTTTTTCCTATTTTATTATTATATTAAGAGGTATTATTGAACTACAAAATAAAAATTATTTTTTGTCAAAAAAAAATATAATAAAATGGCGAAAATATCAACGATCCCGTTGATTGACATTTTTTTGCGGCCATCAACTTCCTGGCTAGGCTTCTTATCCGAAACGAAAAAAGTAAATTTTTTTAATCTGGAAGCATAGTAGAGGGGTTTTGAGAATTTCGAAAATTCGGAGATGTAGGCCAGGATTTTGGAAAAATTGCTATAATGATGCTATATTACCTGTGTTTTTCGAAACCAAAATTCTTAAATAACTGTCAAAATACCACGCACTTGAGTATAAAATTGTCTATAAAATACGCTTTAGTTCAAGTAAATCGGTTAAATAATTCGCTCGAAATTTTGACGGCCAGATGAAAAAAGTTAGTTTCGAAGAAACGATCCTCAAAGTTCTTCGGTTGTATAGACCGCAGCATGAAGTGCAATGTTCAATGAAGTGGTTAGAAGTAATTATTTTTTTAATCAAATAGTTTTAATTTAATTTGGAATCATAAGGAGAAAAGATGGTTTTCATGACCATCCTGAGTAACAGGAATTTAAAAATCTTGTTTCTATATTTGGAATCATAACGAAGCGGCTTTATCTGTTTACAGCAATGTTGAAGGTTATGATACACATGATTGAAAAGAAAACGCTTACTTCTTGTAGTTAAATAGTTATTAGTACCTGTCCGCAACTTAAATTCATCTAGTCTACTATTACCCTGGTGATGCCATTTTAATATCAAAAAATTACATCCCAAAGCATTTAGACTAAGCTAATGTCTTAAAATGCCTACAAACTATTTTAAAATTTGATCTCTTAAAAGAGATACATATACCAAGAAATCGTTCGGACAAAACCCCGCTCGATTAAAATAATTAATTAATTTTTTTTCCCAACACCTCCCACTGTAAGTACCTATAACGAATTTGGTTCTATTGCGAACACGGTTGTCGAAACTTTAAGTAACTTGGAACGTTGGTTGCGAATAGAATATAAATTTCACAAAATCATCAAAATGTAAAAAAGAAATTCATGAGGAATACATTGAAAGGTTTTGTGGTTAAAATTTGTTTCGTAAGAGGAAGGGAAACTTGTTAATATTAAAGTCAAAATTGCGGTGCCGTGTTCATAAGCCAATAATTGATTTTGATAGATTACACAGTACCACATTATTAAGTAAATTTTAATAAATGATAATTGTTTGTATTTAACTTTACTTTGATGATTCTAATTTTACATGTATGTACTTATGTAGTTAACGTAACTGCTTATTAACTATATTTAATAGTTCGTGTCAGAGAAAGAGCTTTTGCGCTCTCAAGCCTTTAAAGAGAATACCGAATATGAGAGTTCACCTCCAAAACTATCTGCCCCCCAGCTTATTAAAAGTGTTTCGTCCGGTAATATTTTGGATATACCAAGTGTGGACGACAAAAAAACCATTACCGAACGTGTGCGTAGTAAATGTGAGTATATAAATACATTACCCTGTTGCTTACAACAACATATGGAATCAAGCAGACTGAAAATATCGCTTCTGAGGAAGAGCGCCACAAGAATGTTTAACATAACGTTTTAACATGAAGTTAATACAAAGATGGCGCACGAACCCACAATCAACCGTAAAAAGCAACGTTTCATAGATTGTGGATAGTGTTTGTAGATTCTCAATCATAAAAAACGTCAAAACAGCTATAAATAAATAAAAATTTTACTGAAACGTTTGAAGGAATTGAAAATAAATCAATGAATATTACAGTTATAATCAGAGTCTCTCCATCCTTGCAAGTAAAATCGAGTTTAACTTGAAAAAAATTTCTTGGAAACGATAATAAATTTTCAGTCTGCGTTTCTGCAGAAGAAATTTTTGTATTACCTCATTCAAGATGTGTTTTCAATCCCATACAAAAATAATACCTTTACTGTCATACATTTTTTAAATGTGTATTTTAACCTATTCAATTTCTTCCCCATTTCTCACACAGTTCCAAGAAGCGTCTTCAAAATGTAAGTATATTTACGGAAATATGTTAAAATCTCCTTCATAATAATATAATCGATTATTTAGAAAAACGTTGTTCGAAACTCCAAATTTTTGCTTCCTTAGTGGATTGCCGACTTTTTACCACTTTGTTTTGTTTTTATGATTCAAAGTACATTTTTCAAAGATTTCTACCAATGTAAATGTGAAAACAAGAAAAACAAAAATAAAGTTTTTTGGCATTATGGAGTAAAATCAAATATTTGAATAATACGCAGCTAAAGCAAAACATGTGTACATTGCTTTTCGAAACAAAGTAACACTTATAATTTCTATCTAGAAAACCTAAGTACGCTAGGCACATAAAAATTAAGATTTGAACGATTTCGTTTACCATTTTTGTTTTAGACTCAGAACAACATTTAAAACAAATTTTAACAAACTTTTTTCAAATATTGTCTCGATTTGACACTTTTGAAGAGTGGACCCTAATTAATTTTTAACTGCTATAATCAATAAAAAAACCGATAATTTAATAAGTTCAATCTTCAGAATCTAGTTAGAATTTCAATCAACATTACTTTTTATTATAATGTTATTTATTATGTTATAGAAATGTACGTTCACCAAAAACCGAGAAGAAACAAAATGACATCATTCGTTCTGCAAAAACGGGAAGTTTATATTTGGAAACAGATGCGCAACCTGAATTTCCAATTTTTGGGGCACCACTTGAAAAATTAGAAATGAGTGAAGTTGTTCATCATGTCCCACGTTTTGTTGTGGACTGTGTAGCTTATATCGAACGTAAAAACTTTATATTACAAGATGGATTATATCGTGCTTCTGGCAACAAAGTAGCTATTGATGAATTGAAAAAAAAGCTATCCGAAAGCTTCGTCTACAATTCAAATCTTTTGGTTGCTGATGATATACATACTATTACCAGTTTATTAAAACAATTCTTTCGAGAACTAAGCAACCCATTGATTCCCCAGCATATATATAATCAACTCGGACGTAATTTTCTTGAAACCGTTGGTATTGAAGCATTGAAAAATACACTTGAAGAAATGCCTGATCCTAATCGAGCAACATTGAAATTTCTTATACGCCATTTAAAGAAGTAATTTTAAAATACTTTTGGGAAAAACTTGCAATTTATATTATATTTTTTTGTTTTCAGTGTTGCCGCCTTCAGTAAAGAAAATCGCATGCCTGCATCTAACTTGGCAATTGTATGGGGCCCATGCATTTTTACATCAGAACAAATTGTATTTGGTGATATCGGACGAATGAATACACTAACTAAACTATTTATAGAAAACTACGAATACGTATTTAGCGAAAATGAGCGACTTGTAAATTAAGTTGTGATAAAAATTCTTATCATGTTACATCACGTTTTAGAATTATTTTTGCAATTAAGTCAAAATTTTAGTAAATCCTGACCGTTTACATATGTATGTTTTATACTCTCGCAACATGTTGAACAGCGTATAATTATTTTGATATTGTTATTATCCTAATGGTTTCTGGTAACACTTACATCTAAAGAAGATAGATAAATAATTACAAATTTATATCAAAATCAGCAAGATGGCGCGATGATTTGACATCCAGTTAACTTAACCTGAAATCTTAATAATCTCAAAAAATTCCAAGACTTCTCCATTCTACTTATACAAATCATATGCTAGTGAATTTTATGCCAAATATATCGTATCATATATGGTATAGTGATTATATTAATAAAATAGTTTGAAAGCTTGTTCGCAAGTATAGTTTAGTTTAATGCTTAGCTAAAATCTGAAACTTACCCTGATTTGCAATTTGCGAGAGTATACAAATTTCGTCTGCAACCGAACGCAGCCTTTCCTTAATTCTTTATTAAACAATCATGCTAAATTGAAAAGTAAGTATACACTAGAATTAACCAAATTTTACATTGTGATAACATATATTAAATATATGAGTGCAGAGCTCTAAATTGCAATAAACTAGTAAAATCACTATCTCTGAACTATTATATACAGCTACTGATTGCTAATTAGAAACACAAGATAATCAGGATAAGTAAGATTTTTGAATATAAGGTGGCGGTTTGTTGCTAATCGGAAAAGTACTATTACTCGGAGGCACAAAATTTAAAAATTTAATTAAATGCCTCCGAAATTATTAACTACCAACTTAAAAACCGAAAACCTAAAAAGTGCCATAACTAAACACTAAGATATAAAACTGTAATTTGCTACAGGGGATCAACCTGCCCCCCATCTAACTATTACCAGAATTTTTGAACATCCCGCTGAATTTTCCCCAGGGAACATTTGTTTAGTATGTGGTATGATAATAGTTAATAGATAAAATCGGGTCGATACTACTCCAATTCCCATATACGAGTTTTAAAATTTTAATTTTTCTGACAAATCTTATGCCGAATTTGTCGGTCGATGTGCGAGTTATATAGTGAGTAATTGCTTAGATTCCGATCCTCTGGTTGACGTTTTACATCTTGAGGTATTTCCTTGGCGTTGATTCTTGCAATTTAACCCTTTCTTACTGTTTTTTCATGCATTATTTGCAATCCTCTCTAGCGGTAACTATTTTTCCGCTTTTTGTAATCTTCTAAGACTTAATAACAAAATAAATTTTCTATAACGCGCACATAAAATCACTTCGCATGTAAATCATGAGTGCTTGATCGCTCACTCCATGTAGTTTCCATGCTAATTCTTTCAATAAATAGAGTCTCGTGTAGTCGCGAAAAGATGTGCAGTCTGTCAACCAGTGGCGGATCCAGAATTTCTTTCTGATTCCTTCCAACATATCTTTAATATTGATCTTACTTCGTTCTTCTGAATTTGAATTAAAATCTTGGCTCTCTTTTTCTCTCAAACGCGTTCCCTGATTATTTGACAGCGATGGAGATCAGGAAATTTTTTTTTTTTTCAGCTGATTTCAGAAAAGGCGGGATGCCAGAAATAAACCGCTATAATTAACTGACAAAATCAGTGTGAAACGAAATTTCATTGAAGTGTGTGCATACTTGGTAAAGAAAATTTTTGTGCATGATATTTTATAGAGTTAATACAGTAGTTTTTAAAAATATGTAATTTACTAATCTAAATACATATTATAATAATATATTTGTAATTAAGTTCTACTACGTACGTTAAATAAAAATAAATATTTTATTGTATCACAATATTGATTGTAAAACTAGTGTAGAAATAATTTCAAAAATTACAGTATTTTGGTAGGAAAATTATAATTAGAATAGTATTAATTTTAATGTTTTGAATACATATATCTTAAATTTGTGATATTTTTATATGAATTGCTTTGGTTTCTGATGTTTATACATATATATTCTTTTAATTTGTTAATTACGTATTTATTTTTAATATGTACATACATATAAATATATATATACACATATATATTTTATGTTGTATAAGGGTGATATAGGCCTACTGGGGAACCGAGCATCCAAAAATAATATCGGTAACGCGCTATTTGCATACCTCAGCGGTAGTGTTGAAATTTCAAAATGCCCAAAATACCAAATCTAATATTTTTCAGCACTGGCATCAATGGCAAACGTTATAAGAAATGCGAGTTTTGACAGCACTCTCTCGAATCAAAGAGTCTCGTATCATGTTATCCATGAATGAATCTCTTTTCTTATAGCCCTGACAGACGGCAGCGCTAATTTGCATTAGCGGGCTTAATTTACATTTACTTGCGCATTGAAATTTTATGGTGACAGACGGCTGACTTGTGCATTTAGACAGCTGATAGTGAATTTTGTTTATTTATTAAAAAAAGTGAAATAAAAGTGTTCGAAAAAGTTAAGAATATTGAACAAATGTATAGCAAACTGTGCGTTGTTTATTTTGTGCCATCTAAAATATTAAAATTTGGTTTTGTTAATATACTTGCTCATAATTTAATTAGCAATATAAAAACTGTTTACCTCTGAAGCTGCAAACACAAACAAGGCGGCAGATTTCAAGCGACATCTGTCAAACAATAGCAGAAACTAGCCATTTTTGGGCAGTGTTGCCTACTCAAATTTAGTAAATTCAACTAAATGCAGGAAATTTTTTTGCATTACAAACTTGCATTAACATGGGTCAAATGCGCAAGTAAATGTAAATTAAGCCTGCTAATGCATATTAGCGCTGTCGTCTGTCAGGGCTATAAATTAATAGCCCTGACAGACGAGCAAAATTAATGCGCCTTAAGCAACGCTAATACGCATTGAAATTTGATGGTGACAGACGGCAGAATTGTGCATTTGGACAGCTGATAGTGATTTATTAAAACAAAAAGTGAAATGAAAGTGTGCGAAAAAGTGAAGAATATTGGAAAAATGGATAGCAAACTGTGCGTTGTTTATTTTCTGCCATCTAAAAATATTAAAATTTGTTTTTGTTAATATACTTGCACATAATTTAATTAGCAATATAAAAACTGTTTTCCTCTGAAGCTGTAAACACAAACAAGGCGGCAGATTTCAAGCGACATCTGTCAAACAATATCAAAAATCTGTCAATTTTAACCAATGTTGCCTACTAAATTCAGCCAAATGCACGAATTCTTGTGCATTACAAACTTGCATTCACATGGGTCAAATGCGTAAATAATTGTGCGATCGGTAGTAGCTAATGAATGAAAAGGTAATTTTCGAAAAGAATTGTACATTGAATTCTTTAACTAATAGAAGTGTTCAAGGTAACTTCTCATGCAAGTGAAATTTTAATATTTTATGCGTTAAGGTTCTAAAGTACACTTTGAACACGTTTAAAAAAAAATAATTCACATTAAAACTCTATTTAATTTTTTGTAAACGAGGTATAATATGGCGACTATTTTATTATTGTACAAAAACATTTCATTGATATGGCAATACGGAATCTATTTTTTTAATTTCTCTAAATATACAGAATTGTTGTGTGGCTTATTTAGTTGAAAAATCGGAAAAAATGGAGTTAGATTGGCAAAATGGTTTTCAGCAAATAAAAGAGCGAGGACTTTACTTACTTCAGTCGGAAAAGTGGTCTGATTGTAAATTTCTTGTTGGGGCTGCCCCAAACCAACGCATTCTTTGTGGACACAAACTAATTTTAGCCATGTCCTCACCTGTTTTTGAAAGGATGTTTTATGGTAACCTTCCGGATGAGAGTGATCCTATTTTAATACCTGATGTACAACCCGATGCCTTTCAAGCTATGTTAGAGTATATATATTCAGATCGCATCAGCATAAGCTCCTTTGATAAGGCGTGTGAGTTGTGTTATGTTGCAAAGAAGTATATGCTGCCTTATGTAGTAGAGCAATGCACCCATTTTCTCTGGGCAGATTTAAGTCCCAAAAATGCTTGCCGTGCATATGAATTTGCTAAATTATTTGACGAACCACGTTTAATGCAGAGTAGTATGAGTGTAAGTAATATATATTTTTAAAATCAAATGTACATATAATTGTTTTTTAGATTATAGCAGCAAATACACGCGATGTGCTAGCTGATCCCAGTTTTGTTGATATAGAAATCTCAACATTAATGGCTATTCTTGATCAAGATCGTTTGAATATTACGTCTGAGTTGGAACTTTTTAATGCTTTAGTGAAATATGCTTCTGAGCGCGCACTTTTTGTTGAAAACGAAGTTATGCCGATGACGCCATCCTCATCGTTAGATAAGGGATCATTGCAACACTCTTTTGATATAGACAATAACACATCCGAAGTTGTAGAGATTAAAATGGAGCCAGACGACTCCAGTCTTGTTCATAGCCGACAAGAAAACTCTGATACGTCTCATTTAGTGGAAGACGTGGTTGTCGTAGAAAATGATACTTCCATTACGTATGAAGAAAAAAATGGACATAATAATGTGCCATCGACAGAAATAAGCATGATTGCGTCATTTTCTTGTCCAAATAATGAAATTGACGAAGCTCTTATACGCCAAGCTGTTCAGAAGATACGTTTTCTTACACTGACACCTCAGCAATTTGCTGAAGGACCTGCGCGATCTAAGCTTCTCAAACAGAATGAAGCTTTAGCAATTCTTATTAAAATTTCAAGTCCAACTATTAACGACTGTCCCATGCCCGAAGGTTTCTGCAGCTCGAGAACAAGTCGGGAATATTATGAATCGCGAAGCCAACGAGATTTACCATCATACCATCGGCCCACTCCATCAAATGGTCCGGCACTATTTGCTCCATTTGAAACTTTCGCGGGGAATACAGCTTCTATTGTAACAACTACTCCGCAGACATCTTCAAATAATGTGAGTACTTTTCAAGGTGGTAGTGACTCTGATTTAACTACAAACGACACTCGACGTTCATACTGTGTTCGTACGCTAAATCAGCAATTTGACTACAGAAATACCAGTGTTACCGATTGCGGACTAACATTTCAAGTGGATAGTAATATATGGATAACAGGTTTGTTAAATTAATGCATATTTTTTAAATACCGTTAACAATATTATATACATATATACAGGGGTGCAAGTACCAACTCAGGTTCTGTGTGGAGAGCTTATGAATTCGGCCGGTTTTTCCGAGAGATATACAGAAATTCTCTACGCACATATTCAAGATATCCAAGGATCAAGACTTACGTACACACATTGTACGTCACGTGTTAGATATGATTCATTGCTGGAAATAACGTTTGACCGCCCAGTTTATGTTTATCGAAATTTAATATATAAGGTGTATGTAGTTTTCAACAAAGTTGGTTGGTATCCAATGTACACTTGCGTACCAGATGTTGTCTGTAACAGGGTAAAATTTATGTTCAATGTAGGCAATCCAAGTGAATCAGTTAGAGACGGACTAATTCGAGCAATAGTTTTTTCTACACCTCAAGAACAGTCCAGATGTGTTATGGAATAAGTTTTTTCATTTTACATATATTAATTTATATTATTTAATTTTTATTACTGTTGTTGCATACATATTTACATTTAAGTATACATACAATATATACACCTTTTTAATTATCTTAACTTAAAGTAAGGAATGTATGACAAACAAGCAAAATGTATACATATATGTATGTCTTCTATAAAAATAAAAAATAGATGTCACGTTTAGTCCGAGGTAAGCTCATACGTGTATTTATGAATTAATATTTGTGTAAATACGTATAAACAAGCAATATTTATTGCACATACCTATATATGTATTTATACATATATGATGCATATAAAATATGAGTTTACAGTAATTGAAATTAGATCTGCTAGTTTTCAATTAATAAAATAAAAGGAAAAATATTGGGTGTATAAGGTAATATCGACAATCAAAATACCGACAAACCAAAACACCGACAATTAAAAATACGGACAGAAGAAATTTTAAAGTAAAGAACGTTTGCAAAAAAGGTTAATATGGTACTAACCGAATGTTAAATTTCTGAATTTTGGTTGAGTAATTAAAAACAAAAAATACTATGTGTATTTTACTAAAGACGCCGTTGTACGTTCGAGGGCCTGCGGCCTTGGGCTTCCGTCTATGAACACGCTCAGGATCATAACCCTTAGTAGAATTCTCTTTCTGTGCTTCGACCATTCGGCATTTTGGTTTGTCGCTATTTTGATTCGTGGCCGGAGGCCGAAGAGCCTTGAACGAGCAACGCTACCTTTTCTTGATTTGTCGGTGTTTTGATTTGTCGGTATTTTGATTTGTCGGTATTTTGATTTGTCGGTATTTTGATTTGTCGGTATTTTGATTTGTCGGTATTTTGACTGTCGGGATTCTAAATTTCGAGATTTTGATAGTCGGCATTACGTTATAACCCCAGACACAATCAAATATTTTTCACAAGTCGGCATTTTGGTTTGTCGATATTTTGATTTTTCGGTATTCTGATTTGTCGGTGTTTTTATTTTTAGGTATTTTGATTTGTCGGTATTTTGATTTAGCTGCATATTTGAATTTTTCGATGTTTTAATGGGTCATCATTTTGGGCTTTGGTATTTTAAGTGTACCCCATTTCTAGTGTATTCTTATATTTTTTCAAGCCTTTCCCTGTGTTTGTAGTTGTAGCCGCAGAAAACATCATTGCTTAATTTGTTTTGAGAAATATTGATACCTAATTTTCATAATTTAATATTATTTACTTAAATGTATAAATATTCACAACTTTATACAAATTTCAAAAGTTTTTAAATAAAATCGTTAAAAAAATAGCTAAAATAAGTCTGTGCAGTGCGCCCCCTGACACCTTCTTGCCTTCGATCGTTTAACTTGCTTCGTTCTAACCGTTGAATGAAAAAGTGTAGACTTTGCAACATTGTTTGCGCGCATCAAGGAGAAGCAAGCATGAGCGTACGTGTATTTATGAATGTATGTGTGATTGTCATATATGTACATATGTATATAAATAAGCATTCATAGACCAAAACATATGAACGTGTTTGGGATACACTCAAAATATCGAAATTCAAAATGCCGACACATCAAAAAACCGACAAAATTTAAATATGCAGCCAAATCAAAATACCGACAAATCAAAACACCGACAAATCAAAACACCGACAAACCAAACTGCCGACATGTGAAAAATATTTTATCTTGTCCGCCCTTATTTCTATCGAAGCACAGAAAGAGAATTCTGCAATTTAAATATGCAGCCAAATCAAAATACCGACAAATCAAAACACCGACAAATCAAAACACCGACAAACCAAACTGCCGACATGTGAAAAATGTTTTATCTTGTCCGCCCTTATTTCTATCGAAGCACAGAAAGAGAATTCTGCCGACTAAGGGTTATGATCCTGAGCGTGATACAACAACGCCACCTTTTCTAAATTCGTCGGTGTTTTGATTTGTCGGTATTTTGATTTGCCGGTATTTCGATTTGTCGGTGTTTTGATTTGTCGGTATTTTGAGTGTCGGGAGTCTAAATTTCGAGATTTTGATTGTCGGCATTACGTTATACACCCAACGTATTTTGCTAAAATATTTTAATTATCTCAGTAAGTAAAATATGCTATTAAAGTAAATAAATTGAGTTCTGCTAAGATCCCAATTAATAAATGCTTATTTTATTCCGCGGTTTTTAGCAACAATTTATTATTTATATGTATAAAGTTTTAATTAAAGAGATTTATAAATTTTTATTTATAAATTATGAATTTTTTTGTCATATCATAGAAATTGACACATAAATCTAAATAGTCATGCGCATCGCTAATTCATTAACGAACATTCGTTGTGTCCATTTATGGCTCTCTGTTATAAGTTTACTTAAATTTGCAAAGATACCTGTATGTCACATATTGAGCGATATTAATAGTATGAAGTCAACCGGAGAAATTTAATTGAAAATTATTATGTTAGGTAATTGGGGACCAGGGGACGTATTTCCGCTTTTATATATTTTTGGCATTGAGACATTTTGATTTCATAAAAAAAACTTTATCTCTATTTAATAATATCTTAACTAAATCTCATGGATAAGCCGATATTTTCGCTAAAAAGTACTCGGTGTCTGAGGATATAGTCCTCTCTTATTTTCACACTCTACGAGGGGTCACTAAATGTTTTGTCCTCACCAAGTTTGGTTGAAATAACTTGAGTGGTTTCTGAGATATGTATGTATCTACTTTAAACCTAATGGGGGAGGCCCACACCTATTTTTTAAGTATTTTTAAACCCCTCTTGCAATCCGTGACCCAAATTGTATTTGCACAAATACTTTGTAAATTCGCTTTGTAGTCCCATTGCAAGTTTCACCATTTTAGTCTTTAGTTCGTATTTTACGTACCGAACTTTGATAAATTCACAAATATACACAATAATCTGCATGAACCAAAACATTGTAAAATAAATATTATGACAAAAAAAACTTTTTATGGTTCGAAAAAAAAAGGCGATTTATTTCTCCTAGTCGCTCCATACATTTGTCCCAGCTATGCACAAACTCCTTTAACCTGTCTTAACACGTTCTACCCGGCGCATTTTATCTATGATTCTATATACTCGTATTATGTGCACAAGATTGTCAAGTTGTTCGTATAACGACACTTTTCTAATAATTTTGTTTTAGAAAGTACTATAAAAAATAAATTTTATTTATGTTAAAAACGCCTACAACAAATATAAATTTTAAATTCCCCAAACTATTTTATTTACATGGTCCACGCCGCCAGATAAATAAATTGGCCTAATAGAGAGTGCTGTTGTTAACTTGGCTATAAGCGCGTAAGTGGAAGGACATATAGCAAATATGATCTAAATATTATCGTTTGAAGTACAAATATATGTACATACATATGTATGACTATAGTCACTACGGCTTAACGGAATAGGTTCATGATCACCGAGGTATACAAACGAAATTATGTGAACCTATTCAGTTGATCAGTAGTGTATATCCAATTTATTTATATACACATTTTTTTATTAGGATAAAGCAAAAAAATATTGTAAATAGGGTGCAAAATTATTTACAGAGTATTTGTCTATTGAAAAGAAACATCATGTCAGTTATTTTCCAAAGTTGTTACATTTAGAGGATGCATATTCCGCGTCTTCACAAGTAAGTGTATTTTCATCAAATACTTTGTCTTCCCCGCATGTGATCAAACGTGGATACCCTTCAACGCATGTTATTAAACGATGACAATCACCTTGAACAGGGAAACGTGGGAACGGCCAAAAGCGTGCAGCTGGGGATCCGGAATCAACTTTGGTTGGACATTTGAAACCGACGACAGCTGTATAAAATAAATGTGTTTTACATGAATTTTCAGTTTTTTGATAACCTACCTTCTGGATTGCAAATATCTAATAGTTGGTCGGGCCAGTTACAACCATGAATTCTATCGTCATAAGCTAACCCTGCATCGCATTCCTGCTCGATTGGCTCACCGAATGCGCATTTTATATATGTAGTGGTGCACTCTTTTGATACGGGGTAAATACCGAACTGATAATCACAACCAGGTGTTGTTATCGGTGTCGCTATAATCAAAAAAGTTTAGTTTATTTATTTATAATATAAAAGTGAATAACACTTACGATCCCATTTTCGCCCCTTACAATCAACAGCCCAGTTATAATTGCAATGATTATGTACTGATCCTTTCCCATCGAACAAGAGGCCGTTTTCACAGGTTTCCAAAGTCAAAGTACCATTTGTGCATAGAAAAAACTGATCACATCGCTCAGTGTGAGCATATGCCTGTTCACCTATCTTTTCCGGGCACTCGGATGTTTGAATGGGACCGCCATGACCTTCAATAACAGTATTAAATACACACAAATATATAATAGTTGGTTAAACTTTTCCGAAAATTTCTGTTTCATTCTACTATTTTTGGAATTTGTATATGCAAAGTTAGATACATAAAATGTACCTATATAATATAATATTTATACCCTGAACAGGGTATATTAAGTTTGTCAAGAAGTTTGTAACACCCAGAAAGAAGCGTCGGAGACCGTATAAAGTATATATATAAATGATCAGTATGTCGAGCTGAGTCGATTTAGCCATGTCCGTCTGTCTGTCCGTCTGTCTGTCTGTATATATACGAACTAGTCCCTCAGTTTTTAAGATATGGTTTTGAAATTTTGCAAACGTCATTTTCTCTTCAAGAAGCTGCTCATTTGTCGGAACGGCCGATATCGGACCACTATAACATATAGCCATACAAACTGAACGATCGGAATCAAATGCTTGTATGGAAAACTTTCACATTTGACAAGATATATTCACGAAATTTGGTATATGTTATTTTCTAAGGCAACAATGTAATCTCCGAAGAAATTGTTCAGATCGGTTAACTATAGCATATAGCTGCCATACAAACTGAACGATCGGAATCAAGTTCTTGTATGGACAACTTTCACATTTGACAAGAGATATTCACGAAATTCGGTATATATTATTTTCTAAAGCAACAACGTAATCTTCGAAGAAATTGATCAGATGAGCAATCAAACATGTATACGTATATACGTATAAGAGTTTCAGGCCAATTCGGCCTGAAGAAACTTTAACAGAAATATCTGGTAGAGCCCTCCGGCAATTAACGTATTATTTAACCGATATATGGCTTGCATGGATGTATGTATGTACATATATGCATAAAAAGATATATTATGCATTTATGAAAGTATTGTTGTATGTACATATGTACGTGTTACATATAGATGAAACACCACCTTCATTTTTTTATACTATGTCTCAAAATGAACAAATACAACCACTAATTAAATATGCGTATATTTGTATTATGCAAAATTATAACTTTTTCTTTGAAATGATAAAAATTCTTGCCCTCTGTTGGGAGCTGCGATTATTGTGTTTTGATTTAATAAAGGACACAACCTTTTTAAACGTGCCTTTTAAGTTAGTGCTAAAAATTGTATTTTATTACTAACATGAAAATTTTCCAAGTATTTTGGAAAATTAAATTTTTATGTCATTGGTGAGATTATTAGCCTTATAAATCACAATAAATTTTCATATACTGCATATTGTATGCATCAACTAAATGTGTACATATGTATGTATGTATGTACCCACATTTGTTAGCGGCAATTATTTGAAACCTAGTTACAAAAGAAGTCGTTTTAGTTGTGGTTATGCATACTGTCAAGGCGAACAAGAAAACAGAGAACAATATATATTTTTTAATACCTAATAAGAGACACCAAGAAGTATTCTGCAAACATTTTGTACTTTAATCCTTCTTAATCGAATCTCATCCGAGCTATGTATACATATGTAGATAGTGAGAAAATCAATGCAAGTACCCAAATATAGTTGTGACACTTATGCCTTGGTTTTAACTATCGATTAGAAAGAATTGAAAATAATGTGAAATTCGTTGTGATCTCACGATTTTTCACGACAACACAATTGACATAATATCTTCTTTTTGCAGCCGAATGGGAAAAGTATTAAGTGTGTATATTCTCTTAGATGTTGTGATGAATTGCTTTGCGGCTCACAAGGCAAAAGGAAGTTTTGAACAAATAATTGGATTATACGTGCGTTGGCTTCGATCTGCTATATAACCAATAGAAATGTTGACATACAATAAAACTTAAACTTGCAACCTTAAATTGTATTAGAAATTCTGTTTAAAAAAGTACACTATTTATTGGCTGATTTCTTATAGGGTACATACAAATGTGTATACGCATATTATACTTAATACTTAATATATTGGTAAAACAGGGTTCTTTCCAAACGCTCATATCAAATGGTCGGAGAATGGCCTTAATTTGAAAGCGAATTTTGAAAGCTCGTTTATTCAACCGGAATTGCTTTGGTTGCCTAAACGATGCAGTGTGTGTAAATACAAATATTCATTTATAGGTAGAAAGGTAGATATGTCCAATAACTACAATTAATAATTGGCTAAATCGTACAATATAAGTTTTATGCTCCACTTCACTTGAAAGTGGGTAATGATTATTGTACCTTGCGTGTGGCAATACTTATTATACTTCCATTCATGTTTGCATTTTTATACAAACTCACATACTATGTACTCATAAAATCTCCTAGTATATATGTACATATATACAGGTGTTATATAATTTTTTATACTACTTCTTTTCATTCGTAAGTGAAGTCTACTCAATTTTATACAAATATTATACTCAAAAGACTACATACATATGTGTGTATGTATGCATGTACATATATACGTATGCTCTGTATGTGCAATTAATACGAATGCATCGTTGAAGTTTTACATAACATCAGTGCCAACCATGTGCCAATACTCACATATACATACATACATATTTCTTATTGATCTATTGCTGTATTACTTTTACTTTCAACATACGTTCGCTTTATGCATACATATAAGTATGTACGTACATATCGCCGATTTGAAAGGAATCACTTCCATATAAAAATAACTGAAAATATTTATATGTTTTACCTTGCGCTATGACTCCAAATAGGACTAATAAAATAGATAAACCTTTTTGCTGCATTACACTATACTTTAAAGTATTATTTATGAAACGATCAAAATTTTTCAAATTTTGAAATTGCGTAACTGTAAATAGCTGCTTTGATGTAGCGAGACCGGAACGTGTTTGCTCAACTGCGATTCGATCTTAACTGAATATGTTTGGTCACAGTACCTCAAAAAGCTGAATATCTTTGAATATGAAGAAATGTTAAACCACTTCGCAGTTAAGTAGGAACGTGATTTTAGATATTTTATATACGCTCATTTGATATACTCGCGAGCTTGTTTATAAATAAAACTTTGTCCTATTGCTGTTTTGTTGTATACAATGCCAAAAGCGATAGGAAAGCTTTTACCTATTAAACATGGTTAGACCTTAAAAACCCACAGGAACAAAACAGTTCAATTTATTACTAAAATTTTGCCTTTAATTGATGTTACATACATACATATGTACATCCACAGTAAATGAATTTGTTTATTACAGTTTTTAGTTAATACCAAATTTTGTGCAGAAATACCAGTTTGAGATATGTATATGTATACTTCCTCTTATGTGTATGTCATCTGAATAAAATATTTTGTGCAGAAGGAACCTTAGATTTTAGCTTTGAACTTTAATTGGTCGAATTTAAAAAAAAAAGTTTGCTGGTAACTGTTGCAACTAATCGAAGCTTAATTTCCGACATATGATCCAATAGCTTATTCTTCTTTACTGGCGTAGACACCTCCTACGCGATTATAGCCGAGTTAACAACAGCGCGCCAGTGGTTTCTTCTTTTCGCTACGTAGCGCCAATTGGAGTTTCCAAGCGAAGCCAGGTCGTTGTCCACCTGGTCTTTCCAATGGAGTGGAGGTCTTCCTCTTCCTCTGCTCCCCCAGCAGGTACTGCGTTGAATACTTTCAGAGCTGGAGTGTTTTCGTTCATTCGTACAACATGACCTAGCCAGCGTAGCCCCTGTCTTTTAATTCGCTGAACTATGTCAATGTCGTCGTATATATCTGTGGCCAAGGCGCAAAGGACCATAAATCTTTCGCAGAACCTTTCTCTCGAAAACTCGTAACATCGACTCTTCAGATGTTGTCATCGTCCATGGCTCTGCACCATATAGCAGGACGGGAATAATGAGTGACTTATAGAGTTTGATTTTTGGTCGTCGAGAGAGGACTTTAATTCTCAATTGTCTACGCAGTCCGAAGTAGCACCTGTTGGCAAGAGTTATTCTGCGTTGGATTTCCCAACTGACATTGTTCAACTTCAATTTTATGACTGTCAACAGTGACGTGAGAGCCAAGTCGCGAATACGACGACTGTTTGTTTAAGGACAGAAGATATTTCGTCTTGCCCTCGTTTACCACCAGACCCATTTGCTTTGTTTCCTTATTTAGTCTGGAGAAAATCGAACTAACTGCGCGGGTGTTAAGGCCAATGATATCTATATCATCGGTGTACTCCAGCAACTGTACACTCTTATAGAAGATTGTATCTGCTCGATTAAGTTCTGCAGCTTGAATTATTTTCTCCAGCATTAGATTGAAGAAGTCGCACTATAGGGAGTCGCCTTGTCTCAAACCTCGTTTGGTATCGAACGGCTCGGAGAGGTCCTTCCCGAGCGCTCAGCGTCAGTTAACACAGCCGTATTAGTTTTGCGGAGATACCAAATTCAGACATCGCGGCATAAAGGCACCTCCTTTTCGCACTGTCCAATATCTTATGTTTATAATGCTCTTGATAGGCCATTAATTCGAACATTTATTTAAACGTTGTGCTAGCCGATAAGCGAACGTTTTCTCTTGTTTGTAGATTGTCATGAAAAAACCGGCAGAGTCGTTTTGTCATTAAGTAGATCGTTAAAAAAATACTTGTATGAGTGAGAATGAAGTCTTGCTTTCTATGTATGCAAATATTCCCGTATAACCTAAAAAAATACTTTTGACTGATTACTGCTGATTATTGATTTTCTAAATCGTATAAAAAAATTGATTCCACAAACATTAACAAGAAAACAAAAAATAAATAGTGTGTTAAAATGAACGATTTGCTTCAGTTAAATTTGATAAAAGTTTGAAGATCTCATATTAGTTATATAGGAGATAGTATTGACCCGATTTTATCTAATTTTTGACAATACTACATACAATTAAAAGGTCATAGGCTAATAAAATGCTCTTAAGGTTTCATTAAGGTTCCGCACATATAATACAATCACCAATCATATGAAGCAAAATCAGCCGGGTGTTCGAAAATTTTAATATGTATTAGTGGTATAGGCTAATGATAGGTCAAGTTTTCGCCCAATTTTATCCATTTTAGGCACAACGATACACTGTTATGAGTAAAACACGCACTCTCAATTTTATTAAGATAACTTACATATTGCCCGCTATTTTTGGTCAAAAGTCAACTATAGGTACTGGGGTGAGCATATTCAGTACATAGGGGCTTGAACAGATTTGGTTCGACTTGGACAATTTTTGGTCATAAGGTGGTAATACTTCAAGAGCACTATTCGTGCAAAGTTTTATATAGTTATGTTATTTGCTTCTTTATTTGTATACCGAAAAGTGAAAGACACAAAAGGAATTTAAAATTGTGTTATATATGTACGTAGATGTGGCTGTAGTTCGATTTCTCTCATTTTCACACTATGACATAAAATGCACTATGAAAATAATAAAATAATGTCATATACTGAATTTGGTTGGAATCATTTGAGTAGGTCTCGAGATATGTAATTTCACCTTAAAGAGGACATTGCCACGCCCATTGTGCAATTTTGATATCGCTTCTTATAAAACTGTCTTATACCATATAAGTAGAAAAATTTAATGTCTCTGGAGTTTTTGGTTATTGATTTAACGCGCTTTAGTAGATTTTAACAGTTCCATTATATGGGGAGTGCGCGTAGTTATGAAATGATTTTTTTTTTTCATTTATAAAATGAAATTAATTAATTAAACCTATTAGAGGTGAGTATCACGTCCACTTTGTATAAATTTTTAGTCCACGGGTGCCTTGATACTATGATCTTTTGTGCCAAACTGTTTTATTATACTCTCGCAACAAAATTGCTAAGGAGAGTATTATAGTTTTGTTCACATAACGGTTGTTTGTACGTCCTAAAACTAAAAGAGTCAGATATAGGGTTATATATACCAAAGTGATCAGGGTGACGAGTAGAGTTAAAATCCGGATGTCTGTCTGTCCGTCCGTCCGTGCAAGCTGTAACTTGAGTAAAAATTGAGATATCATGATGAAACTTGGTACACGTATTCCTTGGCTCCATAAGAAGGTTAAATTCGAAGATGGGCAAAATCGGCCCACTGCCACGCCCACAAAATGGTGGAAACCGAAAACCTATAAAGTGTCATAACTAAGCCATAAATAAAGATATTAAAATGAAATTGGCACAAAGGATCGCGTTAGGGAGAGGCATATTTGGAAGTAATTTTTTGGGAAAAGTAGGCATGGCCCCGCCCCTTACTAATTTTTTGTACATATCTCGGAAACTACTATAGCTATGTCAACCAAACTCTATAGAGTCATTTCGTTCAGGCGTTTCCATATACAGTTCAAAAATGGAAGAAATCGGATAATAACCACGCCCACCTTCCATACAAAGGTTATGTTGAAAATCACTAAAAGTGCGTTAACCGACTAACAAAAAACGTCAGAAACACTAAATTTTACGGAAGAAATTGCAGAAGGAAGCTGCACCCAGGCTTTTTTTAAAAATTGAAAATGGGCCTCGCCCACTTATGGACCAAAAACCATATCTCGGGAACTACTAGACCGATTTCAATGAAATTCGGTATGCAACATTTTCTTAACACCCTGATGACATGTACAAAATATGGGTGAAATCGGTTAAGAACCACGCCTTTTTTCAATATAACGCTATTTTGAATTCCATCTGATGCCTTCTCTGTATAATACGAGTATATACATTAGGAACGAATGATGATAGCGGAATAAAACTTTACACAAATACGGTATTTGAAAAATATGTAAATGACGGATAATGAAATCTCGATTATCACTTTATCGTGCGAGAGTATAAAATGTTCGGTGACACCCGAACTTAGCCCTTCCTTACTTGTTATATCTTAATTTAGTGCTTGGTTATGGTACCTTATAGGTTTTTTTTTTAATAGGATTTTGTGGGCGTGGCAGTGGTCCGATTACGCCCAACTATGAACTCGTTCTTACTTTTTTGTCAAGGAACATATCATATATACCAAGTTTCTTACGATATTTAAAGTTTTTCTCAAGTTACGGCTTACACGGACGGACAGTCAGACAGTCACTCGGGTTCTCATCGTTCTGATCATTTATATACATACTATATATATAACCCAAAATCTGACTGAATTAGTTTTAGGTGATACAAACAAGCGTTAGGTGAACAAAACTATTATAATCTGCAGAAACATGTAGCAAGAGTGTACAAAATTAGATATAAACAAATGTATTAAGCTAATGAATGTTTAAAAAGTCTGCATAATCGGTTGTATGGGAGATATGTGATAAGGATAACTATATCACATATCTCATTTGACTGATTCCAACAAATGATCAATAGAATATCAAAATGCACGATTTATTATATTCTCTCCAGCGCCATGGTTAATAAGTTAAATTCTCTGATTATTAAGAGGTTATGGTTGTAATTTCTCCAAATTTACTTATTTCGACCCATGAAATTTTGAGTCGAGATCGTAAAAAACAAATTTTTTGGACATGATAACAATAAAAAAAAACTAAAAACTTGGTTATTTGATATTTTCACATAACTTTTAAGTTAATTTGAAAAAAGTCTACATATAAAAGTAATAGGTCTTTTAGAGATAAACCATTTTTAATCCAGCTGATCTTACTGAATTTTTTCGTGGCCAACCTCACTGTTTGAAATAAAACGTCTTTGTGTGAGTGAGAATTTATTCATTCTGATTATTATTTGGTAGTTTCGTCGCTTATATACAATTTTTAAAACTATCTTAAATAACTAAATATATGTGTATGTGTATATGGGTATATGTTTGTATGTATTGCAGCATATTGCTTATGCTGCTTGATATGTTTTATGCTACATAGGGTTGTTTTCAAGTGTATAATTTAATACATGTGTGTGTGTGTGTTTAATGTTATCTCATCTGTAAATTTATGACTTGTGTCCCCGTGCATTTTTATTATTATTAGATGTGCCTTGCATGTAAATGCATTATGTATATATGTATGTATGCATGTATATTAATATATAAATAGATATTTATATTTAGTAGAATTTCGGCTTTGCTGATAAGTAAGCATGTTTAATGATATGTGAACATATTGTCGAGGAAAAGAAATGATTATTTAAAAAAATTGGTGGACTGTATATGTTTTCATGATCTTAAGCATTACAAATTTCTTAACTTAACTTATTTAAGAAAACGAACATGTTCAATTTTGAACACTCACACTTATCGGCTTTACCGTTAAGTAAGGCTTGGTTGTAAAAAAATGTTTGAAATTGTTTGGAAAAGTTTTTGTTTGCTGCCTTATCGAAGACGGTAGATCGAAAATAGCATTTTCGGCATATTTTACTGGTTTACACTCAAAAGGGTAAAAATTCAGTTCAAGCAAGGCGAAAATTTTATAATGTATACGGACAAGATGTGTTAACCTAGCGCCAATGCAAATGAAGTCGTTGGTCGTTGAAAATCGTCGAATAACAATTGGTGAGATTGTTGGCAGATTAAATTTGTCTAAGGCGACCGTTCAAAAGCATATTAAACATCTAAGATCAATCGACGAAGTTTGACATATGGATTCCACAGGTTCTTACAGAATGAAATTTGCTCGTCGCATTAACGACAGTGAGTTGCTTATCAAACGTTAAAGAAATTATCCATTTTTGAAGCGTATTGTTCCATTTCGAAGGTCGATAGTTGAAGGGTATTTTTGAGTGGGATTTGAAAGAAATTCTGAATTGTATTGTGATCAGCTGGACAAGTTGAGTGCTGCTTACAAGGATAAACAATTTTATGAGCGTGGAATTAATCTCTGCCCGAAGCATGACAAAAGGTATTGGATCAAAATTAAGAATATAAACTTTAATAAAATATTTTACACAATAAAAATTTGCACTAAAAAATGAGATTACTTGGTGAACGACCAAAAAATCATATTTGCTTGGATCAAAAGATCAACAGTAACGGGGCATCTCGACAGGATAAAATTTATGTTATGCTAACTGTATTGCCGTGCCTATTGCCTATGAAGACTCCCTATTGCTTATGGAAAGCAATATATGGAATACTAATTAGACGGCTTTTCGCCAATGATTGTGTTATGATAACAAATACCCACATGCAGATTTGGGAATGGCAATAGCAATAGATTTGACAGTTAGTATGCCATAAATTTTTGCCTGTGGAGATGCCCCGTAAAGACCCGTTCAAAAGTTCTATGTGAATAAGCCATAATGCACCGAGGTGGCAATAACAGCGAATTCGTTAATTTTTATTTCCCTCTATAGCAATAGAACAGCTGATTATGTTTTGATCCCCCTTAATTGATTAAAACGAACCCATATATACATAAGTATTTTAAAATCAAAGATTTGATTCCAATAGTTCGATAAAAGATGGCTAATTTTTAATAATTATTCATATTCGAATTATTTAACTAAATTTAATATTTGCGAACAAACATATATTTTCATGAATGGTGATGGCGAATAACATTGAGAAAGCTAGAGTGCTTATAGTAGGAGATTCAGGTATGTATGTTTTCTTTTATTGGTTGCGTTTATCGCTGTGTATTTTATATGCGATATTCTCTTTTAGGAGTCGGAAAAACATGTTTAACACACTTGATAGCACATAGTGAACCGTTAACCCGTCCAGGATGGACTGTCGGATGCAATATAGAAGTCAAGCTTCACGAATATAAGGAGGGGACCCCTCTTCAAAAAACGTATTTTATTGAACTGTTTGATGTTGGTGGGTCCTTAAGCCATAGAAATACGAGAGGTGTGTTTTATACAACTTTACATGGAATTATTCTAGTTCATGACTTAACAAATCGTAAAAGTCAAGAGAATTTACGGGATTGGCTTTTTGAAATCCTTAATAAAAATGGAAAAGATATTAGGAATTTAAGTTGCGACAATACATTTGATCCAGAGCAATTTTTAGGATCGACACAACTTCCCATGCTAGTAGTTGGTGCAAAGCTAGACCTTTCAGAGGAAAAACGGAAATCAAACCAACTTCAAAAAATTGGTTCGATCGGTAAGTAAAGTAAATTTAACGTTTTATTCCAAAAATACATGGACAACATTACAGCTGAGCATTGTGGCTCGGAAGAAATATGGTTAAATTGTAGAGATTCTCGTAGTTTTGCTGCAGGAACAACTGATGCCGTAAAACTATCTCGTTTTTTCGACCGTGTAATTGAGAAAAAAAATCATTCTCGCGACCTGCCCAATGCATCCTCAGATAGAAGAAAACATGCAAGTGCAGAAGTTGGGAATAGAATAAGCTCGCAATTTACTTGATTAAAAAATACCAAGAATAAAAGGAGACACTATTTTGAAAATGTATTGTATGTATACTTATGTAAGAGGTTACCTTTATCATATCCTTAATAAAAAGTACTTTAGAATGGAGTATTTGTAATGATCTTTTTTTATTTTTTATTATCTGATTTACTTTTTATCGAAAACCTTAGCCTGGAGGCCATTGCATTTGACGTCCTCCGAGAAAATGCAGATGCAAATGATAAACAGATTGTGCTCCGTGTTGACCGTTGTTTATAACAACTCTGTAGCCTTTGTCCAATCCTAGATCTTTGGCTACTTTTGCACCTACTAACATAAGATGGCCTAGTAATTGACTGTCATCTCCGCTTGCTTGCGATAGTTGCACGATGGGCTTCCTAGGTATTACAAGAAAGTGTGTAGGTGCCTGAGCATTGATATCATGAAATGCGACGCACTAAAAACAAGAAATAGTAAAACCCGTTGTAAAAAAGTTTATAAGTTAACCTTCTCATCCTCATATATGAAATTGCATGGAATTTCCTTTCGTAAAATTTTTCCGAAAATAGTATCTTCGGCGGCACCCGCTGTTTGTGCCTTCTCAACTTCACTAGACATTTTCGCAATATTGGTTAAAGGTCGAGGCAAGCTAGAATAAGTCAACGTTGAGAGTCAAATATTTAGAATTACTAAAATTTTACCTTTTCCGTAAAACCAAAACTGCACTCGAAACGAAAAAATTCATACGCATGTACTTAGTTCCAAAGTTTTAGCAGAGAACGTAAATTATACGATATACGTTCTCTGCCTTTTCTAAATTTACGTTCTCTGATAGTGCCCACCAACAGTGCTGCCGTTTCAAAACATTTGTGTGCATTTGTGAACCTAACTGGTCGTTTTCACAAGCTTCTTGTTTACGCTCTGATCACATAGAGCCCGACAGACTGCAAGCGACATCTGTCAAATATCAAAATACACACGTTCTTATGGAAACTGTTATGCAGTTGTGCAGCTGTCTCAATAAATGTGTACTTGAGAACGTGTGTATTTTGATTTTTGACAGATGTCGCTAGCAGTCTGTCGCGCTCTATGTGTTCAGAGCGTTATGCTTCCAATGTCATATTATTTTATTCACAACCCTGCAAGCTACATACAGAGAATGTAGATTAATAATTATATAATTATAATCTACATTCTATGTTATGAATTCCACCGTGTGTATGAGGTAGTTTCCGCACTAATTATTTCAATGCATTGGAGTTTCGTAGTTACTTTCGTTCTATAGAAAATTCGATACATAATTCCACTCGAATTTCGATAACTAGCGAAGATCGAATTTAACACATAATAGGGACGTACTATATTATACACATACATATGTAGGTCAAAAATTGATTTATAATATAAATTTTTACTTATCCCAAAATATTTCACGTGTTCTTAATCAATGCAAATTTCAAGAATGCAAGATTATGAAGCGTTTGGCTAGCACTTCTATGTTTATATACCCACATATGTACATACATACTTATGTATGTATGTTATGCCGGCCTCGGCCTACCTTTACTATTTTGTTTTATGTTTTATAAACATAATTACTCAACGCTTAAAAATAAGGAAACAAAAAGTTTCATTTATAAAAGAGCTTATTTTTCGAGTTATACACATTACTCTACTTTTGCTTAAAAAAAAAAAAAACAATTTTTGTTGCCATAGAATTCCATCGAAAATCAACATTAAACAATTTTATACACATTACTCTACTTTTGCTTAAAAAAAAAAAAACAGTTTTTGTTGCCATAGAATTCCATCGAAAATCAACATGAAACAATTTTTTGATTTTTGTGTTATTCTTCAGTCAATAATATCCTAATTGTAAGTTTTTAATTTGAACATTTTATTTCCTATATAAAAAAAGACTCTTTCGAATTAATTTTTAAGAAGAAAATGTCGAAGTCTATTACCAGCTTGAACTTTAAACCGCAATCGCGTAGAAAACCATCAAAGTCTCATTTAGCCAAGCCGACCACAGTGAATACTGTGATTACTGAACAAGATGATATTCCTGCAGAAGAAGACTCCGATGTTCATTTGTAGGGATAATTTATTTAAGGCTTTGATTTAAATGTTTCTTATTTTTACAATTTAAAGAGTAACGACAGGTAAACTGCAAGTTAAGAAGTGGCGGGAACCTGATTCAGATGATGAAGGCAACCCAGAGCATAACTATGATATTGCTGAAGCTTGGCGAAGTCTTTTTAGTTTGCCATCCTGTCATCAAATAATCCTGAAGTATTTATATATAAATACATATATAATATAATAATATTAACATGACTTTAACTTGCAGAGAAAATGTGCAGCGACGTTTACAACTTTTAGTTGGATTAAACGTTACTCAAGAATTTCCTTGGAAACAAATAAAATATAAAAATTTAATAGACCAATTTGAAAATATAGAGGATGGTGATTTTATGAGCTCAGCTCTTGAAGGGTTTAATTTAGAGGACCATTTATTGTTTGGTTACACACCAATTTTAACAGAGAACCAAGATGATGTTCCTGAGGGTGATCCATTCATTGTTTTTTTAAGTCCTGCCGACGCGAAAATAGCATTAACAATAATTCGAAATATGGAGCTATATGAGCGTTGGCTTGTAAACAAACGTTTGATAAAAAAGCCTCGTAGATGGATATCGCTAGGTAGTGAAAATGAAGTAAATATGACCATAGAGCAAGCCCACTCAAGTCCGTTAGAGGTCGAAGTGCAGAGTGTCTATCCTTTAAGGATACCTGAGCTCAAAGAATTTTCTTTACGAAAATCTTCGGATATACGAGATGGATATGTAGAGCTATTACCTAGTGATTTAATAAAATTTGAAAATGTTATGCGGCGTCGAGTTACCATTGGAGTACAATCCGCTCCAACTTTAATAGATCTTGAACAGCAAACCGACCCTACATTTCCAACAAATGCCTGGGCACAATATCTATATGAAATAAATGATGAAGGTTTTTGAATAACATATTTATAAGACCATAATAATTAAATTTCAATAACTTTTTAAAACAAAGATGAATTGGATGAAACATCAGAAGACGAGACCTCGAAGGATCAAATACATGGGTCCAGCCGAAATCCAACCCCATCTCCAATAGAACCCCGAACACCTAAGCCACAGCCCGTAATGTCATCTAATATTCGACTGTTACTGGACACCCTTGAGTTTAATCAAATTGATATGTATCGGTAAGTTATGGGCTCATTTTTAAAGGAATTTTAAATTTAAATGATTTATATTCTGATTGCCTAATTAAGTATTTAATTAAAACATTGACCGAAAATAAGTAACATCGGAGCTGAACGCTTACAACTGAATTAGTGAATATACCTATTTTTGACTAAAATCTTGTTAATTATTCGCTTTGCTAGACATCTACAACAATATTAATCTTAAATGCGGAATGAGGTCCCCCTCATCATTTAATTATTACACTGCTATTCTCATTTTTAACTTACTATATATGTTTTTTTTCATATTTTTAGTAATGATTATGCATACATTTGTAATAAACCGATTGAACACTATACCACTCCACATTTAGAAGAAACCTTGTGTTTTGCCAATATTTCCAAAAGCTATGAGCGCTACGTTTGTGGGATCGATTGGTATTCCTCTTTGTCGGGATTAATTGCAACCTCTTATACATTTAATACTCCTGCTACAGTTGAATTAAGTACATATTTTTTTTATAGATTTTGGTATAAAAATTTATGTCATTAATGCTTAATAACTTTTAGTCTCACGACATGTGGATGTAGTTCAACGGGCTGTATTACAGCCAAATCCGATATTAATGTGGAGTTTCGCTGATAATTTAAATTACAAATTAGAGTTTGAAACATCTCAAGAAGTGACCGTTCTATCATTTTGTCCACATGACCCCAATCTTTTATTTGGTGGAGGTAAAAATGGTCAAATAATTGCTTGGGATTTACAAGGTCGGGCAGAAAAGCTTGACGCGGAAGAAATACTAACAGCGGCACAATCGAAATATCGTGTTTTAATAGCTGATTTTTTAAAATGGACAATACAGATAAATGAAGATGCTATTGTACCGCCCGTCATGTCATCAGCTTTAGAGGTATCACAAAAGTCTTCAATTACTGGTATATATTGGCTGGGTCAACATTTTTATGTAAATTCTTTTGGAAAGACTCTAAATGATCCAAATAAAGAGATTGTCCATAAATTCTTTCTCACTTGCTCTGTGGATGGAACAATTTCTTTCTGGGATTTGGATTCAACGAATGATAAGAAACTTCAAGCTGGAACATTAAGACATGACCAACCCAAAGCTCTGACACAGAGCGAGTCCATCTATAAAAATAAAGTGCTAAAACCAATATTTACTGTTGTGTTTAATGAACCAATAACATCTATATTTTGCGATTCATCTGTATTTCATTGCAAGATTCCAGATTCTGCAAAAAAAAGAGTAAATTCGAATAATTTTGCTACGATTTTAGAACCAATTAATCCAAAGGAAATCAGACAGTCAGTTATAACTTCATCATTTTATGGACACATTGAAAGACTGAATTGGTTAGGTTCATATGCTGATGAAGAATGCCGCGAGAACGTTTCTAAATCAATAAATTTTGCTAGAGTTCATGATGGACCAGTAATTGCAATAAGGAAAAATCCATTTTATCCAGTTGTATTTGTTTCAATAGGTCGGACTATATTTGCTGTGTGGAAAGAAAATTTTAATTATTCGCCAATATTTTGGAGAAAATGCTCCGCAGATTTAACAGCTGTTACATGGAGTGAATCGCGGCCTGGAATTTTATATCTCACTCGTATTGATGGAAATATGGAGGCTTGGGATATTTTAGGTAATTGCTATAATAACAAGTAAGGAAGGGCTAAGTTCGGGTGTCACCGAACATTTTATACTCTCGCACGATAAAGTGATAATCGAGATTTCATTATCAGTCATTTACATATTTTTCAAATACCGTATTTGTGTAAAGTTTTATTCCGCTATCATCATTATTTCCTAATGTATATATTATACAGAGAAGGCATCAGATGGAATTCAAAATAGCGTTATATTGGAAGAAGGCGTGGTTGTGAACCGATTTCACCCATATTTTGTACATGTCATCAGGGTGTTAAGAAAATATTACATGCCGAATTTCATTGAAATCGGTTAAGTAGTTCCTGAGATATGGTTTTTGGTCCATAAGTGGGCGACGCCACGCTCATTTTCAATTTTTAAAAAAAACCTGGGTGCAGCTTCTTTCTGGCATTTCTTCCGTAAAATTTAGTGTTTCTGACGGTTTTTGTTAGTCGGTTAACGCACTTTTAGTGATTTTCAACATAACCTTTGTATGGGAGGTGGGCGTGGTTATTATCCGATTTCTTCCATTTTTGAACTGTATATGGAAATGCCTGAAGGAAACGATTTTATAGAGTTTGGTTGACATAGCTATAGTAGTTTCCGAGATATGTACAAAAAACTTAGTAGGGGGCGGGGCCACGCCCACTTTTTCAAAAAAGTTACGTCCAAATATGCTCCTCCCTAATGCGATCCTTTGTGCCAAATTTCACTTTAATATCTTTATTTATGGCTTAGTTATGACACTTTATAGGTTTTCGGTTTTCGCCATTTTGTGGGCGTGGCAGTGGGCCGATTTTGCCCATCTTCGAACTTAACCTTTTTATGGAGCCAAGAAATACGTGTACCAAGTTTCATCATGATATCTCAATTTTTACTCAAGTTACAGCTTGCACGGACGGACGGACAGACAGACATCCGGATTTCAACTCCACTCGTCACCCTGATCACTTTGGTATATATAACCCTATATCTGACTCTTTTAGTTTTAGGACTTACAAACAACCGTTATGTGAACAAAACTATAATACTCTCCTTAGCAACTTTGTTGCGAGAGTATAAAAAGAATTATCTTAATATTAGGAAATGTAAACCCCCCAACATTCCTTAAAAAAAACAAAAAGCAATACGCATGATTAATTGATTGAAGGTTATATCTATATACATGTATAAAATAAAGTCGTGTTAGTTACACCATTTATAACTCAAGAAAGGCTGAACCGATTTGACAGAAAATTGGTGAGGAGGTAGTTTAGAACCAGGGTAAGGACATAGGCTACTTTTTATCTCTTTATGTTAAAATTCATAAATACAAAAATTATATTTCAAATCATAAGCCTTTGTTCAAAATTCATGTAAGAATCATTTGAAATTTTTAGTAATTCAAAAATAGTAAGAAATAAGTAAAAATTTTCATATCCATTAATGCTTGGTATATAGGTTATACCGATTGTACTCCTGAACCATACAGTTTTTTTAAGGACGAACCCGTCAGATTGTTCCTGAACCAGGCAGTTTTTTTCGGACAAACCCGTAAGATTTATATAATATCACAAAAAAATGGCATAGGCATTTTCGTAGTCAAGGCACTGCGGATACTTTGCTAGATTATGGGGGAAGGACGCAAATGCATTCATAGCAAACCAAACACGATATCTAGCATAAAAATATAGCGGAATAATTGGAGTGTTGATAAAAAGGTCTATTATAATTTGAGATAACCCGAAATTTTTTCGAAGCATTGCACAGAGCAGTGCAATATTTAAACGGGAACGATGAAGTATATGGGTACAATTTCAAATTGATCCTTCCTAAAAATAATAAAATTGCTGAAAATTAGGAATGGATATGCAGTCCATTGTTGATTGGACTCGGTTAATTTTACTGGTGCACAGCCCAAATTCAACGGTATTTTTCTCCCAAAAACCAATGCTTTATTAACACACGAAATGCTCTTTGATTCATTTTTTTTGTAAACTAACACAAGTTGCTTCACCCAAATGCTATATCTCCTTAACTAATAGTTATAATCTAACTAATAGAAATCATATAGATAGTATTAGTAGGACTATCTATGTATCAGCCACAGTAAAACGTGGACGGGACCTCTAGTAATAAATAAAGATTTGATCAGAGCTTAACTGACTCACAAAAATAGCTCAACAATGTAAAGTTAACCGTAAAAATATGATCAATATCAATACGATCAATGTGCCAATGAATGTAATGCAAATGGGCGTAATCGGACCACTGCATTGGCCACAAATCGCCTTTAACCGAAAACATATAAAATGCCATAACTAAGCACTAAATTAATATACTATATACATAGGTGTTAATTGGTACAGAGGATCGCAGGAGCAAGGGGCACCTTTGGGAAAAAAGTTTTGAAAAAGTGGGCGTGGCCCCGCCCTCTAATAAGTTTAATGCACATATCTCCTAAGCCCCTTAAGCTGCCACAACCAAATTTGCGAGTACAAAGTCCTCAACCTCCGGGTGACTTTGTACCGCATATATCGGCCAATATGTGAGTTATCCCAAATAAGAGAGCGTGTTTTACTCATATCAGTGTATCTTTGTGCCTAAAATAGAAAAATTTGAGCGAAAACTTGGCCTAGCCACTATATAACTAATATCAGGATATTCGAACATCCGGCTGACTCTTCTCCATGTGATTGGTTTTACACTTTAAAGTATTTCCCTGGCTTTGATTCTTGTGAGTATAAAATGTTCGGTTGCACCCGAACTTAGTCCTTCCTTACTTGTTTATACTATATTTATTATCTCTGCGACATGTTGCGAAAGCATAATTAAAGAACAAAAAAAAAAAAACGGAAAATAAACCTTAATGTTATGGAACTTTGGATGTTTTACAAATTATATAACATAAAATTTTCCCATATTATTTAGCGCGAGACGATGATGCCTGCTACAATGACATTTTGGGTGGTGGAATAATTACGGCGATATCGGAACATCGCCCTTCAGAACCGGAGAAGCTACTTGGGATAGGTGATTATAATAGTAGTTTCCGGATGATGAAGTTACCACAAAGTTTTTATACCCCAGAGCCAAAAGAATTAGAGGTTAGTTCGTGAAAAATAATATTATTGTCATATAAATATATTATCATTTGTATCAGAGAGTAAAAGAGTATTTTAGTAAGGAAGAGAACCGTAAAAAATCTATTCAGGCTTGGGAACATCAGTATTTCGAAAATAATCGTGATATAATTGAAGCAAAACGTCAGGCCGAAATAGATACCAGGAAAGAACTAGAACGCCTCGAAAAGGAGTATATAATAAATGCAACACGCAAAGTTAAAGAAGGAGGAGATGAGAATAAGTATTTTTTAACACGTGTTCATTTTATGTAAAAATTTATTTTCTTCTAATCATCTACATTTTTTATTTTGTCAGAGATGAATCGAAAAACCTTTCATATACAGAACGAATGAAACGTAAATGGGATGAGTTGAATTTGAATCGTTTATTAAGCATTCTAATGTCTCGCAAGCGTGTTGATGAGGAAAAGCTAGAGAGAGAAACTCGGCTTGAGAAAAAACATTTAGCTTATGAGGCTGCAAAAAAACAATCCTTAATTCGTATCCAACAAAGAGTAGGAGAAGAAGTAGCATCTGTAAGAGCTAGGATACTACCACATGAAAAAGTTGATTTACAACGTATCGACATGATAATCTCATCTGTACGAGTATTAATGGAGGCCGTCGATGATTATGCTGATACTGAAATGGAATCCAATGAAATAGTAAAGGACTTCGATGCATTTGATACTTTAAGTTACATAGATTTTCTATACCGTGGAGATCATCGTCGACGTTTGCTGAACAAATCAATAGGTGGGAATACTGAAAGAATATATTGGTACGAATGCATCCAAGATGAAGATCTCTTGGAGGAATGTAGTTGGTGGTACGATAGTTTTCTTGACCTTCAAATATCTTTAAATGCAAATAAAAATAATGAAATACAAAATTTGGACACCGATACGAGGTCAACATATATAGGAGACTAAAGATTTACAATAATAAATGTAAAAAATACCAAAAATATCGCAGATTTTCATTGCTTACTGTCTTGGTTTTGCCCATAAGGACCTCTGACGAAATGGGTAAAGTATTTCAAGCTTCTCCAAATTTATCGACACATTAAGTACGCTGATACTTAAAGACTTTTATTCGAAGACTCTTTAAATACTTGATGTTAAAATCGAACGTGTGGTCCAAATACTAAAAGGTTTTGTCTCTCTCGAAGTTTACACAATACTTTAGCCAAGCTAACTGTACACCAAGCATAAGCTAAAATTTTTGAAAAAAATAATCTTTGGATAGATGAACTCCATTTACTAGTGTGTGTGGGTGAAGGATCACATTACCTCAATAGCCCTCAGTAAATTCTTGAAATTCATCAAAGTACTGGGCCTTTGTGACCTTAGGTCGCGGTGCAAGATCCAATTAAATTCTATGTGTGGGTCATCTATTTATCTAAATACTTTAACTAAGGCATAAAGCATTTAAATATATAACATTACAATTAAGATGGATACATTTGATAATAAATACGCTTGTCTATAAACCGAATATTGTTTTAAATTATTAATACAATCCACTACTAGATGTCTAACTAATTACTTATTCAAAGATATTATTTACATGACTTTACTTTTTTTTCGCCTATTTAAATTGTCCCTCTTCGATAGTTTCTCTTAAACCTACTCTCTTAATTCTCGAAACAGTATGCATAGGGCACAATAGCTTTTTAAACCAAAAATGGGGACTACTTCGCGCCAAAATAAGCAATTAACTTAAACGTAACGCATATTCGTTCACTACACTGCAGTTAACTGGCAATACCACCAACTTCGAAAATGAAATCGACCACTCAGCAACTCTTGGTTCCTCGCTAAGTCTGTTCCGTATATCCGACTGTCATACGTCGGCACATTCCATCAGTCAAGTGTAATTCTTGTACTGGCTAGTGTCATTTCCCGAAGTTTTCCGGATTGTAGGTAAGGATTGCTAGCTAGATAATGGATGAGGGCTAGCCTGTGCAATTTCGTCTGATCCACATGGATACTCCCCTGAATATCATGGTATAGCTATCCTGTCAGACGATGTCGAGCTCAATATAGTTAATATATTACATCATTCGATGGCAAGCGCTCATAAGAAAATGGCTATCTCTTCGACCTTTCTCGCTTCTGTTCTGTAAGAGCCAAACAATTCCGACTGTTAAAATTTTAGGTGTAACATTTGTAGTGGCGGATTCAGAGGGGGGAAATCAAATCCAAAGGTAACAAGTTACTGGCATTGGCATTCGAAACGTGGAAGAACTGCGATGTAGACCTTCACCGCGTACCACTGACTACAGTATTATACATTGCAATAAAGTATGTCACCCTCCTCACGTCTACGATTTATATTTGTAATGTGATTTTTCTATTTAGTAGGATTTAATATTAGAAGGTCGATTTGAAATTTTTACAGCATGATATTAAATTGTATAATGACTACTATATTTAAAATAATAATCTTCATGTTACAAGTAAAGTTTACTTCCCTTTCCTTGACTACGTCGACCACATCGGACAGTACTCCGACAAAAACTGACCGCCATTCACAGTCGAGCCGTTAACACCTTTACCAACTCCCACTCCGCGAATGGCGTACTTGGAGTCAAACCACCACCCATTGCGCAGCTGTCGTTTTGGATACTACAGCACTGCAACTTCTATTCCAGAATTGATCCTGACACGCCGCTCCAGATGGGGATACTACCAGATATGTCAAAAGATGCCTATTGGCACGGTCAATGGATTAATGATACAAAGAACTACATCTGGTAGATTGTTAACAGCTTAGATGTACAACTTTCTCATATGAAGGTAATATTCCCGGTTTGTCACATCAAGGTTAAATTACGCAACTACTGCCTGACACCAGGGTCAATGGCTCTATATAACAACAAGTAAGGAAGGGCTAAGTTCGGGTGTCACCGAACATTTTATACTCTCGCATGATAAAGTGATAATCGAGATTTCATTATCCGTCATATTACGTACATATCATCAGGGTGTTAAGAAAATATTATATATCGAATTTCATTGAAATCGGTCTAGTAGTTCCTGAGATACGGTTTTTGGTCCATAAGTGGGCGACGCCAGGCCCATTTTCAATTTTTCAAAAAAGCCTGGGTGCAGCTTCCTTCTGCCATTTCTTTCGTAAAATTTAGTGTTTCTGACGTTTTTTATTAGTCGGTTAACGCACTTTTAGTGATTTTCAACATAACCTTTGTATGGGAGGTGGGCGTGGTTATTATCCGATTTCTTCCATTTTTGAACTGTATATGGAAATGCCTGAAGGAAACGACTCTATAGAGTTTGGTTGACATAGCTATAGTAGTTTCCGAGATATGTACAAAAAACTTAGTAGGGGGCGGGGCCACGCCCACTTTTCCAAAAAAGTTACCCCCAAATATGCTCCTCCCTAATGCGATCCTTTGTGCCAAATTTCACTTTAATATCTTTATTTATGGCTTAGTTATGACACTTTATAGGTTTTCGGTTTTCGCCATTTTGTGGGCGTGGCAGTGGGCCGATTTTGCCCTTCTTCGAACTTAACCTTCTTACGGAGCCAGGAAATACGTGTACCAAGTTTCATCATGATATCTCAATTTTTACTCAAGTTACAGCTTGCACGGACGGACGGACAGACAGACATCCGGATTTTAACTCTACTCGTCACCCTGATCACTTTGGTATATATAACCCTATATCTGACTCTTTTAGTTTTAGGACTTACAAACAACCGTTATGTGAACAAAACTATAATACTCTCCTTAGCAACTTTGTTGCGAGAGTATAAAAAGATGTACCGATTTGTTTAATAATGTTTTAAGTTATTTTTTAATTGTATATATTTTTGCTAAGTAAAGTCTCTTTTTTTATTATTGGTGCAAGTAAAGAATGCTCATTCAAACTCCTGAGCAGTTACAATAATATCAATGGTTTCGTGTCGGTTTCAAACTCTTTGGTCCATTTTTTTTACCATAATCTTACTTGAAGTCCACGTGTTTTTGTAACAGATATTTCAGATAAATAAAGATAGAAAGTGTTAGACCTGTTAGCTATGGCATAAGTAAATTGTGTACCAAAAATAGGTAAAAAGAAAAAGAAAAGAAAGTTTTGTATATGTACATATATCAAAATATTTAATCGCTTGTGGCGTTCACATAAAGTTCCAACATAGCCTTAGCCATAGCAAGATTTTTAAAGTAAAATTCACAAAATTGTCTATTCACTAAGGCGTTCACATTTTATTTTAAAATTAATGTGTTGAACAACACAACGTTTATCGTCACGAAATGAAACTAAATTTAGTTTGTTCTGTGTACTTTCGGATTTTCATACACAATATGAACATTTTTGCATGCATATGTATGTACACTTACCCATAAATAAAATCCAAGTAGGCACTGCTGCATTTAGAAGTTTTCCGACACCATAACACGACAGCTGAGCAAAATAGTTTGTAGATAGATTAGAGAAGAGTTATATACTAAAAAATTGCTTAAATAAGGAAAGAAAATGGTTTTATTTTCATTTATATTATTAACGGTGATATTTTTCATGATATATCTTTTTCTGACATGGAATTTTACATACTGGAGTAATCGTGGTATAAAAGGTCCGAAACCGTTACCTTTATTTGGATCATTTCCAGGATTAGTTACCAACAAACAACATTTTGCAGATGATATAAACAATATTTATAGGCAAGAATCTCTTAATTATAAATTAAAAGTTGATAAAATTATTCTTATATCAAATTTGAAGTACCTTGAAACGTAAATATTTTTACCTTTTCTAGAAAATACAAAAATTGTGAAAGTTACGTGGGTGTTTTTCTCCTTCGTTCTCCACTACTTATGCTATTAGAACCACAACTTGTGCATGACGTTTTTGTTACTTCTTTTAAACATTTTAGTTCCAATGATGTTGCAAAACTGGTAAGGCAACAATTGTAAATTATAATATACGTTACTCTTAAACAAAAAATAAAATTTTTATTAGATTGACATAAATAAGGATCCGTTATTAATATGTAATCCTTTTTTACTGAGCGGCCAGGAATGGCGGGAACAGCGATCATTAGTATCTCCAGGTTTTACAATCGCTCGCATTCGAACCTCCTACTGTACAATGCAATTGGTTTGTAAGTCTTGGTGTGAGTTCTTAAAACGTCAGATGAATATTCATTCAAAAGACGGTCTAAATGGAAAAGATGTAAGTTTCAGTGACACTATAACTTATGTTAAGATATACAAGTACTAATACATAGTTTGCAATAGAGTTCTAAGACAGAAGCTATGTACCTTCGCTAGGTGCACATCCTCCCATAATACCTTATTTTCTAAACTATACAAGTATTTACCTTACCGACATTGCGGGTCTACGTGTTATTGTGTGTAACATATCTACTCAAATATCGTGTTGCGGACGAAGCCATGTGCTGTAATTCATATAAAATACTATACGCGAACTTATTTCTAAAAACTTTTGATAATTATGAACTTGTGCCCGCAATTTTTTATAAAAAAAAAACTTTTCATACTGTCTGACAGACTGTCTGTCTGTCCGTCCGGCCGACCGTGCAAGCTGTAACTTGAGTAAAAATTGAGAAGTGCAAACAAAATTTCGAGTTCGTAGATGAGCGTAATCGGACCACTGTCACTGCCACAAATCGCCATTAACCGAAAACATATAAAGTGCCATAACTAAGCACTAAATTAAGATATAAAGCTGTAATTTGGTACAGAGCATCTCAGTAAAAAAGGGCACTTGTGGGAATTTTTTTTAAGTGGGCGTGGCCCCGCCCTCTAACAAGTTTAATGTGAATATCTCCTAAACCGCTTAAAGTACAAAAACCAAATTTGCTGAGTACAAATATTTTAAGAATTTCTACCGACATTGTGAAAATGGATGAAATCGGAGGATAACCCCGTTTACTCCCCATATAATGGTACTGTTAAACACTACTAAAAGGAAGATAAATCAAAAACTAAATAGGCTAGAGACATTAAATTTTTTCACCCAGATGGTATGAGAGAGCTTTATGGGAGCCGGTGTGAAAATTGAACGATGGGCGTGGCACCGCCCACTTTTTGGTGAAATCCCATATCTCGAGATCCGACTAACTGATCTACGTACATAGTATTCTTATGATATTCCTATGTCCCATTGTGAAAATGGACGAAATCGGACAACAACTACGCCTATTTCCCATCTAGCACAATTTTAAATTCCACTTGATTCGTTCAGTTTCCAGTACATAAATCAAGAAGCAATTAATACAACGGGATAAAACTTTGTCTTTAGTGTGTGCCACCTTATGTCCAAAAATTGTTGAAATCCAATAAAAACTGTTCCAAGTCCCTAGGTATCGAATATTTAGGCACCGGTACCTATAGTTTCGAACGTCGGGGTGACATTGTATCGCATATATCGGCCAACATGTGAGTTATCCCAATGAAAATAAGAGAGCGTGTTTTACTTATCACATTGTATCGTTGTGCCTAAAATAGATACATTTGAGCGAAAACTTGGCCTAGCCCCTATATAACTAATATCAGGATTTTTGAACATCCAGCTGACTTTACTCTATATGATACGATCACACTCAAACTTAGCCCTTCCTTTTTTGTTAATAAGATTTCATTGCTAAACGAAATAAAGAAAACTTCTGAGAATAAATCTGTTGTGACCGCTGTCTTTTTGAAAGCGCTGCATATCCGTTTTATACTAATATTTCTGTCTGACAACATCTGATGACTCAACGTTACGAGTTTTCGAGAGAAATGTTCTGCGGATATCACATTTGATGGAACGATGAGCTGTGTGAGATATACGATGACATTGACATAGTTCAGCGAATTAAAAGACAGCGGTTACGCTGGCTAGGTCATATTGTCCGAATGGACGAAAACACTCCAGCTCTGAAAGTATTCGACGCAGTACCCACCGGGGGAAGCAGAGGAAGAGGAAGACCTCAACTCCGTTAAAAAGACCAGATGGAGAAGGACCTGTCTACCAGAAATAACAACTAGCGCGCTGTTGTAAACTCGGCTATAACCGCGTAAGCGGTGTCTACGTAAAACAGGAAAAGAAGAATAGGAAATACATATTTTTTTAATATTACAATAACAAAAAAATTATAATTAATAGTAATAACTTTTCTGGGAAGTCAATTGCTATTGAAATGGTACGAAATTAAATTGCAATGGAATAATTTCTTACTTGTCCCTAATTGTTCAATTAAGAATATGGTATTAGGAGTTTATTTAACATATAATAGGATATTTCTAATATGTATTAATTATTAAAAATCAATTAAATTTATGAACAAATATATATGTATTTACATTAACCATTTCAGATTGCACTTCATTTCACTGCAGAAAACATAGCAAGAAGTGTGCTCGGGATTAGTGAAATAACTTTTGTTGACCAAATTACAAAAAATATGAAGATGCTTTCCGAAAACAACAACGTTTTTATTTTATATACCATCATGGCCGGTGTATTGCCTACAATTATAAACATCTTCAAAGTAAAATTTATTCCTAACAAATGCGAAGATTTTTTTAAAAAGCTAATCCAAGAGGCTTTGAAAATCTATTTAGAAAGTTCAACAAAACGGCGTGACTTCATGGATCATTTAATGTCTCTAAAGAAAACCCACAACCTTAGCGAACAAAACTTGATTTCGCATACAATGACATTCCTCATCGATGGATTAGATACATCAGCGACGGTTATATCTCACTGTTTATTTCTAGTAAGAAATATTTTTCCCTAATATTAACGCTTTTAAATCACACTTATTATTGACTTTAGTTAGGTCGTTACCAAACTGTTCAAAAAAGATTACGTAAAGAAATCGTAAATAACTCTATTAACGGTGAAATATGTTTTGAAAAACTGAATGAACTTCCTTATTTGAATGCTTGCGTATATGGTATGTTGTTTACAAAATTAATATATTTGCACTACTAATGTAAAAATGTTTCTTTTCAACATAAGAGTGTATTAGAATTCTTCCGCCTGGTTTGTGGTCCATTAAGAGATGCACTGTACCTTATACTTTTACTAACAAAAACGGTGGTAAAGTCTCCTTAGCAATTGGTGACTCTGTAATGATTCCAATATACGCAATTCATCATGATGAAAATCATTATTGTAATCCAGATCGATTTCAGCCTGAAAGATTTCTTACAGTGGATGGAAATAATTTGAAATTACTTCGCAATATTGGAGCGTTTTTAGGATTTGGCGATGGGCCCCGAATGTGTTTGGGTATGAAATTTTTCTCTTTTTAACTATTTACAGGTATATGATGGAATATTTTATTTTTCAAAGGCATTAATTTTGCTACGATTCAAACAAAGGTAGCCATCGCTTCAATTATAAAGCATTTTAGTGTTACTCTGAATGCAAGAACTAAACCATTTGTTAAACTAGATCCGAAATATTTTCTAACACAACAAGATGGTGGTGTTTGGCTTAATTTTAGTGAAAGAAGATATATTACATAATCTTATGACGAATCGAGGACTTGGCAATCGGTTTTTCCTAAGATGTAAACAATAATCGGCAATCTGAAATAAGCTGCTATTCTCATCACATTAAATCCAACCCATAATTATGTTACAAAACAAATATTCGACAAAATGTTCTGATTATATTTCTTTAATAATTGTAAAAATAACGAATGCAGAATAGAAATAAATCCCAACAATTTGTTGTTGATGTTGTAGCGGCGGAAAAAATCCCAAAAATAATTTGGAAGAATGCTTCGGAGTTGACAGATCTCGGTCCGACAAAAAACGGACCATTGCGCTTAGTAAGCTTTTGCAATTCGGCTTTCTTTTACCATTTGCTTTTCAGAGTATGTTTATATCCTGCGTCAATCTGGTTGTGCTTTTGAATTCTCTAATAACCTTTTGCTCGAAAATTCTACGAAAAGATGCGGCGACTAACAAAAAGTTTCAAGAACGGAGCATACTCTTGTAGAATCTCCAGAGGTGACTGATGCCCAGAGCATACAAAAATTATGGAGGGAAAACTTCTCTAGCCTGCTGAATGACAGTGAAAGTTTAACGCCAAGAGAGGGCAAACCCGATTCCCCAATCGATGACAATGGAGCAGACGTTCCATTGCTCAACCATGAAGAAATCCGAAAACCAATTACCCGTTTGAAGAACAACAAAGCGACGGGGGCCGATCTATTCAAACACGGTGGCGAAGAACTGATAAGGAGCATGCATCAGCTTCTTTGTAGAAAAAGGTCAAACGAAAGCATGAACAATGATTGGAATTTAAGTGTGCTCTGCCTAATGCACAAAAAGAGAGACCCCACTGTGTTCGCCAAATACCGTTGGATAATCCTTCTCAACATTGCGTATAAAATTCTATCGAACGTATTGTGTGAAAGATTAAAGCCCACCGTCAACAAACTGATTGGACCTTATCAGTGTGGCTTTAGACCTGGCAAATCAACAACATACCAGGCATTCACTATGCGCCAAATCTTGGAAAAGACCCGTGAAAAGAGAATCGACACTCAGCACAACTTCTGTTGATGTTTTGATTTGTTGGTATTTTAATTGTTGGGATTCTAAATTTCGAGATTTTGATTGTCGGTATTACGTTATACACCCAGTTCAGCGAATTAAAAGACAGCGCCTTCGCTGGCTAGGTCTGGACGAAAATACCAAATAAGAGGAAGACCTCCACTCCGTTGGAAGGACCAGGTGGGAGAAGGACCTGGCTTCGTTTGGAATTTCCAACTGGCGCCACCTTGCGAAAAAAGGATTACTCCATTCTCTATTATGAATGGGAAAATTGTAGCTAAAATTTGTTGTTGAGTACTTTTCTCTCTTTTCTACAGCAACAACAAAAGTAGGAACATTTCAGATGAAAAATAGCAGTCTTTTTTATTAGTATACATATCCTAAAATATTTAAAATGCAAATATAGATACACAATTTAAAGGTAGAGAGAGTTGTACAAATCATTATAAACAATAACGTTATGTGATTCCCACTGACCCTGACTGTGTTAAGTCTCTTTTATGTGGGAAGGTTTCACTAATTATCACTTTTAGATCAGCTACAATAATGTGGGCAGCTAAGTGTAACATCAAGTTCACATTTTAGACTTGGTTTCTCTTTTTGTGTTACTAGAAAATTTCGATGAATATGTGCGATCTATATTACTATCATAAAATTTATGTGTACCACTTCTTTCATAATTCGATTTGTTCTGAATATTCATATTATTAAAAGAACCTTTTGATTTTGTAGTATCTTCGTACACAATATCATCCTCTTCATTCTCACTTTCTTCGCTCGTTTCGTCATATGTAGTATTATTACTAAATATTTTACTTTGATTCCAACCATATTCTTCATTTTTAAAATAGGAATGAGGGACATTATTTTTCTTGTATTTTTTCTCCATTTCGAAATTATCATCTGAGTCGATTTCACTATGCTCAATAGTTTCTGTGTGATTTTCATAGCGTAAGATTTCTTCTTCTCGCAGGTGGGACTGGCCTTCTACAAAAGCTGCAAATCGTAAAGGATCACTTAGTTTGGATATAATCTGTAAAATGAAATTTTAAAAACAATGATTTCGGTAAAGTTATGTATGGCCATACTTTCCACTGTTTACAGTCAGGACTGCTGGCATATGCTCGTAATTCTTTTAAGGCTTTGGAAGTTTCTCTGATACCTTCTTCATAAAATTCCTCGTTGGTAAGGAAACGTCTTTTAGGTGGAAAGAGCCATCTATAAATCTTGAGAGGTTTGTATAAGAGTGATCTCGGCAAATAATTCAAAAATATTATTGCGGCTAAAATGAGTACACTGGCTTCTTCATATTGTATTGAAAAATATGCCATAATTATAGCCATTATTTGTAAAACCCACTTTATAATATTCTTCGATCGTTGATTTGTAGGGGGACCAATACGGTAACAAAAGAAAAAAGATATTATTCCCGTCGCGAATACATAGCAAAGAACATACGAGCGATACATTTGAAAAATCAAATGAAGGTTATCCCAAAGTCGTTGAATAATATAAAATCCAATTGACCATCCACCAATCAAGATGGTGTACACCATAGGACGCCTATTAAGAAATTAATTATAAATGCACAAAAACGTTAGAAATAAAACGTACCTGGGCATTAATTTACTTGTTAACCAAATAATAAGCATAAAAGATGAGCCTATTCCAATAGTAACTCCAGTCAGATAAAACAATATTGAGTTATTACTAAGGCTTCCAGCAAATATAAATAAACATATACCCACGGAGAATTGAATAGTGCGAAAATAGTCAATTCGTAATTGATGTAGGCGTACACGATAGGGCAGCGTTGTGTCTATTCCAATGCATTGTTGTTTAAAGGGATATAGGTTTAAACGTGTCCGCTTATTACTAAACAAATTAAAACTAAATAGAGACTGCCGATCTTCAAAATTCTGTCGAACTTCTGACGGCGTAGCACCTTCATATTGTTTGAATTCATCCTTTTCAATTTCCAATTGAAGCTCAATATTCTCAAAAATATGGGTCCAATCTTTTCGAGACCCACTGTAACAATAAATTCGCATATCATTACCGAAAAATGCCTTGTGGCGCGTCTTTGGATGATAGTCAACTATTGTTCCTGGTTCCAAAAATATGACTATAGAGTAAATAAATATTATTAAGATATAAGACAAACCCAATAAATAATTTAATGTATATTGAATACCTTGAGACACATTGACGCCGTCTGAATATCCTGCTATGAATACATTGCAGTAATATATTACAAGATAAATTCGCAAAATATACGAATTCATTTAATATCACCGAGTTATAAATAAGCAATTTTTTATAGGTCGAAGTTTATATTTGTAAAAGATTTTGAACTACTGAAACCAAAATAAAACCCAAATCTACACGGACTGTGCTTTTATATTAAAAGTAAAGGTAACAATGTTGATTATTTACAAAATGCCCGAAGATACAGGGTAATACCAGAGAACGTAAAATGTTTATTTAATTTTTTAACGCAGAGAACGTACATTTATATATATTTATATTTATATTATACGTTCTCTGCGTTCGTGGGAACGGAACGGAAAGTCAAACCAGAGAACGTAAATGAAAATTCTTCTTCCTTTTTAATAGAAAAAACAATCATATATTTGTCATTGTTTGTAGCAAATCTTAATAAACCTCGGTAGAAGTTATTACGTTACATTTGCAACCATTTACAAATTTTGCCGAACGGATAATATGGTAAAAATGGAAAGAATATTTTCCAAAATTTACTGCATACTATACTAAAGTATTTAAATGCCCGAAGTTCCTAAGGAAATTGCTTGCATAACTTTAAATTTTTGTTACAACTTCTATTCATTGTTAAATGCTAAAAGTAGATAAGCCTATATCCGTTATTTGAGTATCAATTTATCTCTGTTGGCAATACTACTTATTTAAATGGAAAGGGAAATGACGAGTATTGTGTTAAGGGTGGGTTACAAATTTTCTCACCTTCAATATTTATCATAGCAACATAATGTCAAAACTGGGTTTTATTAAGCATAATTAATTTACGCGATTATTGATAGCCAATAACAAATAATATATCACTAAAAGACGTACCTAAATATACATAAGTACATACATATATAAAAGTGATTAATAGATGATAATATACCTCGAAATACCACTTATACTTGAAAACGAAAATAAAAAGATTTCCGTGAGTTTTAATCTTTTTTAACCGAAAGGCCTACATTTTGTCGCAAAAATATCACTCAAATCTACACAGTCACGCTAAAATATTCGGACTTCCAAAATTGTGAAGTTAAAAAAAAAATACAAAAGCGATACTTTAATTTCGTATTAATGGACGAGGAATTACGACATACTTACAATCAATGACAAACGGTTTTTAGGAGCGAAAAGAAATGTTGCTGATCCCTGCCATTTTGATGTTTAACATCTTCCGTATGCCGAATCTTGTAAGTTATTACATTTGTATTGAAATAAATATGTATGTAAATACAGGTGGAACTTTGGTTAAATGAAGAATCATATATCAAGATATGTATGTACATATGTGTCTTTCAGAGAAGACTCTTTTATTTTTATAAGTGTTAAATTATTTCTTTCTTATTTTCTACCTACATTCTATATGTATGTATTTGTATACAAATATAAATGTTGTTCGTCAATACATATTGTTTTAGTTCATCAGATCTGTACGGTCATTCGATTCTTAAAAAGGAAAGTTCAAGCCAGCAAGTTTTGGATTTCCAAAACAAATACCATTAAAAATTTGTTTACCTCATTAGATCCATTTGGTACAGATCTATATGGATATGTGCAGATGGTCTGTTTATTCAGAAAATTTGAACTCATATTCCAATTTTAGAATTAAATTTCTTAGTAGGAAAAATTACTTTAATACAGGAAAAATATTGTGAGACTTGTGTGGACAAAAAGTTGTCAAGTTTTACAGAAAATTTTGTGCAGACAAATATTCGCCTGATTTTCGTGTTTTTCATTCACAAATCGTTGGGATATTGGTTTTACTCTAACTTGTTCATATTACAGAAATGAATAATATGTAAGAAAGTCCTGTTTAAGAATTAGTTGGGGAGTATATTCATAGACATTTATATCGAATCAAAAGTTCTTTATATATTTAACAATGTAATTGTTTGTTTCCGTTGTGAAATTTTAAGTATTCATCATCTGCAATAAAATACAGAATTATGATTAACTATGAGTCATTACTACGACGTCTACTATATTATTTTTTCTTAGGATTTCCGTCGTTATGGTTTGCTAAATACCATGCACATATAAAGCTAAGTTAGATATTTTAATGAAAATATGTGGACAAATTAGATAATTTGGGCACAAATTGTGAGATTATTTAATGTTAAGCTCCGCCTGACATTTGTTTTGTCATACTTATTTTTATTGTAATTACCAGGTTCATGCTCGCTTTTGTGAAGGAGGTCATTATTGTTCATTGCCGAGGGAATGCTGTACTCAAGGATGCTGTCCTCCATACCAAAGTGGACCTCGTCAATTACCACCATCATCAGAACATGTCTTGAATTTGTTTTTCATAAGCCATTGGTTTTTCTGGTAAGATGCCATACATACATATGTATATTTATATGCATATTTATTAATTTTATTGCTTAAGCAGATTTAGAAGATCATATACCCATACCTTACATATTTTTTAATATAATATTTAATAATATTAATGGGACATAACGGGTAATTGTAAACCAACCTCAGTTTACATATTAATAGACAATACATGATAATGGTTTTTAGTATAAATAATCTTTTATTTTTACGGCATCATCCTAATTGAACATATTAAATTATATCTTTATATGACATACATAAATGAAACTAGGTGTGTGGTAGTTGCGATCATGTTGGCTTTACTGTGTGCATATTCCTTGTGGAAAAAGCGGCGAACACTTTGCGGTTGGGGATTCACTGACCATCGTGCTCAATCTGAGGGTGACTCGGCAGGGTCCTGTTATGCTCCTCCACAATATAGCCGCTGTAATTCGTTTCACCATCCGCCGCCTCCATATACTGAGGTATTTTAGTTTTTTTTTTTTTCAATTTCTAATCGAATTTTTATTAATGAATAATTGAAGGTAACATCGAAGCCCGATCTTTATCCACTTGTTTTTACATGCAACAGCGACAATACTAAAACTGGTTCCAGTTACCTCATGGTACAATATTTTCGTAATTATATTGTCCGGCCAATTGGATCATTGTCTGCAGCTAGTACGATAGATTCTCTAAGTTCAAGCTTTATTTGTAATATTAACGAAGCAAATACCCTGGTACCACCACCATACTCTCGAGCAGCCAGCCCCGAAACTGGTTTTAATTCACATTTCCCCCAGGACTTTTTAATACCGCGATCTGCCTCGCAATTAGTTTATGCAAGTGGAGGTAATGGAGGCAATAATAATATGGGTATGCACGATATAAATAGTGGTATAGTCACTCAGCAAATATTTAAACAAAATAGAGCTCCGCATTTCACTGTGGTAGCACTAAATGGTTCAGTTGGCGGGAATGAAAATGACTTGGATATAGAAAATACATCAAACTCAACCACACCTTACAGCACTATTTTACAAACTTCGGTAGTTGAGCAATTCAATTTCAATGAAAAATCCGTCGAGAACAATTCCAATCGTTCCATTTCAAATCAAAATGGTAACCGTGATGACAGTGGTAATGGTAGTGGGGCTAAGAGTAATCGGAGCAGTGGATGCGCTAGCAATTTTAGCGGAGGTTGTATTCCAAAAGGTTTTATACAATCCCAAAGTGAACAGCAATTTCGTTATTTTAACAATAGCAGCAGCAGCAGCATTAGTGATATTTTCGTAAACAATAATTCCGTAGATCGATTTAATAATGTCTCTAATGGGAATGGTAGTAAATCATTTGAAGTAATTAATTTTGATGAGACTGGAGTGAAACCTCAACATACATTGACTACTGATCTCAAAGGTTTTACTACACAAGCTCAATCAAGCAACCACGGGACAACTTTGATTGTTAACAACGGATACATCAAATCTAAACAACTACATCATACCAGTACATTTCCCACTCAACTTGTAATCAACACCAGTATATTGAATCCAACGTATAAATCTTGCGATTCAGTTGCTGGCTTTAATGGAGCTACAAAAAATGATTTGTCAGAGACAGAGTTGAAAGATCTTAATATATTAAGGCAAAGTTTGGAAACATGTTACAATTTTTTAGAGAAACAACAGCAACAACCCCAAACATTGGTAAATAACACAGATTCCCCATCATTTCCTGTTAATAAGAATCTTAATAAGTATACTCCAGATGATTTAACTAATTATACAACTTCAGATAATTGCTCTGATGTTAGTAGTATTGCAAATGCTTGTATACCTAGCTCGCCTCCACAAGCTACTAGCCCGACTGGCGAAGTGAAAGATATTCTCAATCAAATACGTCAGTGGCAGGAAGAAATAAGCTATGAAGATCTACTGCTCCATATGAAGCCTGCGCTACGTCATACGTTGTCCTCACCATCGAACACACCTTCTGGGATAGTTAAGACTTCTAACGCATATACACAGCGAAAATTACAACGCAATTCCGTTGCATGCTGTGAAATACAGTCAAACTCAAGTCTTAATTGCTCTAACAATCCAAATTTTGCTAAAACAACAGTTCATTTAGCAACTACACCATTAGACAAGGCAAAAGCAACAATTACAGCTAAAGCACGAAACACACAAAGATCGTCTAATGTTACCGACAATTTATTAAAACGTCCTACGACATTACACCAAAACAAAATTAAACATTTTATTCCAAAATCGAATAAAGCTCTATATATTCCAATGATTCCGAATGCTACATCGTCGAATTCGAGCAAATTCCCATTAAAGAGTCCGGTCAATAGTAAAGTGGGCGCAAAGTTTTTCGCTAGCAGAGGAGGTAAAATGCGTAAAATTTTTATATCACGTTCGGCACCCTCAACACCAGGAACCGCGTTACCTCTTACACCGTTAAGTGATGATAGTCCATTACTACCAGAACATGATGAAGACCCGGAGACTGACCAAAATTAAAATATTCAATATAATTATGTTCTTAGAAATTAGGGGGAAAACTAGAAGTATTTCGCACTAAGTTATTATTCAACATTACTATAGCAATAATGTGCATTTCCTTATATTGGATTAAATAATCAGTTTCAACTTGATAATGTTAAACAATGAAATATTTTATTTATATATATTATTCAAGTCATTGAACTTTGGAAAACTACTTGAAAATATTTTAGTGAAATATTAATTACAGTTTTTACAGATCTTCCATAAATAATGAGAAGTTCAAGTAGCTTGATGAGAGAATGTCCACAGATGTTAAATAAAAATAAAAATCCAAATCTATTTAAATTACTTTTATGATGATTTAGATCGAAACAAATGATTATTCTTAATAGGAAATTAGATCCAAGTAAGTCGTTTAAAACAAGAACATTCTTTCGATTTTTTGCCAATTAGTATATGTTTATGTTGTATATATGTATGTAAAACGACGTGTTACTAAAGATAAGCTATTAATGGTTCAAATGTATATATTATATGAAGATATAGTGTATTGATACTGAAAATCGTACTGTCTCGTCGTGTTTTGTGGGTCATGGGTTAAGGTCAAAATATGACAAATAAAAGAAGTTACGGCCATGGTGCTGGCTGCCCCCGTCAGCAATTTTACTTTAACAGGGACAAGCGTTTATTAACCGACTGAATTTTTTGAAATCGAAAAAACTATGTCATAAATTATTTTGCTCCATAAATATTCACCTTATTTACCATATTTTCAGTTATATATGTACGTTATTTCCAAATTGAACCATTATGTCGTTCAAAAATTCTAGATTCTGATCCAATATTTGAAAAAAAGATTTTTATATAATGGGTAAAAAATAAAATTTCGTTTACATCTTTAGATATAAGAAAAATTTGATCTTTAAAATACTTTTACAACGTGTTATTTGTAATATTTTCCCTGTGAAGGAAGCTATATCAGCTAATTTCTTATTTTTATTTCATTCATTCTTATCAATCAATCATTCTTATTTATGGCATTAATTTCAGGATATTCAACAAAACGCGAAACAAGAACGATCGACCGTGTTCCATTTTTTGAATGCGTTCAACCTTTCAAGACATTGACATTTTTCAATTGAATAATGATTTATGTTATATAATAAATAAAATGTAAAACAAACAAGAAAATCATATTCACGAATTTAAGTCAAATTATCCTTTATACTTACATATTTACTACTGGGATCAAATTGAAAGGTGAATATTTAAATTATACTTCGCTTGTTTTTCGAATCGGTATCGGTCGGTTTTTCTGTAATTTGGTAGTACTGTTAGTGACATCTATGCTAAATTTCACGTCAAAATATTTATTAGTATTTGAGATACGCGTCGTTTTATGAGGCTCTAAAAGTGAATTCTATTTTTTCAATTTTTCCAAGTGCTATGATGAATGAAAAAATTGCAGCGGGAGGGGACTACTTTGAAGGAAATGAAATGGACAAAATTTACCTGATCACAGTAGTATTCATAGTTTGGTTATGTTTAATCATGATTCAATTATATGAGGTTGTGTCGATACGGAGTGACTAAAACGTATTTTAATGTATAATGTCAAAATCAGTTTTTTTTGTTTTCTCATGAATTTTCTGTTTACATTTCTATGGTTTTGTGTTATTTACAATCTATTCGTATTCAGTTATCACTTAAAAAACACATTTTCTTTGCTTGAAATATTTGAAAATTTTATTTTTGAATCATTATTAATAAAACAATACAAAAGAAACAGTTGGTTTTGACATTATGAATAATGTGTCTAGATAAATTATAATGGATAATGCATAATAATAATGGTATGATGCATTTGGCCGGAATGTATATGTAGTATAACCCCTGATATATGTAATTAGTGTAACGTATTTAAAAGGCAAAGAGAGGTAAGTTTTTCTGGATTCATGGGATAAAAAAAGTAAGAAATGCTGGAAATTCATTTCTTTTTTAGTTATTGGAAGAATACTTGCAAAAAATTGAAAGAAAATAATTGTATGTATAAAGACAAGTGATATGCTTTTAATTTAAAAAGAAATGTCAAAATAGCTAACATTACGAATCGCGTTTTGTTCGGGGTAAACTCTTAATCTACTTCGGACTGAGTAGGCAATTGAAAAGTAAAGTCCTCTCTCGACGAACAAAAGCCAAACTCTATAAGTCGCTCATAATTCCCGTCCTGCTATATGGTGCAGAGGCTTGGGCGATGACAACAACCGATGAGTCGACGCTACGAGTTTTCGAGAGAAAGGTTCTGCGAAAGATTTATGGTCCTTTGCGCATTGGCCACGGTGAATATCGCATTCAATGGAACGATGAGCTGTACGAGATATACGACGACATTGACATAGTTCAGCGAATTAAAAGACAGCGGCTACGCTGGCTAGGCCATGTTGTCCGGATGGATGAAAACACTCCAGCTCTGAAAGTATTCGGCACAGTACCCGCCGGGGGAAGCAGAGGAAGAGGAAGACCTCCACTCCGTTGGAAGGACCAAGTGGAGAAGGACCTGGCTTCGCTTGGAATATCCAATTGGCGCCACGTAGCGAAAAGAAGAAACGACTGGCGCGCTGTTGTTAACTCGGCTATAATCGCGTAAGCGGTGTCTACGCCAATTAAGAAGAAGAAGAATATAATATATGTTTTTCATTTTCAAAGATCCGGTGAATTCTTTTCAATGGTTGCTACTTTTTTTGATCTAATGTTTACTTTAAATGTTGAATAGACATTAAAATTCTTCAGTTTTCTTTAGGCATTAAAAAACACAAAAAATTAAACAAATAATAAAGCAAAACTATTTTTTTTAATATACATATGTATGTACATGTTTCAAAAACTCGATTTATTTTAAATAAATGCAGACTTGATAATTATAGAACGTGTAACATTTACTCGCGATCCATCAATCATCAAAGTGGATCACATCCAAATATCACAATAAATATTGAATGTGTAACAGGCGCCTATGACCCATCATTTACATGTGATGTATTTCCTAAAATGATGTTTTGTCACGATCTGAAGATATTTCCTCGGCATATTGTTAAGAGTATAAATGTTCGGTTTTGTAACGTTGTGTGACATGAGGAATAAACATAATACATTACAGTTTCGAGATAATTTGCATTAATGCTTTAAGACAGTTTTTTAAATACTTACATTTGTTATATCGTTAAAATTCAGATTAGTTCAAATTTTTTTGTCCCTTTATTTATTTATTTTGGGAAAACAATTGTCTTATTGTTACTTACTTTGTTTTTAAATACAAACATAGCTTTTACGGGTTTCAGAAGTTTTCCACATTCATACAACTAGATACTTTCTTAAGCTTATTTTAGTTCAATAATACTCAAGTGGAATATAAGTATAACACATAAGTGAATCTCCTTACATCATAAAAATGCGCGCTTATATTTTTGTATTTAAGTATGTTGCAATAATTCTGAAAAAGATAAAATACAAACAAAATTGTATTGCGTATTGTAAGTGCGTATTTCGGAGTATTTAATTCTTCATAAAATTATAAATAGTAAAAGTATTAAGGAATATACAAAAATTAAAATATATATTACAAATGCAATATACAAGTACATAATGCGCTAAAAAGTAATAAATTTCCTTTGTGTGATCAAGTCACGGAAAACTATTTATTATTAGTTACGGACCAAAGGGAAAAGGGTGTCAGATAAGTGGGGTTGGCGGGGCATGCAACGAGGTGGCCAGTATCATGCGAAGACTCAACATAAGCGTCTCACTTTGTAGATGTTCAACTCAAGAGGCATCTTGTCGTGGTTCGGAGTACAGTGTTCTGACAAGTCTGTAACTTCGTTCCACTAGATCCACGCGGCCATATAAGTGCGGCGTAGAAGAGGACCGGCCGGCCGATTGTGTTGTACCAAAAGTATTTTTATCCGGCCAAGGACTACAACAACAACCCGCCTGTCGCGGGAACGGAACAATCATAGTAAAAGCACATGGTTACCCCATAGTTCTTACAGTTTCATTGACATTTTTCGAGCAGCGTCCTCCAAATATTACACGCTGCAAAAATATTACTTTATTTTACTGTAAAAAGTATGTATATTATCATTTCCGGCTTTATGAAAAAGGTTACCGTTACATATGGGGAGAAAAATATGGTAAACGTGTATGTAAAGAAATAAGCACAGCACTTTATAAAAATCTTTTGATTTTGGACGAAAGTGCCAAATATACATATTTATAAGTTTATACTGCGAGATTTGGGCAAAGCAAAACTGCAATAAATCCATGTTAGCCACGATTGACTTCTTTATATGTAAAATCTGTCACTTTTATTATATCGGTAGATATAAAATACTTATTGCTTGATGGCACGATGATGGCGGGCTCTTGATTCTATACACAGCTCCATCGAATAATTTACTCGAAGTCTAACATTTTCCTAGATAATAACAAGACGCGCTGAAACTAACCCCCGCCCTTACATATGATTCAGTTAACCTGCAATACTTGTATTACGACTTCCTTAATTGAAAGCTGCTGGGAAATATTCTGACGCTAAAACACGAAAAGATTATTTTAAGTTTCACTAATTAAAAAAAAAAAGAATTGTCTTTAAAGTTCAGTTATCTGGATGTAATATTTGAAAAGTATCTATTTATATATGCGCTAGGGTGCTTAAAAAAATATTTGAATTTATTTTTCAATTCTTACCCCCTCAAATGTTAGTGATTGACAAACAAAAAATCCTCCCTGAAGCCAGGCTCTGTAGCTTAACTCTAAGGGGTCGCTATATATTTTTAGGTTCCCATACATTTAACATAGGAATTTACGTTTTTTCATTCACCAAGTAATTTTCGTTTCTCAAAAATAACCATCACATATTCAGAAAGTTCACTTTTCAAGCTTTAAAAATTTCTGCGACAAAGTTTGATTATCAAAATTAGACGATTAAACATAGTGATTTGAAATTTGGAATTTTTTCAATAAAAATAAAAAAAAGTTTCTGGGAGTAATAATTTTGTCGCGTTTTCGAGTTTCACCGAAATCAAAATTGATATAAACTATAAAAACTTTGTCCTGTAAAATTTGATGAGAGGACAGGATCAAGCTACGTTCGTGTAGAAAGGCAAGCAGAGAAACAGGCAGCTAGAAGATCGATAGAAATCGACACATTTTTTGTTATCTTATATCAATAGGTAAATATCATGAAATCTGATACACCTCGGTGTTTGACCGATCAGGGTTATTTTTTTGATAGGTTGTTGATTCTCGTATTTGGGGTATAATCTGTTCACTTTATTTCATTTAGTTATTTTAAAAATGATGTCGATAAGGTAACACTGATTATTTGTCAGTTTGTAATTCATTTGTTATTCTTAAATAATCATAATTCAACAATAATTTAAATGTATATTAAAAGCTATTTTTGCACTATATTATATAAAATAAATGTGTACAAATGAATTAGTGATGTGTTAGTGTATATAAAATTGAAAAATATAAGTGCAAAATTAATTTTATATATCGAAAATATGTACATATGTAATTAAAATATTGCAAATTTTCAACTTTAAACGCGAATATCTCGAAAACTATAAACTTCCTGCGGCTATAACCATATATATTCGTGATCTGGAGAGTCTCCTCTATCCGACCATACCCATTTTATTCCCGAAATCCTGGGACGGTATACTAAAGCCGACCCATCATGAACTTCTATTTATATGTTTAACCGAACATTTAAACTATAAGAAATGTACCTGTGAAGGATATTATAGCTTCGGTGCAGCCGAAGTTAACGTTTTTCTTACTTTGTTATGCTTTTAATTAGGTGAGCTAGAATATAAGTCTTAACAGTAGGAGAACGAAAAATTTTATTGACATTATACAGCCTGCTCTAATTATTAGATTTTTCTGTGAGCGAGAATTAATAAAAAGTTTTTGGTACAATTAACACGATCTACTTACAACAACTTCAGGAATTTTCAGTTGAAAGTGCTTCTGGTGTTGAACGAATATATAAATGATGCATATCCGAAAAACGATGGGAACTATTAAATGAATTTATTTCATGACCTTTTTTCTTTGGGAGCAAATTTTCGCAACATCGTTTATTAGTTACAGAGGTAGATTGTTGAGATGTCACATTATTTTTTGTGGAAAACTCATTCGAAGGTGGGGATGAACAACAGGAGCTTTTAGAAAAAGCGTTGCTGCGTGTCTGTGGCGCACCTCTACTTTTATTGTACCGCAAACTTTCATTGTAGCTAGCCCCGCTACTAATAACACTACCACTAAATCCGCTGTCCAAATCTTCTTCATCAAATTCTACATTATTAGAAGAATTTTGAGAATTATCTTTTAGGTCCATAGATTGAAAAGTCTCTATAACATCTTCAAGGCTTGTACTTGAAAATTTTCTGCGATGACCTGATATGGATAAGGAAGATAAAGGTCCTCCTATCAAACCAGATTTACAAGGTTTCGGAGGTAATATTTTATTTGAGGTTTCGACAGCAGAGGACAAATCGCTTTCAGCACCTACACAGTGCACAATACTTTCTGCAGTTTCCGCTATGTTGTTCAAGGTCAGGTTAGGAGGCATAATAAAAGTTTCCAGTGATAAATTAAGCTCTTCTATTACTCGGAAGTGATTGCGTTGTACTTGTAAAAATTCTTCTTTAACGCTATTTGCAGATATTGATGTATGATTATCACAAAGAACATGTTTACCATTTTTTTCGTTAACTTCTTCATACAAATTTTCCGTTGTTCCATAATGAGTTGTATAACTATGACGGTCTTCCAAGGATAAATATGCGTTCTGCTCACTACTTGCTTTTAAACGAAACCCCTTTGATACATTTCGTCGGGAACTGATCTGTTCATTCTTACATTTTTCTATTATTTCTTTTTGATGAAAGATATTTGAATTACATTTCACTACCCGCGGCTCATAATAAGCGTACGAATAAACGTGATCTACTGATCCAACAGCGCCCAGGGACTCAATATCTTTTGATGTTCCATTGAAAGGATTTACAATTTTTACATCATCTGTTTCTTTTTTAATCGAGGCAACTACGGTGGCAGCAAGTCCATAATCTAAAAATGTGTATGAAGGTGGAGGTGGAGGAGGATCACCTGTAGGCTCAAATCTTTCCATTGTCGTAGTGATATTTTTGCGTGACCACTTCGCCTGTCATATAAAAATTTGTTAAGTGTGCCTATTATGTCAAGGAGTAGGTACACAGAAATTTACCTGGTTTCCATTTTGCACATCCCAATCGCTTCGACCTCCGTGATATTTATGTCGATCTTTTAATATAAGATCAACACCTTCACAAGTGTAATTGATTTTTTCACGATTAAATGCCACCAATTCATTGGCAGGTGAGAAGTTTGGATTAATGTCGGAGTGAATGCCGGTATTTATCTCTTTATAATAAATTCCATTCTGCATTTTTACCTGGAAAATATCTGAAAGGGTATGTTATATAAAATTTATATTATAGCATTCCAAAATCCCTAAGTTCGGATGTAACCGAAGGTTTCATAATTTCGAAATTGGAAAGACCCAAAAACGTGGAAATATTGCCAGGCGATGGTAAAACTTTTTTTTTAATAAAATAGCAACATTTAAATTCATTAATCGATGAAACTTTGTATTGGTTGTATAGATCGTTTTCATTTAGTTCTAAATCACCAAGGAAATATGAAAACTTCTTTTCACAATGGCCAACATAAACGGAATACACTCAACTGGAAAGCCGAAAATCACTTTATTGGATATGTTGGGACTACGAATAAGTCTGAGTTGATTGTATTTACTGTGGGCATTAAATTGAAGTACATATACTTGAAAACATACTTTCATGCTATTAATTAATTAATATAACTCACAGTTTGATCTATACGACATAATGTTAAATATATGTTTATTAAAATTTTCGACTGGGACCCTCACGCATTCTGTTTTAAAATGGGTATGGAATGATAAAGAAGGTTTTACAGATTAGGAATACAAAAAACTGCCGCTTAAAGATTTTACGAGACCTACGCGAAAAAATTGAGGAAGCTCTGGAATTGGACCGACCAGGCGTTATTTATACTTACGTACTCTTAAGTAATTAGAATTAAACTAAAAATTAAATATCTATTGAATTAAAACCATTATAGCACTATTTAACATGAAATAAAGGCTGAGATCTAGTAAGTATCCCACGAATTCCGAAATAAAGTGGGTATCGGCAAATAGGTAGATAGAAAATTCTCCAGATTAAGATTTTGAAATTTCAATGCAAATGTCTTAAAAACTAGAAGTCAGCGATAACTATATATCATATAACTACTCATATTGTTATTCATTTTCATGCGTACATCTACTTACACACATATAAGTTTCTTTATTTCCGTCCATTCATTGGCACATTTAAGTTCGTTTAGACACAAAACTACATAAGCAGCAAGGCACCAGCATATTTCATCTAGACATTTGGAATTATGCCGTTTAGTAATGTGAATAATTAAATTTATACTACTTTAAATACGATACCAAACCAATAGTATTCAATCACTTCAATATTATTCTATAAAATTATTGAAACATGCAATACCCATAAATAACATAATTACCCTGTCTAAATTAAATTGAATAGAACACTCTAGTGCTGCCACCTTATTTTATTTAAAATAACAATCTTCGATTCATTGACTTACCACTCGATATTTTTAAAATTACTTTAAGGAAGTGTTTGGAAATTGTTAAGAGTTGTGTGCCAAAATGTGAAAAATTTAAAATTTTCAAATATAATTTATTTTACAGATGTCCTTACAGCTAGAAAGTTGTTTTTATTTTATTTTTTTACAACAAAAAACATTGTCCTAATTGTAATATTCTCATATATGGTATACTGCGATATCTGACTTACTGCTGTCCCTGAATAAAAGCGAAAGCGGCAAATTACTATCAATGTTCCATAGGCTTATACACTGCCGATCAACTGAATAGGTTCACATAAATTCGCTTGCATTTTCATGAATTTTTCATCACATATTGATCGTGCGCATGTTTTTTTAAAAACGTTTTAACTTTATATTTGTGTCAATCAGTGTGTGCTAGTAAAGAACCGCTTGCTAAGTACCGTTACTTTGCATATTCTGTTTTGCTATTTATTTCGCTAATTTCTGTGCAATTTTTTGGTTCAACTGAATAGGTTCAAAGTGTAAACACAATGGCTACGACAGACTGCAGCGGCACGACAGTGAACTGAAAACGTCGTTGTTCATCTTACTACATGTACATTTTGAGAAGCAACAACAACACAATGGCCGGCATGTACACAAAACAACGCAGTTGTCCATTTTGTATGTACACAATTTCGTTGTGGCCATACTAATACCTTTCACTTCAATGAAATTTTAATATATTGTTCAAAGTGAAATTTTTTATGCAAAAAATAAGTAAATAGGTAAATATTTTTGCTTTAAATTATCAATTGCTATTACAAATGATATAATAGAGCTATAATATAGCTATTTTATGCTTTTATTTGTAAAATAACATCAGGGGTATTCTGTTGCTCTTGCAAGACCCGGTGCACGGTGCAAGAATTGCAGATTTACAACGGCACAACAACAAACACACGCAGAAAAATATTTGCAAGGGCTGTAAAATATGTCAGACCAAAACCTATGTATATTTGCGTGCAATGTCACGCAAAAATATAATTGCAACCCTGTTGTAGTTGCCATTTTACATAAAGACATATTACGTCGTTAAATTGTTGAGGAAGATAAGTTTTAAATGGATTTTATTATTTCTATTTAAATTTTAAAGATTTGTTATAGTTTTTTTTTCTTAAAAATGTATGCAGAAGGTGCGCCAATTCACAATAGCCATGCTTAATAGTCATTCACAACAAATTGACCGAATTAGCCATTCGTATATCACTAGATTCTGCAATGGGTGCTCTCGTGCTCTTGTATATTTCGGCAAAAATACTATTGCAATCTGCAATCTTGCAAGAGCAAGAGAATACCCCTATCAAGTTTGTTAGAGCTGTGAATAATTTTACATTTTACATATTAGTGGCATCACCACTCTACCTCCTCTTTCTATCTTCCATTCTACTGTCAACTCTACTGTCGTCCTACTGTCGTTGGCAAAAATAGGAGGATATTGAAGTTAGCGAGAACGACAACTGTCGGCCTGCAGTCGTGTAGTCGTGCAGCTGTCAAAATAACACTGCCCTTAAGAACGTGTGTATTTTAATATTTGACAGATGTAGTTTGCAGTCTGTCGCCGTCTATGTGTTTACACTTTCAGGTGAAAGATTTTTAGTAGTGATGGGCGATGTTGTGACTTTTAAGGAACACTGCTACTTGTGACCGTGACTTTGTAGTAGCAGTGATTTTAAACTGTGACTGTGACTGAAATAAAAATTGTAACAGACATAGGCCAATAAAGTAGAACAAAATTGTTTCCTTTTTTCATTTAGGTACAATGTACATATTTATTAGAATAAACAGAAATTAACATAGTAAATTCATTTTTAGAAAATCACCAAATACAAAGTATATACATAAAAGATAAAATTAAATAGTGTTAAAAATATTTACATTAAATGGAAAAGAAGGCCAAAATATTATGTTTGTAAATATTTTCCATTTGTATTCAAAAACAACAATATTTCAGTATTCCTTTCGCTTAATCTTGACCGACGATCACATACAATTTGCCCCGCTTTGGAAAAAATTCTCTCGCAAGGAACGGAGGAGGCTAAAACACATAAATACTTTTTGGCTAATTCTGCCATTTTAGGGTATCTGTATTTATTTTCAAGCCACCAATGAAATGGGTCGCAACTACGGGAAACCAGGCCATCTTCCAAATAGCGCTGAATTTCAATAATGGCTTTTGCTTCTACGCTACCATGTGGTTTATGTTCATTAGCGTATTTATCGAAAGAACTCCATATTGATACTGATTTTTCAATGTTTTCTTCTGTTCTTTCAGTCTGAAATTCTATTTCTTCCCTTTGCATATCTATTAGATAACGTTTTATAAGTTTTTTTGTGTTATGAGCTGCTGATTCATTAGTCAACGCCACTAATTTGAACCGGGGGTCTAGAAAAGTAGCTACCGTAAGTGTATTACTGTGTTGTAAACTGCTAAAACGTTCCCTAATTCCATTTAAAAAAATTTCAATCACTTTTTGTATAGTGTTTGAAAATGTTTCAGTTCGCAAGTGTCTATACACATCTAATAGACCATTTGCGATTGGTATTACAAGCGAACCTGTGCAATATGTTTCACCACTAATGCTTACTGTGGCATCTCTAAATGGTTTACAAATTTTGCACAAAGCAGCAACAGTCGCCCACTCGTCGCTGGTTAATATAGGTAAATTTTTGTTTATAATTACCAAAGTACATTTCACCGCTTCCTCCAACTCCGAAAAACGCTCCAACATTGCCAGTGTGGAGTTCCACCTCGTTTCAACTTGTTGAATTAATTTTAGAGGTTCTTTACCGCTGTTGCGCTGGTAATTTTCAAACGCTTCATTCGCTGAAGTACTTTTCTTGAAGTGAGCAACTATTATTTTAACTTTATCAGTTACTTGTTCTACTTCAGGAATGCGTAATCCTTCTTTTACAATTAAATTAATTGTGTGAGCCATACAACCAAAATGCTTCCAACCTAACTTATTAATTATAGCACTTTTTATGTTACTAGCATTATCCGACACAGCTAGCAATATTTTATCGTTAATTTTCCAATCACTTACGATTTGTTGTATCGCCTCACTTAAGTTTTCAGCTGTATGATTTTGCCTCAGTTGGGATGACGATAAAAGCACTGACGTTAGTTCAAAATTGTCGGACACATAATGTGCAGTTACAGCAATGAAACTAGACGTGTTCCGCGATGTCCAACAATCAGTGATGATACAAAACTTTTCCCCGCTCCTAATCATTTCTCGCACCTTATGTTTACATTCCTCATACAATGCAGGAATCATTGATTTTGAAATCACACGTCTGCTAGGAATGTCATAAGATGGATTTAGAGCTGTTACAAATTCCCGAAAACCTTTGTCCTCAACTATAGAGAAAGGTTGCAAATGCACCGTAAACAGCTGCAATAACTTGCTTGTTATTTCACTTTTTGATTTTAGCCGCGCGACATTTAAAATCTTGGTTTGTGTTAAAGGCTTTGGTAATGCAGTCGAAGTTGATGGAATATCGTCTTCAAAAGTAACAGGCGTATTTTGCGGCGCTGGCGTAATTTCCGTCTGCAAAAATATTTTCACAATACCAATTTGATAGTAACTTCAAAATTAGATTACCATTTCCAATCGAACAGTAGGATGCCTCCGTTCCATATGTTTTTTTAAATTTGATGTTGACGTTTTATATGATATTTTGCATTTACAAATATCACATTTTGCGAAAACAGCATCCACTTCTTTAAAAAATTGCCACACATAACTCGTTTTTGTTCTTTTTGACACAGACATCTTTAATTTTTATTAAATATAAGCAAACTGATTTGTAACCGTTTCGTACAAAAATTAATGTACATGATCCGTTATTTTTTAAGACGCACATTTTTAAAGTCACAATAAATATATTCTCTGAAGGGTTTTTTCAATATAAGGATACTCAATAGAAACTATTTAAATTAAACGAAAACATACTTTTTAAAATATTTCGTTACTTATAAAATACTTTTTATAAGTTTTTTTTTAAATTACTATATAAATTGATGCAATTTTAAGATTAAAAGTTTTATAATTGGCTTTACTACAGCATTGAGATTTCTGTAATCAATTGTACATAAATATCACCCGTTTAAAGATAAATTAACTTTTTTATGTTAACCAATTTATACTTATCTGAAATTAAAGAAAATTCATGGCTTTAATGAATATGAATTCATCACAGTCGCAATTTTTCATGTGATACTGTGACTGCTACTTTGTCACAGTCGCAATTTTTAATATTCCACGGTGAATGCTATTTTGTCACAGTCGCAATTTTTCACATGATACTGTAACTGCTACTTTGTCACAGTCGCAATTTTTCATATGATACTGTGACTGCTACTTTGTTCATTAATTCCTGTCACTGCTACTTTAGGAAACTTGTCACAGCTGTGACCAGTGATTTTTAAGTAGCAGTGACAAAGTCACAGGTACTCAAATATTTGCCATCTCTAATTTTTAGTTTGCGATTAAACTTGGCGGTGTGGCGACACATTTTTGATACAAATTTTTTATTTCATGTATTTTCTTTAAATTAAATGAAAAATGGGACGCGGAGAACAATTATCCGAGTATGAAAGAGGCCAAATCGAAGTCTATCGTGAAAGTGGTCTTAGCCATCACAAAATCGCTCAAAAAATTGGACGAAGCCAAAATGTAGTGAGTAACTTTTTGGGAAACAAAGCAGAATATGGCAAAAACATGAAAGGCGGAGTCAAACACGCCACCTCTGCGGCAGTCAGGAGGCATATTGTGCTAGTTGCGTCCAATTCACATCTCTCAGCACCCAAAATTAAAGAAATTTGCGGTGTTACAGCCAGTGTGTCTAAAAATTAAAAAAAAAAACACCGTTAAATGATGCACGTAAAGCTTTACGACTGCTCTTTGCACGCAAGCACATGAGCTGGACGAGCGAATGGCAGAAGGTAGTTTTTTTCGACAAAAAAAAATTTAATTTAGACGGTCCTGATGGATACAACTATTATTATCACGATCTTCAAAAGGAGGAGTATTTCCTGAGCCGTCGCCATAGCTGTGAGGGAGGCATAATGGTGTGGGGGCCGGTATCAGTCTTTGGCACTTGCGACCTTCAATTTGTTACTTTCAAAATCAACGCGGAAACCTACAAATCCATCATACAGACTGCGTTTCCTCATTATTCCAATATTTTTCACATTTTCAAATGGACTTACCAGCACGATAACGCCCCTATTCATACAACTAGGGTGGTAAAAGAGTGGAGTAAGGCTCAAAATGTGGACTTGCTCGAATGGCCCCCATATTCACCTGACCTTAATATAATGGAAAACGTATGGGGGTTGCTATCGCGCAAGGTATGTGAAGAAGGCAGGCAGTTTTATTGCAAAATAACTTAAGTTGCGGCAATTAAAACGGCCTGGACAACAATTTTGCTGCAAATACTACAAAATTTTTATAGCTCGCTTCCCGATCGTTTATATGAAGTTATATCAAACAAGTAAGGAAGAGCTAAGTTCGGGTGTCACCGAACATTTTATACTCTCGCATGATGAAGTGATAATCGAGATTTCTTTATCCGTCATTTACATATTTTTTCAAATACCGTATTTGTGTAAAGTTTTATTCCGCTATCATCATTGGTTCCTAATGTATATATTATACAGAGAAGGCATCAGATGGAATTCAAAATAGCGTTATATTGGAAGAAGGCGTGGTTGTGAACCGATTTCACCCATATTTCGTACATATCATCAGGGGATTAAGAAAATATTACATACCGAATTTCATTGAAATCGGTTAAGTAGTTCCTGAGATATGGTTTTTGGTCCATAAGTGGGCGGCGCCATGCTCATTTTCAATTTTTAAAAAAAGCCTGGGTGCAGCTTCTTTCTGCCATTTCTTCCGTAAAATTTAGTGTTTCTGACGGTTTTTGTTAGTCCGTTAACGCACTTTTAGTGATTTTCAACATAACCTTTGTATGGGAGGTGGGCGTGGTTATTATCCGATTTCTTCCATTTTTGAACTGTATATGGAAATGCCTGAAGGAAACGATTTTATAGAGTTTGGTTGACATAGCTATAGTAGTTTCCGAGATATGTACAAAAAACTTAGTAGGGGCGGAGACACGCCCACTTTTCCAAAAAAGTTACGTCCAAATATGCTCCTCCCTAATGCGATCCTTTGTGCCAAATTTCACTTTAATATCTTTATTTATGGCTTAGTTATGACCCTTTATAGGTTTTCGGTTTCCGCCATTTTGTGGGCGTGGCAGTGGGCCGATTTTGCCCATCCTCGAACTTAACCTTCTTATGGAGCCAAGAAATAGGTGTACCAAGTTTCATCATGATATCTCAATTTTTACTCAAGTTACAGCTTGCACGGACGGACGGACAGACAGACATCCGGATTTCAACTCTACTCGCCACCCTGATCACTTTGGTATATATAACCCTATATCTGACTCTTTTAGTTTTAGGACTTACAAACAACCGTTATGTGAACAAAACTATAATACTCTCCTTAGCAACTTTGCTGCGAGAGTATAAAAACGACGGATTCACTCATTATAAACTTATTAAAAATTACTTTAGAAATGTACTTAAGTATAAGCTAAGTGCCATAAGTATGAAAATTATCTTAAGTTACTTATATAATTTTAATTTTTTTATGTTGCACCTATTCAGATGAACGAAATCATTGATTTTGTTAACTTTTCAGAAGAAAAAATTAATAAGAAATAAATAATATGTTTTTGAAAAACCTTCTTCACCATTTTATTAACGCTAAGCGGTAAAAAACGCACCACTGTTATTTTGGTACGCCAGTTATTTATCCATATTTATGGCATCGAACGAGATGGAAATTATCATAATGGGGTTTTAATTACTTTTCGCCATTAAATGGAAGGATGATTAAAAAAAAATTACATTATAATCTAATTTTTAATGCTATTTTATTAGCTTCACCTGCATGTTTGTAAATTATTTCAGTGGCACTGAAGCTGAATAGCACTGAGACAATACAAATGATTGCATATAAACACATAAAAATATAAGCCAAAAGCCTAACATGCGGGTGTAATATAAATGCAAACTTTCAAACTCACACAAACTCATTCAATGCTCAGTTGTGTTTACGCGCCACGTTAAAATTTCTCCTCCGAACCGTTGTTGGACCTTCTCTGTAATTTACTTTTTCTGGTGTTGCAGTCTAATTTATTTTGCTCAGCTAAATTAGTTTTAGATGTTAGGAACATACTTTAGGTCAACAAAACTATTATACTTATTATTTCATACTACATATATGAGTACTTTCCAAAAAATTTTATAAATCTTAAACATATGTACATGAGTTTTTAGTATTTTAGAATACATTTATTAGTGTTTCTAAATTCTATCGCCAGTTGTACTAAACGTTCGAATATTGTATTAAAAAGGTAGTCATGAAGTTTTGAAAACTCAGTATTGATAATTTTTGTTCCTTTTAAGCTCCATATCCAAATCCGCTAATTGCTGCAGAAATCCCTCATTTGGTCGAATTTCGCGACGCATACGAACTTTTCGTATCGCATCTGAGGCGGTCATTTTTCGGCAAATCATCAGGTAAGCGAGTACGCATGTGGCGGACCTTGACATGCCTACTAAGCAATGAACTAGAATTTTCCCTAGAATAAGCAAAATAATTAGTTACATAAACAAATTGGGTAATTGGTTTTTTCCACCTCCACTGCTGATTGCGCTATCAATAAACTTCGCTGCGACATAAAAGTATCGGGATATGTCTGTTGTAGGTGCGTCAACCATTGGGAAGCCCATATATCTAAAAATAGTATCTTTGTTGTTTCTTCTACAATGTTGTTATATTTTGTTTATCAAAAATAGGGATTTGTGATAAAAAAAAGTTGTAGATCGATAAACCAACAAAGCCAAACAATTTTATTAAATTTCGATATACATAGGTTTTTGAAGAGTTGTTTTAGCAGCATATAGTAACTATACACCCAGCGAAACAAAGCAAAACGTGCAATATTTCCCGAATATATGTACTTATGTACATAGATGCAAAATTATCAAAACATACAGTGTTGAATTCAGTCCCCTCAAAAATGGTAGACTTAGGCGCTTATGTAGTATAGTCTGCAACTATTGGTTTGAATCACGCTTGTATTGTTTGCCTCAACGGTTGTTTTAGGTTCCTTTCTGCGCATTTTAGAGTTTATTAGCACCTACACGTTCTGTATTGGAATAACATCCGGACACTTAATGGCAAATCCAATGAAGTAATACCCATACCTTCCTTTAATTTTGTAATCTCAAATATCAAAATTAACGAATTAACTTAAAAAAATGACGGGAATGAAAAATCTTCAAGAGCACCAAGTTGGGTATCACCCTCTTCGTTATAATATTTTTATATTTTTCAGCGTTCACTGAGTTCTCTAATATTCAAATTGATTCCGATTTGCCCTTAGAAATGCATACCCTTACTTTTATATAGGGGGAATGTTACACAGTAGGAAGAATTAAATTTTCTGCGAATAGTTTTTCACTTCTGCGACGAACTGCTTAATAACCATCAGGTTCAATAAGGTTAAACTTCGATTCGTCAGAAATCATTAAAGTTTTCCAATTCGTTTGTGTCCAGAAAAGTTTATTTACAATTCATCTCAACCACTTTTCTTTAATTTAATGGTCACGCGTGGCTTTTTTCTTCTTCTCGTTATGCCAATTTTGAACTGTTCGAGTTAAAATATTGTTATTGAATCGGTCTTGCAAACTTGTGTTTAAGCTAGCACGATGTTCTCCAAAGCTAGTGCTGCTTTTTCTACCTGAAATTTTCTTACTTTCTAGTTCGCCAGTTTTACGATGTTTTTCCAAAAAACGTCGCACTGTCTAAATTTAATTGTGCTGCTATTTTTGGGCAATACCCAAAACCGTTTACAATGAATTTGTGAAAAAACATTTGTTACGACTCTTTTGTTTCGCTGGGTGTATATGTATGTGGTAAATTTATTATGATTACTATTAATAATTCATTATTAATATTCATTGATTTTTAATTGGCAGTTTAGCAATTTATAGAAATACATATAACGAATACGCTTGATTCATTTTTTGCTTTGCAAGATTTTACATTTTTTCGACAAATAATCATATCTACTAAAATAAAATTTTTCACATTCCGCAAAAAAATATACACATTTAATAAAAATTCTACATACTATGTGTCCTCCTTTCCTAACAAACTTACATTCACATATACATACATATGTATGAAATTATTAGGAGTGTTGGAAAGTAGTTGTAGTTTAACCGTGAGTTAAAATTGTAGCAAAACACCTTAACGGAAAATATATCGCGAGTATATTTTATACTCGTACATATCGTCAACTGAAATGCAAAATAACGTAACATCACTTTTCATAGGTTTACAGGATTCTTTGTATACAACTTGAGATATTTAAACAAAATTTTCAAATCTGAATTAACATGAAACTATAAGTATATTTTAGACAAAAAATAAAGCAAATTTTATAGTAAGTGTCCTACGTTATTTTGAATTTTCATTTCTGAAACCAAATAACGTATGATGAATCTAAATCTATAAGAAATAAAAAATTTGAATATTAGCAAATTAAACAGTTACAAGTTTTTCATATTTCATGTTATTATTATTATTGATGCGTACATACATATGTTAGTAGAAAAAATTAAATTATTTCAAGCCAAAAACATGATAATAATGTTTAATTATTATTTATTAAACAATTAATTATCAAAAGATATATTATGATAAAATAATGACAGTCTGCAGGAATTAAAGCTTCTGGGCCCTGCAGATGTTGTAATTTTTGGGAAGAAGCCGTTGGAGGAGAGGAGCAGTGAGCTTCTTCACGGATGGATCAAAGCTTGGGGGGAAGGTTGGTGGAGTGGTCTACTGTCAGGAGCTCTCAATCAACTGCAATTTCAGACTTCCTGATTATTGCAGTGTCTTCCAAGCCGGGGTTGCGGCCTCCTTTAGAGAAGGGATCATCCACTCAGATAACAGAGTGGCGATACTAGCCTTAAACTCATAAACAGTGCGTTCAAGGCACCTTAGAACCGCATCGGTAGAATGGGAGCGGGTCGATGGTCTCGTATCCTCTTGCGTTCTACTACTGAATAGCTGGGCCTTGCGGAAGCTTAGTCAGCACTGGACCACCATTGGTACACTCGCTGTCGCAAAAGTCGTTTTTCCAAAAATTGATCGCGAGAGAGAGTTGAAAACGCCTAACTTTAGACATCCCACCGAGCTGGCGGGAATGGAAATTAAACGCCTGTACAAATTTGTATTAGCTACTAAGTGTTTTGCTAATTTATAGTTCGAACATAGGAGTTCTTATTTTCTATGGCCTCATAAAGAACTACATAAAGTAGTCCACATGGGATCTTTGATCACCCATCTAACCTAACCTTACCAAAGCATATTGAACATAACCAATAAAAATAAACATAGACAATAAATTAAGGCTAACTTCGTTATAAAAAAAATCTGTTATTTTTACATGAGTGATGATACGTTATTTTGTTTAACGAAATTAAGCAGTTGAATACGTTTTTTTTTTTTAATTTTTCATATAACATGGGTATTTCTGATCGCAGAAGCTTAAAATTTATGACATATATGTATGTACATATGTACATATGATGTGGTGAATCGAAATTTATAAAAAATAACACAATAACACATTTTTTATTGTTAACTTAATTAAGTAACAATAAATAAAAACTTCAGTATTAAAATAGCACAGGCAAAATTATGCAGTAATGAAAAAGAACAAATACATTTTCTTCTTCTTCTTCTTAGTCACAACTTTGAAGTTGTAGATGATGTAGAGACGAGTTAAAATCTGGGTGACTGTCTGTCTGTCTGTTCGTCCGTCCGTGCAAGCTGTAACTTGAGTAAAAGTTGAGATATCTTGATGAAACATGGTATGCGCATTCCTTGTCATAAAAAGTATGAGTACGTAGATGGGCGTAATCGGACTACTGCCACACCCTCCAAACGCCATTAACCGAAAACCCATAATGTGCCATTACTAAGCACTTAATTAATATATAAAACTCTAAATCGGCATAGGGGATCGCAGTAGCAAGGGGCACCTGTGGACAAAATATATTGAAAAGTGGGCAACGCCCCATCTTCTAATAACTTTAATGTACATACATATGTATGTATCTCTCAACTCACTTAAGCTACAATAACTAAATTCGCCTAGCGCAAATATTACAAGAATCTCTACCGACAGTGCAGTGTAGTGACAGTGAAGGCCCGCTTACTCCTCATATAACTGTTAAAAACTAAATATACCAAAACATTAAATTTTACTCCCGAGATGGTATGACAAGGGTTTAATGGCGTCAAAATTGGACGATGGGCGTAGTACCGCCCACTTTTATTTGAAAATACATATGTATCTCGACACCCGCCCGACCGAGTTCAACCCAATTCGATATATGATAATCTGCTGACACTCCTATATAACATTCTGAAAATGAGTGACATCGAACTACAACCACGGTCACTTTTGATTCTTTCATTATCCTGTCTACAAATTAAGAAGCAATTATTATAACGGTATAATACTTTTCATGGATAATGCCTTTGAAGTATGCCACCTTATGACCAAAAAAATGGAACCCAAACTGTTCAAGCCTGTAGGTACCGAGTATGTTGACTCCAGTACTTAACTTTTGACCGATTCGGTCATTGTGTGAGTTACTTAATGTATATGTATAATTGAAATTTTGAGAGAGTCCTTTCCTAACAATAGTAAATCTGTGTATCAAAAATAGAATGAATCGAGGCAATACTTCTGTTTGAATTATAAAATCAAACTGTTTGATTTGTAAGATCAAACTTTAAAAACTCAATGAAGATTTTATCAAACCTTACCACTGGTGGGGGGAAATGAAAAGACCTTCACTGAGCTGAGAAATATTTCATTCTGATTTTATTTAGAATTTTCACTTATTTATATACAATTTTAAGAACTATCTTAATATATGTGTATATGTGTATGTTCATATGTACTATATGTAGCATATTGTTTATGCTACATGGTATGGTATTGTTTTCAAGTGCACATGTTGTGTGACCTTGGATTTGTTTTAATGTGAGTACATTTACAGACAGTTGCTAAAATGTATTCTAAGAACCCATGGGTTATCATATGTAAACATCTTATCCTTTGTAATGTTTGTGTTATTGTCTGTTGAATGCTATTGTTTTGCATGACAATGCATTTTTAGTATGTGTTTATGTTTATGTGCATGTATGTTCAATATATTTGAACATAGATATCTAATAATAGTGGACTGTATCAATAGTAAGATTTAATAATATATAAACGTTTTTAAATATAATGTTGTTGTCCGTCCTTTGGCAGCAACGAACATGTTCAATTTTGAACAACTTCCGTATCGGCCAATATGTGAATTATTTTAATAAAATTGAGAAAACCCCGGCTTTAATCCTCGCAAGTTGCAAGAGTATGAAATGTTCGGTTATACCCGAACTTTAGTTTACTATTTATAAAAAAATATTGTGTTAACTTCACTGTTTGTGAGTAACTTTCTTATTCATGTAAAAATTATCATGTAAACAAACCTTATGCTTGGCATATCGCGATAGTAACTATGACCAGTGTCCACTTGACCGTAGCGGCAACCTTCAGCTGCATTTAGCACATGTGTAATGCCCATCATTCGCAGAAATGATTTGTTTTTCGCCGCAGCTCTATAATAAATAAAATATTTAAATATTGTTACATATATTAAGAACATTAAATAGTAAAACATCGTACTTTATTCTATTCGATATTAAGCACTTTAATAACAATTTGTTGTAAAACATATGGACATTATTAAACTAATTATGTATCAAATTGATTATTATTTATCAAGAACCATATATAACAGTTTTGTCCATCCCCGATGCATCAATTCACTGATACTATATATTGTATATTTTGAGAAAAAATTAATTAAAACACTGCGAAGTATGCAGGAGCATAATCTTAAATAACATTGCAAGCTATTATTGTTATGAAATTATAGTAATTAACAATGGCGGATGGACCGGGTTTATTAGTACTACTATTAGGTGAATTGAAATAAAATAAATAATTAATAAATCGTAAATTTATTTTTAATTTTAAAATTTCTAGGCTACTTTAATTTCCATCTGCAGTTTCTAGTTGTTATCTAGTAGGTTTTTAGGTAATTCGATTTTACCAAATTGTAGGTATTAAGAAGTATTCCGAAATACAAAGAATATTTTATATCATCACGCCTTACTTTCCGTCCGTTCGACTGTGTGTAATAAATATTCTACCATTTAATATATATTTCTAAACTTTAACAAATAATGCTATGATATACGGGCATATGCCGATTCTTCTCAAAAATGGATGCATAGTTTTGAAGAGTTTTCAATTATACTATATGCTGAAAATGAGCAAATTAGGTTAGGTTCGAATGGCAATTACCCTCCTGAAGAACAATAAAGCGGCAGGAACCGATGGATTACTGGCCGAGCTATTCAAATACAACGTCGAAGAACTGATTACAAGATATGGTCAGCTGAAAGCATGCCCGGCACCAAAAGCTCCGTCAGGATTAGGGAGGACCGTTTGGTACCAAACGGGGTTTCAGACAAGGAAACTCCCTAACGTGTGACTTTTTCAATCTACTGCTGGAGAAAATAAAAGCTAAATAGAGAAGGTACAGTCTTCTATAAGAGTGTACAGCTGCTGGTGTACGCCGATAATATTGATATCATTACATATGTGAGCATGTGGGTTTGGTATCTGAAATGGGTGCCAAATAGGGAAAAAAGAACTACTGTCGCGCTGTCAACTCGCCTAAAACTGCGTAAGCACCTACGCAAGTAAAAGAAGAAGAATAATACAATATTTTGCTTTTTTTTGTACTATTGACGAGAAAATATGAAAATCTTAGCAGGCTTTATTGAACCACCAAAATAATTAAATTATTTGTTAGTACTCCGTTGGGATTAAAAATTGACAGCAGTAGAAAGTTGATCAATTAGAAATTATTGTAAGCCCCGGCTATCGTTTAAGCAGACTAATTCTGGAATAAATTCAATGCATCTATTACCAGTAGCTCACTACATTTAAAGAAACAAAACTTACACAGAAATATAATTTATTTCCATATTAGTACTTACACATCACCAATGTAAATACCAGGATATACTTCATCACAGTCAACATCATGTAAGGCGCATTCTGTTCTTCGTAGCCCTGTCAGATTCCTGCAGGGCGTCATTGAATAATATAGGACTCTTTGCAAATGACGGCCTGTAGTTTGGTCTGAATTATCCAATCGACTCGGTGGCTTTAAAGTAAACATAAATATTGAAACCGTTAACCGTTAAATTTAAAGTACATATAATTTGAAAGTGAAATATAGTCTGCTTTTACACACAACATATTGAACATTAAATTTGTGGGAAATACAATAGACAAAAATGTATACATACATACATACACTATTAACCTAATGTATTTTTAGTTCATTCATATTACGTATAACCCAATACATATTCGTAACAAAGTATTACCAAACCAATCGAATATGAATTACTTTGTGAAATCGAAAAGTGCTACAACTATTGCGATTTTTGGCACTAAAATAATATGGTTTTCAACTCCACTCGGTGGAATTGAATTTAGAGCAATTCAACTTCAGATCAACCTAACTCTTTTTTTTTTGGTATTACGATTTTCAACTCTTTTCAGACAAATTAGAAGCTGAAAATTTTTAAACGAAAAATCAAAACAATTTAATTTAGTTACCGTTCACAAAAAGGTGAATAATTATTAAAATGGACGTTAATTTTTATTTACTTGTATATTACGATACCAACATTGCCTGGGTCAAAACAGATGTGCTGCGCATAAGAAAAATCCTTCGTTATCACAGAAATCCATTCGAACTTCCTAACTCCAAGTAAACTAAAGTATTATTGACATTTAAATAAATTTTTATTAATGTTTATTGCAGATTCATAAGTTGTTCTCGTTTAAATGAGGAGTCATTTTGTTTTTTATTAAATAAGATGGAAGGAACGTTACCACAAACTCTTTATTTCCTCGCTGCCGGTAGGTATCAAGAATGCTTTTTAAATATTTTTAACTTTGGATTGATACAATCTACGATATCTATGGTTCTTACAAAACCTGCTTTTGAATATTATTAACACCATATTTGTGCGTGACTGAAGAGGATAACAATGCTTCAAAAATTTAATCTTACTCAAAAAGTATACAAGGTTTTAGCTCGTTGGCGATATGGCCGCCAGTATTCCGGTGCAAGCCTTTTAAATGGCCTCAACGTCTGCATAACGCTTTCCTTTCATGGGAAAATGCATTTTTCTGAAAAGGAAGAAGTCACACGGTGCCATATCAGGTAAATACGGGAAGTGGTTAATGGTTAAAATGTGATTTTTGGTAAAATAATCGTCCTTGGAATGTTGGATACTGAGCAATTTTTGGTCTTCAGTCAATTTGTGTGGAACAAATCGTGCACACACCTTTCGTTAGCCCAAATGTTCGGTCAAAATGCGATAAATCGATATTTTGGAGATGTTCAATTCCATCTCCATGAATTTCAATTATGATTTGGGATGGTTTTTGATGAATTCACGCACAGTTTCGATGGAATTTCTGGTGATCACAGATTTTGATTAACCCACATGTTGATCGTCATTTATGTCCTCACGACAGTGGCGAACGCAGGAAAAAAATTGGGGGGGGGGGGGGGGGTTTTAGGTAAAAAACAATGTTTCATTATTTTATTCACAAATTGAAGTCTAATCTTCTTTTATTTTGGGCCATAACATTTAAAATCTCTTCCTCCGTCACGTCTATATCTCTATGGATATTCAAGAGAGCCATTCCGTTCAGGCGTGCTTCTCCAGTTTTATTTCTTAAATGTGTTTTAAGCCTGCGAAGTGAGGAAAACGAGCGTTCACTTGAAGCGACAGATATAGGGATTGTTGTTCCAATCTTTAAAAAACGATGCACTAAAAAAGTTTTGAATCTCTTTGTTTGATTTAACCAGTTCCTGAAAATATATTCAAAATTTTAGTTAGAAAATATAATCTGAAGAAAAGATTTTTAACCTTTTCCACATTCTAAATTCAGCAAATGAAAAACAAATAATAAGTAAAGTTGTGTATCTAATTCAGTTTTTTCTGGTTGTTTTTTTTTTAAATATAGACATTTTAATTAAGACACTCAAGTATTTTTTTGCAAATAGCATAATTTTTTTTAATTTAAATTTATTTCACAACAGTTTGCTTATGGAACGAAAACTGAAAGTCATAATAAATGAGTTTTTATTTTTCCTTTATTATGATTAACAATAAACTCTAAAAAAAGTAATAGAAACCTTATTGGTGACTTTTCAGTTCAGAACTAATTTTCTAAAGAAGTCCATTTTCGACTCACAATTCTCCTTAAATCTAAAAAAATCCAGTTCAGCAGCCACAGAGTTATAAGGCAAGCTCATTACTTTGAAGCAAATTAAAAAAATGTCTCTGTCCAGTTTATATTTTTCTGGGTTTTTTAATTGGCCTACATTCCCACAACTTTTTAATACTATCCAGATACAATAGGTTTGTTTTTAGTTTAACATTTTCATAGTTTCAAAAAATTAAATTCTATCAGCAGAAAAGTATCAAAATAGGCCGTTTGTGAACAAAAAAGTATCAAATCACAAAATTTAGAAAAAAAAGTATCAAAAAAGATACAATTGTATCAAAACGGCAACGCTGTTAGTGACTAATGTATTCATCTATTTTACATATTCATACTACATCGTCGGCAGAAAGATTGCTTTGAAAACAACAAATTACAATTTTTCAAATGACTATGTAGAATTAAATTCTATTATTTAAAAATTCAATTACTTTGGGGGGGGGGGTTTAACACCCCAAAAAACCCACCCACCCTCCCCTCACGACAACTTTGAAAACGTTGAAACCACTCGTGTACTCTGCTACGGGATAGGCAATCATCGCCATAAACTTGTTTCATCAATTGAAACGTTTCGGTAAAAGTTTTACCAATTTTAAAACAAAATTTAATGTTGGCTCTTTGTTCGAAGCTCATTTTCGCACCGATAACACAAACATACTGACACTTAAAACGCAATAACTTCACTTCCATTCCATGAAATGTCATGAAATTCTCACTGGGCAATCGATAAAGAGAGCAGATTCTAACGCACCAGTCGACATATAGATGGCGCCACCAGAGGGAGCTAGATTCAAAAAGTCCTGTTTACTTTGGAACGCTTCTTGTATTTCTATCAGTAGTAGATTGTATCGGGTTTTTATGTTCGAAACACTTCCCGCGGTCTTTTGATTTTATTTAATATTTGGAAATTGTAGCGTGTCTTATACATAATAACTGTTTAAAATGGTTAGAAATTATAAATAAAATAGTTTTTTTTTTTAATTTTCTGCTAATATTTTTCCTAAATAAATTCATCAATGCTTAACTGCAACTGCTCCTTAGGAGTTGAACATTTTTGATACTCTAGTCAACCCCACCAGCACAGAGTTGATAACCGTAATACCAAAATAAAGACGAAGTTGGACAACAGTTCAATCCAAATTTTTTTCGACGGGTTGTGCTAAAAACCATATAACTGAATTCCTTCAACCAAAATGCAGTTAGGTTGATTGCCGTAATGGGGCCTAAAGTAACAAATTCTTATGAAGAGAAAGCTCGGACATTTATTGAATGCTTAAACCTGACTATTGCGCCTTCTCTATTTATTAACTCTCTCTCTCAGTTAACTGTAGTTTAGATGTAAGGTTGTTTTCATTAAATAAACAAGGCTGTAGCGCCTTTCAAGAGAAGATGGCTGCCATCAAGGTAGAGATCGATTACTGCTCCGAAGTGTAGCCTCTCTCAGAGAATAAGGTTGATTTAATTAAATAAATAAGTGCCCATTACTCAAAAAATAAATTAATCTATATCAGCTTACAAGTAGATTTTAATTTATCTATCATATTTACTGTTCAAATTCATTAGTGTGATAGAGATCATTACATTCAGTACGGCAGATATGAACTTATTTCTTAAATTTTGTTAAATTTTTTTAATGACGTTTTAATTTTGCTTTAGCGAAATACGAATATGATACGAATGTGATCATTTGAACCAATTTTGCGAATTAACGCAATTTGCATAAGATAGTTCAAGTGGTTTATGAAACATTAACATACAATATAGCTTCTAGTGTCGGAGATGAAAACTTTTGTATTTTGAAAGTAGTGTTTTTTTTATTTTTAATATGTAATGTGTGGCCACGGCGAATATCGCATTCGATGGAACGTTGAGCTGTATGAGATGTATGTAATTTATTGTATTACTGTGCGAAATTATGTGAAAATATAAAATATTTTGTGAACTTCCAATAAAAAAATTAAATTTATTGCGATATAATCATATATTGTCTTGCCAATTTAAATAAATAAACTCGAATATAAAAAAACTCGAAATAATAGTTAAACTTAATGTCTTTGTATTGAATATTTTCATTATCACATCTGAGTACGATATGTTAATAAAGTTTCGCTTATCAAATTTTAGAGATATCTGTTCTTGTCTCGCTCAAGAAGTAATGTGACGAATACGTAAAATATTGTTAATCAAGTCAACATAAAAGAATTGTGTACAATAAAGTTATGTAGGCTTTCGGAATATAAGCTTTTCTTTACTTGCTTATTTTAAAGTATGTTCTTTGTACTATAATGAACGGGAAAACGATAATGCCCTACTATTTCCATTTTTCAAAGTGGATGATATTTTCTCATCTTTTACACAATGTTTTTACTCATGTGCTATATATGTATAAAATGCTTTTGTCGAAAATTTTAGGTTTAGCATATTTTGTTTGTGAGGGAGAAAGCGAAAGGAACGTATAAAAATATCAACAATTTATTTTGTTTCTTAAAAGTTTTTAAGACTTACATACATATACATTTTTTAAAACTGATACACTTAACAGTGTCTAAATTTATTTCATGATGTTCTTTCTAATATTTTCTTATAGAATTTCGTACAGACAGATGCTCTGAAAATGACCGTTGGCAAATATCCAAAATATTTTCTAAATAGAATTCCTTGCGCCAGACTATTTATATCGGATGAGTGTACTAAAAAAATAAAGTTCATATATAAGTCTAACAACCAACGAGAATTTCATGGTCACAACTATAAATATGTACAATCACACATATATTTATGTATGTACAATACATGTGTATTTCAATTATGATTCATGAAAGCATCATATACCTGTATGTATAATTTCGGAAATTGAGTCAGCCTGAGAAAAAAAATTGCACTAAACGTTTTCAATTCACGAAAAGCAGTTATAATATTCTACATACCTGTATGTTTTCGAGCGTGAAAATTATGAATCAAGAAGATAATCTACAAACTTACTTTAGTCACAATGGAGTAAGAATGCATTTTTTCTCTGAATGAAATATGAAAATGAATATCTAAGTATCCCAGTATAAGCTTCTTTTTAAATATATTATAATCGATCTGCATTTTAAATAAAAATTAGTAATTTTATTATATTTCTCAAATGTGAATTTTATGCAATTAAAATTCATTCGACGCTATTTGCTCATTTTATATTTTTGTAATCTTTTTGCAAATTGTAATAGTTTTGCTTATTTACTAATTTTTGTAACATAAAAGCGAAATGGAAACGTGGAAACAAGTATATAAAGAAATGTAAATAAACTCCTTATATATGTAAGTCCTTCCAGAATAGGATTTTAAGCACTATTCTAATCTCGAACAATAAGATTTATATTTGTATCATATAAAAGCGATTTAATTGTAGTTTAGTAGCCATGACCATTTCTTTCAGTTTTTTTAATTACACACAAGCATACAAAATATAAAAATATACCTGGTAATACAACGGACTGTACCTTTCCCCAATATTGGTGCTATACTTGTCATTGGGGGGCTGAAAAATTGTATATTTTTTTAAGTACATATATACATACATATATGTATATGTATGAATGAATGTATTACATATATGACATGCATTTTAAGGTGTGGAACAATAGGTATCTCTACTTATGAGAATACGATTTAGCTTCGATGACAATGCCTCCCACTAATATAAGGAGCAATTAAAACACAATATTCATCCGATTAGAAATTAATTTCCATTGATTAGTTTGAAAGGTGTTTATTAACTGAGGTAATACAAATAATCAATAAAGCAGCATGTCATAATTGTATTACATTTATTTAACTCTTTAGTTGCAATGCACAATAACATTATGAATAGACATTACCATGTGTGGAATACGAGTACACATCAATGTTAAAGCTTTCAATAAAGAAATAGTAATACATATTAGCAATATTCATTCTGGAAATGTTAATTAGTTAGTTTGTAGGCGGCAATTTTTTTTTATTAAAAATTAAAAAAAAAATACGATCGGGTAAGCTTTATAATTTTTATTTTTCTGTTGATTTAGAATACCCGTTGAGACTAACGCAATCTAATAGAGACAAACGACAACTCTCATTTATCGCTAGTACTCTCAACGCAAATTAAATCTGCAGATACGTGAATATATAATTATCGTATACAAACTTAACATAAATTAGTAACATTTACAAAACGCATTGATATACACATTTTATTTTTTCCACTTATTTACGATAATCAACAATCGGTTTACCGAACAGATAGCAGGTGAACAGACTTAAAGTTAGTTCCATTCCTACACAAAGATCACATATACATACGTACAAGTATAAGAAAAATCTAAATGATTTTTCTGATTAACTTTATTATTAGAAAGCTTTCACAAAATTAACTTTCTTGCAAATTAAGCATTTTCCTTTGACCTTCGTACATTCGGACACAACAAAGAATGTGTGTGCATCTCAACAGTTGTCTAAAATCCAACCACTTACGAGCATTGTTTAAAAACGCTTACACAATTTTCATTCCAATCAAAGGATATTATTTGACCATTGTAAATTATTATAAAAATTTGTGTTAATTTTAACCTTTTTGACTTGAGTATTCTCTATTTGAATACAAGACCAAATTAAAAATCGGATTTTTACTTTATAAAAAGTATAAAAAATTTCTATAACGCATTGGGATCGGAGCATTATAGAAATTTGTTTACTATTCATATTTATTATTGTTAACGTTATATCTGCACAAGTATTTGAGGAACCATTTAGTATACATATGCATGTATATGGTAATTTCATATATAGTATTTAAAAGTCAACTTTAACCTTGCACAACATTGCTGTTTTGCGGAATGTTGCTATATACCTGAACATAATCAATATTACATACATATGTAAGACGAATGTATACAAGGTGAGAGCAGCAGCGCAAAAACAAGAACAATGAAGAAGCACAACAAATTCACAAAAACACATCAGTTTGACATATGTACATATAAACATCTAAATCAAATGTAAAAAAAAACGGACGTTCGCCTCCAACAAATTGAATGAATTTGCGGTATAGTATGTAAATAAAATGAATTTAATATATGCACGTCATACATATGTACATACTTATGTTTATATCTATATCATGTTATTAAATTTTTCTTTTTAAAATGAATATTGAAGCTGTGTTTAAATTCATTAAACGTGAAAATGTGTACATATGTACATATATAGTATGCATGCACATAAGTATGTGCATATATGTATTTACGCATATGGAAAAGGCTGCAAACACATGCATTCAAATACGTATTTCAACAGAAAAGTAGATTATGTGTACCGTATATCTCCATGACATTTTGATGAATTTATTGTTGCTGGCGTTGCTAATTTGATTGTTATCGTCTCAATAATTCAATATATCCTTATATTTCAAATAGTTATAAATTTTTGTAAATGCATAAACATATGTGCTTATACATACATATGTATGTATATTAAAATAGTATCGATTTATTTCTTTTCACACTTTTGAGTTTTGTTAAGTTTGTTTACGTTGGCTTATTAAAAATTTATTAATTTATTAAAACACGTCAAATCCTGATATGTCATTCACTTCTGCTATTGGCACTTTATTGTAAATCTTATTTGACGTTCTTTTAGGTACTAAATTGCACAATAGCTATTTTCTTCACTTCAGGGAAAACGAAAGCTCTTTTGTGCATTGCATTTAACTCAAAGCTTTTATAAATGGGTTTCAAAACTTTTACAAATACATACATTCATGTATATATGTATGTATGTACAAATGTATGGGGGTGTATAACTTTGTATACTCTCCCAACACGTGTCATTTTGTCTCTATCATTGAATCATGGATATTAGAAATGGGAGAATCAGCAGAGGCAACAAACTGTCCAATTTACTGTCATTGTAAATGAAATCCCAATAAATTTTCTAAATTTGTAAAATGAACATGCTTTATTAGTTTATTGAAAAAAATACGAAAGTTCCTAGGTAAGGAAGGTTCTCCAAGTATGCGCTTATGAGCTCTTAATTGTAACGGGAAGGTCCTTCGCCTAACGGTTTTTTATTTTTCTCTTATTATCAGTTAGAACAATACATACTTCGTTTAATGGATTTTATTAGGGGATTGAATGCTCTACAAAATAGTCTCTTACGGTCCTTTTGAATTTTATAACTCAATGAAAACAATTTTAAATTGCAAATTTTATGGTCTCATAGGAAATTTACTGCCCTAATAAAAATTTCAACTGGTGTTATAGGTTTGTAATTTCATCATGGAAAGATATACGATCCAACAACGAGTCGAAATTATTAAAAATTACTACTGAAATTCGGAGTCAGTAAAAAGTTTTTTTTATAAAACATAAACTGTTTGCGATATCAATGAAAGTACATTCGTACCTTCTGCAAGCGTGCCCGTGGTGGTGATCCAAACAAATCGAGTTCCATACATAATAGCATCGAATGTACTTTCACACGAATAAAGAATTTCATTGATAACCCAAACAATTTTTATTTTATTTAAAAGAATTTTTGTAGCGCTCTTAATGAAAACCCCTTTATAAAAATGATCAGGGTGACGAGAAAAGTTGAAATCCGGGTGACTGTAACTTGAGTAAAAATTGAGATATCTTCATGAAACTTGGTATGCAGGTTCCTTAGTCCAAAAAAAATGTATTCGTGTAAATCGCTATTACCCGAAAACCTAAAATGTGTCATAACTATGCACTAAATTAAGATATATAACTATAATTTAGTACAGGGGATCGCAGTAGCAAGAGACACTTGTGAACAAAATTTTTTGAAAAAGTGGCCATGGGCCCGCCCTCTATTAAGTTTATGGTACATATCTCCTAAGCTGCAACAACCAAATTTTCTCAGCGCAAATATTATAAGAACTCCCACCAACAGTATGAAAATGGGTGAAATCGGATGAAAACCCCGTTCACTCATGAACAAAATTGTTCAAATCCAACAAAAACTGTTCAAGCTCCCCATGTACCGAATATTTGGATCCTAGTACCTACATATAGTTGACTTTTGATATTTAGGGATATCAATAGTTTGTCCGTATGTGAAAAATGGGTTGAATCGGACCAATACTTTTTTTTTTGCCGCTAGAGGGCTACCAAGTAGACATACATGGTTTTTTTCGCTCGTGATATTTTATTATTAATTAAAATAATTTTTGTAAATTAATTAACTCTGTCTGACTAAATTAATAGACTAAAATATCGTGTTGTAAATACATACATTTTTTAGTTACTAATACTACTGGTAATGTGTCAATCTGATTATCAACCTGCCACCTAAAAAGCTAATTGTAAATCGTATCTTATGGAGGTGTCTGGAATGCAATGATTTGGAGGTTAGTGGAAGACATTCGGAGGATGAAAGTGAGAATGACAACGTTGATCTACTTGAAAAAGTCCTAAATAAACAATTTGAAGAATTTGCCAAAAAAATGTATGACAATCTTGAAAACTTTAAATCATCTATTAGTGAAAGTATCACCGGATTAAAAAAAGAAGTTAAAGCGCTCGCCAAGCAACATGCCATCCCCGACAAAAAATGCACGAGTCTGAGTGACCGTATTACAACTATTGAAAAGAATTTATGCTCATACAAAATCTCATCATCATCACCATCTTCTCCTGAGAACATCATAAAAGAAATTAATGATCGTAAGAAGCGTGAGTCAAACGTCATCGCTCTTGGAATTTCGGAGTCTACCAAAGCTACTGGCAACGACCGACTGGAAGATGATAAAGTATTACTCTCAGCTGTATTATCGGATGAATTATCTGCTAAGTTAACTGGGTTCAAAATCCGAAGACTTGGACGTCAGACACCTAGCCGTACACGTCCTCTGCTTATAGAGACCAAGTCAGTTGCAATTGCAGAGAAATCTTTAAACTAAACCAGTGTGAGAGTTCTCAGGTTAGATTCAAACCAGACCTAACCCCTGAACACCAGACTCACCTTAATGATTTACGCTCTAAATTAAACACTCTCAACAAGAATGGTGACACAAGTAAAACCATCAAGTACTCGTATATCCATGGCATACCGCAGATAGTTAACAAAAATTTTCGCCCGCTCAGTGAAAAGGAAGAAACCCGAAGCTCTTCAAGTGTACTATCAAAACACGCGGGGGCTCCGAACAAAACTAAATAAATTTTTCACAGCGTCTGCCGTCAGTAATATCGACCTCATTTGTATTACTGAATCATGGTTACACCCATCGATTCACGATGGCGAACTAATCGACAGCACTTACACAATTTTTAGGCACGATAGGGATCCAGTTTTGTCCGGTCTAGAACGAGGTGGTGGGGTATTCATCGCTTTCAAACGCCACTTTCAAGCTGAACTAATACAAATTGATCAAAATAACCTAGAGCTCGTCTTCGTCAACGTACCATTTGTTGAAGAGGACAAATATCATCCGGCCCTCTCTATCAGTCTTAATTTTTGACCTAATCTTACATCACCGAGTTCACCTACATACTCCTTCAAGAAAGCCGATTATCATAATCTCAACGTTTTTTATCACCAGGTTAACTGAGTAGGAATGTATGAAACAGACATTAACGCAAATAAATGCGCGGTAGTCTCGTACTCGCGCTCTCACAGCAATATTGCCACCAGTTATAAACTAAACGGTCACAATCTGCAAGAAGTTCCCGACATCAAAGACCTGGGCATCATCATAGACAACAAACTCACTTACTCGAAGCATATAGATAAGATCACACTCCAAGCTTTCAAGGTTCTTGGATTAATCACGAGAACAGGCAAAGAGTTTCGCAATTCCTACACATTGATATGTCTATATCGCCAACTGGTTCTACCCATACTTGAGTACGGCACTGTAGTCTGGTCTCCTCACACTGATGTCTCAATCAACACATTGGAGAAGGTCCAAAATAAATTCTGTAAGTTTCTATAAGGTTCTTGGATTAATCACGAGAACAGGCAAAGAGTTTCGCAATTCCTACACATTGATATGTCTATATCGCCAACTGGTTCTACCCATACTTGAGTACGGCACTGTAGTCTGGTCTCCTCACACTGATGTCTCAATCAACACATTGGAGAAGGTCCAAAATAAATTCTGTAAGTTTCTATCCTTTCATACAACCTTGAGGTCGCTGGTACTCTCCACTGATGATATTCGTTCACGCTTTAAAATCAACAGCCTAGCTACACGTCGTCAAGTCGCTGACCTAGTCTTTTACTTTAAGGTTGCTAACAACCTAATTGATGCCCCAGAGATTCTTGGTAGTTTTGAGTTTGCTCCTACGGCATTCTCGCTGAGACAATCACGGAAACTTAAAACAACAAAGACACAGAAAAACTACGTCTTCCACGGACCTCACAACAGGATTGCTAACCATGTAAATTCACTTCACCAGAACATCGATTTCTATGGAGGCTTCCTCAGTTCATTCATCAATAATATAAAGGACAAACTCCTTCCATACCATTAATTTGATCTCTGTAATACAATTGGCCTTATTATTATATTTTTTCTCTTTTTTCTTTTACTTATAAAAGTAACTGTTGTATATTGCCGATTGGCGTTAATTTGTTAAATAAATAAATAAATAAAATAAATAAATAAATACTTCTCTTAGCCACCATATATCTAATATAAAGATTTTCCTGGTGACTTTATACCGCATATATCGGCCAATATATGAGCTAGACTTTCTTACTCATAACAGTGTATGCATACATATTTGTGACTAAAATAGATAAATTTGAGCGAAAACTTGACTTATCCCCCATATAAGTAATATCAGGATTTTCGAACATCCGACTGACTTTACTCTATATGATTAGTTTTTTAGTAAGTGACAAACTATTGTGATCAAATCGAAAGGTGAATTTTGTCCATTTCATCTCCTTTAAAGTAATCCCCTCCCGCTGCAATACACTTATGCCAACGAATTTTCCAGTCATCATAGCACTTGGAAATATCCTCCGTCGTGATGGCCATCAGAGCCTTCTTCGATCCAGTTTTTATATCCTCAATTGAGTCAAAACGGTGTCCTCGGAGTGGTCTTTGGAATTTGCTGAATAGCCAGAAGTTACACGAAGGTAAATCTGCCGATTGCGGTGTTTGCGGCGCGATATTTGTTGAAATGGCGAAATGATCACGAGTAACCAATGCAGTATGAGATGGTGCTCTATTGCACTTCTTTGTTCAATAAATTCGGACATGGTCAAAATCGAGAATTCACTTTTATGTAGAGGCTCACAAAATGATTACTAATAAATATTTTGACGTTAAATTTAGCATATACATACATATGTCACTAACACAGGCCTGTCCAACATACGGCCCCCGGGCCACCATCCGGCCCGCATAGGCCCTTCATCCGGCCCGCCATCTCTTATAGTCTTTGGGTATCCCAGTTGTATAGGCCTGAAACACGTGATGAATAAAGTAGTGCAGACAGTTAATTTTATACGCGCAAGAGGGCTTAACCACAGACAGTTCCAGGCTTTTCTGGCTGATGTCGGTTCAGATCACGAAGACATTGTATACTTCAGTCGCGTTCGCTGGCTCAGCAGAGCAGCTACACTAAAACGATTCTATTCCCTGCTGGACGACTTAAAGATTTTTCTTGGCAACAAAGACCAAGAAATTACTTTCCTTACTGATGAGGAGTGGTTGGCAGATCTGGCTTTCCTGGTTGATATAACTAAATATCTTTCTGATCTTAACTTAAAACTACAAGGGAAAGACCAACTATGCACACAGTTATACGAACACGTTCTAGCTTTCACAAAAAAGCTTTTGTTGTTGGAAATGCAGCTGGAACAAAAGCAGTTGATTCATTGGGAGACCTTATCTACAGGAAAGCAAGATACCTTGGATTTTGACAAGTACGTGTTGATGTTACAAATATTAAGGAACGAGTTTGACGACAGATTCGCAGACTTCAAATCACAAACTCCCTGCATGAAAGTGTTTCAAAATCCATTTGATGTTGAAATTGAAGGCGCTGCGCTGAGTTTACAGCTGGAGTTAATAGAATTGCAAAGCAGCTCTCATCTAAAAACGGCATATTGTCCTCCAAACTTAATTTAATTTAACAAAAAGTAAATTACACCCAGTCAATACCCAAACCTTACTAAGCTGGCTATTCAACATATTTCTTTATTTGGTAGTACATATGTTTGCGAGCAGCTGTTTTCTCGCATGAAATTTAACAAATCAAAAACCAGATCATCTTTATTAGATAGCCATCTTAAAGGCATTTTGCGCATAGCCACTTCTAAAACTCCAGCTGACATAGATGCGCTGTGCAAACAGAAAAAATTTCAGACATCTCATTAATTAGATTTTAAGAATAAGAATATCTTTATATGCTAAGGCCATAGTTACATTAATAATAATATATTAAGATTTATGTGATGTTGCTTTTTATAAATAAATAAATATACCAAAACTGAAGGTCATTTTATTTTTTTTTTGGCCCGCTACGGTTATGAAATGCTAAACCTGGCCCTTCACAAAATTATGTTGGACGGGCCTGCACTAACAGTACTACCAACTTACAGAAAAAAAATTATCGATTCGAAAAACCCGCGAAGTATAAATTAAAAATTCAATTTGATCACAGTAGTATTAATAGTATGTATTATTATTGGGAAAAAAAGGATAAAATCTGGTCGATAGTACCCCAACTTCAACATACTACATATAATGGTTTTCGGTTTTCTAACAAACCTGAGGTGTCTGTCAGTATAGGAGTAATATGTACATGTACATATGATCAGGATGACGAGAAAAAATTAAATCCGGGTTAATGTCTGTCTGTCCGCCCGTGCAAGCTGTAACTTGTCTGTCAGTGTATGAGTTATATATCTGTTTGAATTATAAAATCAAACTGTTTGATTTGTAAGATCAAACATTTGAAACTCAACAAAGATTTGTCATTCCTTACCTCTGGTGGGGGGAAATGAAACAGTCTTTCGTCGAGTGAGATATCTTTCATTCATCTAGTTTAAATGTTGTCATAGCTGCTACTACTTCATTGCTTCTGGATCTTTCAATATTACCAGACACAATCCAACCCAGAATTGTGGCTTGTCCTAGTAATCCATCAGCTTTAATTATACCTTTTTTCATTATTTTTGGGTAATCAAATCATATATCAGCTTCAATTACTACATCAATGCGACTTGGTTTGTTTAAATTCGGATCCGCTAGTATTTTATTCTTCCATACATACGCCTTCTTTTCAAATTTTTTTATTGGAAGTGCTTTATGCAGTTTAGATAACACTGGAGCTTCTGTTTCTGCAATTAAATCTGGGTTTTATTTTCAGTCCTACTTTATGCCGTGAAACTTCCACGCATTCCGCTGAGACGCCGCTTATTTCGGTGGTTTCCTTTATTTTCGGGAACCCCAACATCTGAACTCCTTCCTCAGAAATTAGAATTTTCTGAGAACCACTATCAAGGCTCTTAATTCCAACTCTCCTTTTGGCGTTACCACTTTTATTATTATACTCTCACAACAAAGTTGCTAAGGAGAGTATTATAGTTTTGTTCACATAACGGTTGTTTGTAAGTCCTAAAACTAAAAGAGTCAGATATAGGGTTATATATACCAAAGTGATCAGGGTGACGAGTAGAGTTGAAATCCGGATGTCTGTCTGTCCGTCCGTCCGTCCGCGCAAGCTGTAACTTGAGTAAAAATTGAGATATCATGATGAAACTTGGTACACGTATTTCTTGGCTCCATAAGAAGGTTAAGTTCGAAGATGGGCAAAATCGGCCAACTGCCACGCCCACAAAATGGCGGAAACCGAAAACCTATAAAGTGCCATAACTAAGCCATAAATAAAAATATTAAAGTGGCACAAAGGATAGCATTAAGGAGGGGCATATTTGGACGTAATTTTTTTCGAAAAGTGGCCGTGGACCCGCCTCCTACTAAGTTTTTTGTACATATCTCGGAAACTACTATAGCTATGTCAACCAAATTTTATAGAGTCATTTCCTTCAGGCATTTCCATATACAGTTCAAAAATGGAAGGAATCGGATAATAACCTCGCCCACCTCCCATACAAAGGTTATGTTGAAAATCACTAAAAGTGCGTTAACCGACTAACAAAAAACGCCAGAAACACTAAATTTTATGGAAGAAGTGGCAGAAGGAAGCTGCACCCAGGCTTTTTTTAAAAATTTAAAATGGGAGTGGCGCCGCCCACTTATGGACCAAAAACCATATCTCAGGAACTACTAGACCGATTTCAATGAAATTCAGTACATAATATTTTCTCTGATGACATATACGAAATATGGGTGAAATCGGTTCACAACCACGCCTTCTTCCAATATAAAGCTATTTTGAATTCCATCTGATGCCTTCTCTGTATAATACATATATACATTAGGAAATGAAAATACAATTCAATACTCAAAGTACACAGATTGATCTAATCTAATAAATTTTACAGCAAAATAAAAAAATATGTAAATTATTATCACTTTATCATGCGAGAGTATAAAATGTTCGGTGACACCCGAACTTACATATGTCATGTCCTTGCATTTAGCAACCTTTACAACTTTGACGAAAACTTGTCTTTCCTGATGGTTTTTTTGTTTCTGTTGTGGAATTATAAAATTGGTTTTGTTGTGGCGAGTTTACTCCTCGAGATAGATATCTTTGCAATTCTTGCATAGAGTTCTGGGTACTGTATTTTTGTTCCAGAAATGAAATTACTTTCGACAAATCTTGTATTTTAGTCGGTTTACGAAAGGTGTTTTCATATTTTCGAAGTAGTTGTTTAGAAAATTTTCTTAGCACCAGCTGTGCTAACACTTCCTCCAACGTTCCTTTATTCCTTATTATACTGATGCATTCATTTGTTACATCTAAGAATTTTTTCATTTTGTATGCTGACTCATCCGTCAGTTGTGGTATTTCTACTAGCCTTTCGATATTGTCGTTAAATTGTTTGCGCACGTTATCATATCTGTGTGCCAGTAATTCCCAAGCAGTGTTGTAATTTGCACCTGATCCCGTTATAAGGTGACTAACCATTAGTCTAGCATCTCCTTGAAGACAAGATTTTAAATAGCTCATCTTTTTGGAGTCACAAATGTCCTTATTATTATGGACATACTCCTCGAAGAGCTCTTTGAATGGTTGTCATTCTCGGAATTCGCCTGAGAATTTTTGCAATTCTATTTTGGGTAATTCCAATTTTTCCGTTTTTTTTTAAGTTGATTTCCTTTTGTTTTTTTAATACCCGCAAAGTATCGGTGGCTTCAAAGGAAAGATCTTCTAATTCGAAAATATTACATGGCTTATTGTACTTCATCGTCAATTCGTCGATATTTTTCTCCATACAGCTTGAGACGGTTTTCGTAAAATTCGATGTCAGTTTCGTCTCTAGTATTTATATTTATCTTAGCTTCTGCAATTGTAGATCGAATTCTTTCCGATCTTCTTTCAATTGCCGGCTTATGTGATTATATACATACGCGGGAATATGGACCCGTCTTACAATTTCTTTATTAATTTGCCTGTTTGATTTGTAAGATCAAACATTTGAAACTCAACAAAGATTTGCCAATATCTTTATATATAAAAAGTACGTGTCACGTTGTTTGTCCGCGTTGGACTCCTAAAGTACTGAACCGATTTTAGTAAAATTTAGCATACTGTGTTCAGTTCAAACCAACTTAGAAGATAGGATAGCTAAAACAATTCATAAGTAAAGATTACAGTGAAAACTCTCTTAAATTGATGCCCTATTAAGCGGGCATCTCCATTAACCATGGACATTGTTGATGTTTATTACAATCTATTAAGCGGACAACTCTATTAACTAAACAGAAAGGCAGGTAACCAGACATTGAGAAAGCAGCCTTAAATTCGTTATTTTTCCAATGCAATTTATTTGTTATTCAAGTACAATCTCTTGGATTCTTATACCGACAAAAACGTTTTTGTCTTTATTCGTAAAAAAATTTTTCCCTGTGTTGAATAGTTTATTATATGAATAATAGTATAAAATGTATGTATACCACAGCAACGCGGGGCCGGCCGGATCCCCTAGTAGTATATATATATACAGTATATACATATATAATTGCTTGGATTTCGATCCTCTCGTTGATGTTTTGCACCTTAAGGTATTTGCCTGGCCTTGATTCCTGCAAGCTGCAAGAGTATCAAATGCTCAATTGCACCCGAACTTAGACCTTCCATACTTGTTTGGTTTTGTGTTTTCCTTTGATAGGCATTGATATTTGACGATGAATATCTCGTAAATGCTTCACTTAATCGAAGAAGTATTGTACCATAATTTAATTTGGTTTAATTCGTCAATTATTTATTACGTTCATTAGCGTTTATATAAAATTACAATCATCCAATCATAGCAATTATGTTGACAACAGATAAAAGTATTTATTTAATAAAAATTACTCAAATACGAGTACAACACATTTGCCAACGCGATTCACTAATTTTTTTTTTTATTAATTAAGTTTATTTCACGACTTTTAATAAGTGTTTACATTTTTTTTTTTTGTTGTTTGCTCTCATTCTATAATATATGACAGCAACAGTAATCGGCAGAATTAAATTTAACCACAGGGATGGTACCTTAGTTTTCATGTGAATCGATAAGAGAATAGATAGTGATCATGACATCGCCTACTTTAAGTTAAAATCTCATATCAGCTGCAACTTAAAAGTAACTTGGCAGATAACATTATATCTAGATATCTTAACTACATCTAAAATAAAATGTATTTATATAAAATATAAGATATCTAAACAATTTGGTGTGAACGTTTTATTATAGGTTTACTATAGTTCTCCATCAGGTTCTGAAGCGAGCGAGAGATTTTTATACTCTTGCAACCAGTTGATAGAGAGTATTATAGGTTTGTTCAACTAACGGTTGTACTTATCACCTAAAACTAAGCGATATACATAGATATAGGGTTATACATATACATACATACATATGTATATACATATATAAATGATCTGGATGACGAGAAAAGATGTAATCCGGTTGAGTGTCTGTCTGTCCGTCCGTCCGAGCAAGCTGTAACTTGAGTAAAAATGGAGATATCTCGATGAAATTATGTACTATAGTACCAAAAAATTACGAGTTCGTAGATGGGCGGCCAATGCCACGCCCAACAATCGCCTTTAACCGAAAACATACATATAAAGTGCCATAACTAAGCAAGATCAAGAATCAAGAAGCAATCAATATAACAGCTTAAAACTTTGCACGAATAAAGTCTTTAGTGTGTGCCACCTTATCCGAATAAATAGACCCCGGTCTCTATAGGTGATTTTTGATCGAAAATGTCGGTCAATATGTGATATATTATAAATGATAGTCCTTCTCTTATAATGGTGTGTCTGTACGTCAAAAATGGGTTGAATCGGACCAATACTTCCCTTAGCTCTCATAGACTTAATTTAAAGATTTTCGAACTTCCGAGTGACTTTGTACCGCATATGTATAAAGGCCAATATGTCAGTTATTTCAATGAAAATAAGAGAACGTGTTTTTCTGATAACAATGTATCTGTGTGCCTAAAATAGATAAATTTGAGCGAAAACTTGGCCTAGCCACTATATAACTAATATCAGGATTTTCGAACATCCGGCTGACTTTACTCTATATGATTGGTTTTACACCTTTAAGTATTTCCCTGATTTCGATTTTTGCAAGTTACAAGAGTATAAACTTACCTTCCTTACTTGTTTATAACTCGTTTTTTTCAAAACCATTTAAGCGAGAATATCTTTACAATTACATGGTTCGGTATCAAAGATTTGTGAAATCACTATGTAGCTACCACAACGCTAATATCTGATTTGTGTTAATTATGTTGATTTTTTTCCTGACAATGAGTTAATTTCATTATGACAGTTAATAAATTTAAAGGTAGTTTCGGTATGTAACGACCGCTGGCATGGTGATTCGTATATTCAGTATCTGGGGGCTAGAAAATATTCAATATCATATCCGCAACATTTTTTAGGTCAGAGTTTACATACATTAGAGCTACTATTTATTCTAAATTGAAAGAATCTGACCGTATTTAAAATAGTCTCAAATTAGAAGTGGGTGAAAATGTTAAATTAACGAATATTTTGATTTAAACCCGCTTTACGGGACTTGATCGTGATGGTTTAATTATATTATTCTTTTAAAAATAGTTGTTTCTTAATAAGAATCATGAATTTTATGTAAAAGTTTTCTTTTTTACTCGATGTGGTGTTTGCGATTAATATCAATTTCAATGAAATCATAAAAATCTCCAGGGATATTAGAAAAGTGAACTTTAAATTCAATAACCCTCATTTTTCTCTGAGTGTAATCATATAATCTTTGTAGGGAATTTTTGTATTCTGTGCAAAAAAAATTATAGGTATACCTTATGAAGATTTAAATTTGTAAAGACTGTGCCCAACTGCATTGATATGATCACCCTTGCAAGGTTTCTATTTGGTGTTATAAAAGTGATTATAATTGGTTAAGCGGTTTGGAAAGCAACATCATGTGAATGTAGATACCTTATTTAAAACTTATACAAATACTAACTATCTATGTACATATAATAATGATTTTAATAGAAAGCATTCTGACAATCGCTATTATATGGAGCACATTAAGGAGGGGCTCCTGTGTTTTAAAAGCTTAAAGAAGTGGGCATGATCCCGCCTAATAATAAGTTTAATTTATGTATCTTCCAAACCAGTCAAGATATATGTATTATCCGAATTAGCACGAGACCAACCTTTTCAATCTTTTTTACAATAATGTGAAAATTATTGAAATCGAATGATAACCCCGCCCTATCTGCAGATAACGGTTTTGTTAAAAACTACTAAAATTGCCATAGTTCAATAACCAAATGAGTCAGAGACATTAACTTTTACACTCATATGGGACAAGAGAGCTTTATAAGAGCCGGTGTCAAAATTGGACGATGGAGTGACAAATTGTCGAAATCGAACTGATTAAACCCCTATTATCGAATATTTGGACCCCAGTACGTAAATTTGACTTTTAACCGAAGATATCAGTCAATGTGCGAGATATATTTAATTGAAATTCAGGGTATATGCGAAAACAGGATTGAATTGGGTCAATACTTTCCTTAGATCCAATATTCCTAATAAAAAATTGAGCTTATAACAAAAATGAGTGGCGAAAACTTTGCCCCAAAATAACTAATTTTCGAACATCCGGCTGACTTTGATGAAATCCTAAGTGCATTTGTTACTGTGTGATAAAAATAGATAAAATCCAATCAATACTTCCATATACCACTTTTAACAAATTTTATGCTCAATTTTATGTCAGGTTATGAGTATTACGTATATTTATGTATATATAAAATTGCTTCTCGAGTATTACATAACTGAGTGAGTCCATCCTTTCCTATGCCCCAAATATAACCTATAAAATTATTTTCCGTTTTCCACCTATATTTAAACCGATCAGTTTGGTCAAAATGAGCCTAAATTACTAAACACTCATAATTCCCTTCCTGCTATATGGCGCAGAGGCTTGGAAAATGACAACAACTGATGAGTCGACGTTGCAAGTTTTGCAGAGAAAAGTTCTGCGAATGATTTATGGTACTTTGCGCGTTGGCCACGGTGAATATCGCATTCGATGGAACGATGAGCTGTATGAGATATATGACGACATTGACATAGTTCAGCGAATTAAAAGACAGCGGCTACGCTGGCTAGGTCATGTTGTGCGAATGGACGAAAACACTTCAGCTCGGAAAGTATTCGACGCAGTACCCGCCGGGAAAAGCGGAGGAAGAGGAAGATCTCCACTGCGTTGGAAAGACCAGGTGGAGAAGGACCTGGCTTCGCTTGGGATATCCAATTGGCGCCACATAGCGAAAAGAAGAAACGACTGACGCGCTATTGTTAACTCGGCTATAATCGCGTTAGCCAATGAAGAAGAAATTTTTAAACAGGTTATCTTAAAAGCGCTGAATTAGAATGAAATTGGTCTAGATTTTGGTTTAAACCTCATATTCCTAATATAATATAATGAATTTCTATCGTCTGGCTTACATTTTCCAATATACAATTTAATTTACCCTCTTCGGTTGAGTTAATGTCTCATACACATACATACATACGTTAGTATATATCTTATTTGAAGATGTTTTAATTAAATTTTAGCTGAGGCGGACTGAAAGATAGCAATAAAACTAAGTCTAACTTAATGGCCTTCAATATATGTAAGTCAATACGATGACAAATTGAATGATAATTTATTCACGATTTCATCTAATAATGAATGTCTAATTCTTTCGCAACGTTTTTTAATATAAAGTTAGCCAGCACCTGAAGGAATTTCTCGGGATTGATTCTTGCGAGTTGCAAGAGTATAAAATATTCGGTTACGCGAACTTAGCCAATACTTGTTTATACGAAATTTATGCTTATGATATCCCGAAATAATTTGACCTAAACAATTTCAGACAATACTTACGTTATCCAAACACAATAATTAGTATAGCATTCCCATCATATTTGGGAGACCACGCACATAAAATTTGAACATAATGTAACAACGCGTATAGAATGGCACATACATATGTAAATAAATTTACATTTATTATCTCTCTTTGGCTGAATAAGAGTCTTCGTATCTTCTGGAGAGCTGTAAAAGAATGGAAAAATATACTTATGTGCTTTTACATATATGTATTTCGCGAAACTTTATACCGATTCCAAGAAAATACATATGTACATATATGTGTAAGTTAGCAATTATCCATACCGCTTGCTATTTACCAGTCCAAGTATTTGTACTTTATGCATTTTGTTAACAAACTGGATTTTAAAGTTGTTTTGCCACACAACAGAAAAACTAATAAAGAGAGTCAACTCGTTTATAAATTAACATGCTGGATACAATAAAAGTCTTCAAAAGTCGGTATCGTGGCCAAAGAAAAATAGTTTGTAGTCACTTGTCGTACGGTGTAGTAGTACGAAAAGACCATTTTTATTTATCATTAAAATTATTTGTGAAAATATTTTATAACTAAATATAAATATCAAAATGAAATATTCGTTTCTGTATTTAACACTTGTCACTTTGACGGTGTGCATCGTAGCGGAAAGTAAGTTATTTGGAAATACTGTTTAATTTTTTTGAAATATAATTTGATATAGTTGGCGTAGAATTCAATTGCTATTCAGTGAGTCTTTCGTTACATTCATATTTACATATTTATACACTAATGGTGAGTGCATTTATTTGTATAAGGAGAAAGTAAAAAGTCAGAAATGTATATGTATATTATCATATATGTGCATGGATTTTAGTTGAAGTTTACAAAAAGTTATATCACCTTGAGCAATTGGTATTATTACGAAACTCAAATTTTAACCTTAAAATCACAAACTTGTTTAGTCGTCCTCATTTTGCCCAGTAACATAATGGTTGTGCTAAAAATATTTAATATACATACTCGGATATACATATGTAGACGTCAGAGTTTTAATGCATTGAATAAATTTGCATAATTACTCTCATGAAGATATAAATAATACTAAATATAATCATTGATACAAATAGTCATTTGCATATTTAGGTTTGTTCCATACGAAAATCCATTAAAATGTTGCATATGCTCATATACTACATTATATACTCATATTTAAGTTCCAATACTGTATATATGTATGTACCTATGTATGTACGTGCTTTGCTTAAATTATGTAGAAAGATAAATAGGAAGGGAGTTTTTCGTATGGAACCAGCTTTACTAGTAGTATACCATAATGTACGCATATCAAATCATTACAATTCGCAAAATGCATACATATGTATGTATATATACATATATACATATCTTAAAACCACGTATTACAATGGGACTGAATACAATATTTTTGCATTGTAGTTTAGATTTTATTTTTACTTTTATTTCTTATCAAACAAATTCTCATAGAACATATTGTTGCTTTTTTACACCGATTTTATTTTTATTTTTCAAAATAAAGTTGCAATGGTTATTTATGTACACATTTTTCTTATATTCGAACTAAAATTTTAAAATATCCAATTTACGTCACGGTTTTTAAGTAGGTCCTGCTTCGTATGTTCAGAATTTGGAATAAAGTATCGGTATTTTAGGAAAATAATTTTTTTACATGCAACATTCTTCTATCACATCAGTAATAAATTTTCTTGGTAAGATAGGCGTCAGCAGAAGCATGTAGTTGTTCTTCGATCGACACCGGGAGTTCGAAGTCTTGCGAATTGTTACTATCAAAGCCAAATTTTGTTGTCCTGACATATTTCTTGACATATGTACATGCACAAAATTAATTAAATTAATCGAAAACAAGTAAGGAAGGACTAAACTCTGGTGTAACTGAAAATTGCATACTCTTGCACCTTGGAAGGATCAAAACCAAGGAAATATCTTCAGTTGTTGGCAAAATTATATATTGCATAAAAAATGTTGCAAAAGAATTCAACATTAATTTTTCGACAAAACAGACTATATTTTATCTCCCGTCAGCGAAAGTTATATTAAAATTATCTTCAAATAAGATATATCTTATATAAACAGAACCGAAGATAATAATTTTAGTATATTGAGTTGATGTGCAAAACCTCAAACAGAGAAACGGAACTCATTATGTTAATAATTTGACGTTTAGACGAAGGTCTAGACTTACTCCATTCATATTCAGAACTAAACTGTAAATTTAGTTTTAAAGAAACCTTGTCCACTTCATTTAATTTATATCACATATCTTGATCAACCTAAATGGTTTAAATACAGCTGTAAAGCGGAAATCACAGGACCGGATATATTTATAAAGAAATAACTCACACACTGACCGATATATTCGTCATACGGATTGTTAGAGTAACGAAAAGCATAGTACATATGAATAATTTTTGATATATTCAGCATTAAACTAAAGTATACGATCAGTTAATTTTGTTACGATATCTTACATATTGAACGGTACATATACGGTATAAAGCCAACCAGAAGTTTGAAAATCTTATATTTTGTATATAAGACATTAGGGTAGTATTGACCAGATTTTATCTATTTTTGACATTGCTATACAATATTAATAAAAAAGATGTTAGCTGAGTTCCATTAAGGTACTTCACATAACATTACCTATTGGCATAAGGAGTAAAGTTTGAAACAATTTTTATATTAACATAAAGTAACATTTATTCATTTCTAAAATTACTTCATTTAAGTTGTTTACCACATTATCAATTATAGAATCATTATTCTTCATTGGATGTCGGTAAATCATTGGGTTATTAATATTTATACATACATATGTGTTTACCGATGCTGCATGTAGTTCAGTTAAGCATAATTCTAAATTTGTTTATTAAATTCAAATTTTTATTTAAGGTGCATTCCAATGTCCCAAACCTGAAGGCGAATATCCTGATGATGTCCAGTGTGATAAATACTATCAATGTAATGATGGCGTAGCAAAAGAAAAGCTATGCCCAGATGGCTTAGTGTTCGATCCTCTCAATAGACACATCAATAAGTGTGACCAACCTTTCAATGTAGATTGCGGTGACCGAACTGAATTACGTAAGTTTTAATCGTTATTTTAATATCTAGATATGCTTACGTTAAGGAGTCTTGCAAAATTCTGATAATAAAATCATAACTTCATAAATTAAAATTAAACAAGAATTGTTATATAATTATGTATGTACTTCTGTATATATTAAATATATTTTTGAGCTATTCAATAATTACTTTAAATTACAGAGGAGCCAAAATCTTCGAAATTTTGTCCTCGTAAAAACGGATTCTTCGCACATCCTGATTCTTCTGTATGTGATATTTTTTACAATTGTATCGATGGAGATGCTTTAGAAATGAAATGCACTGTTGGATTGCACTTTGATGAATTTGGTGGGACTTGTGTTTGGCCAGATACTGCAAAACGTGAAGGTTGCGAAGCACCACAGAGTAAGTAGTACCTCTTTTATAGGGATAGACAATTTTAATTATCTTAAAATCTACTGTGCTACGTATACTCGTATATATTATAATAATCATATTTTCTACACACTTGTATTTTGAATTACTTTCGTTTGGTTTAGAAAAATCTCCAACCGGATTTGTGTGCCCCAAGGATCGCCCAAAGAATGATGATAAAGGTCAGGTAGTTACTCATCCGAAGTTCCCCCATCCTACAGACTGTCAAAAATTCCATGTCTGCTTAAATGGGGAAGATCCACGCGACCTAGCCTGTCAATTAGGCGAAGTCTACAATGAAGAAACGGAGATGTGTGATGCTCCTGAAAATGTTCCCGGTTGTGAAGATTGGTACAAAGATTCCGATGACAAAAAAGAATAACAATTGATTTTATTACACATACGTGTGTCGATGTAAATATGTATATTTTATGTATGTTCTACTCCAAGATCTGTGGTTATCTACTCTTACCAGACACTACGTATATGAACACTTTTTAAGTTATGAATCGTGTTTTAGAAGTACAATATCTGTGGATATTAAATAAATAAGCCATATATTTTATAATTTATAAGTTCATAATTAAAATATGGAATTACAAAGATCGATTTGTATATTTGTTATAGAATATCCAGCTGATCTAATTTCTTTTACAGTACAAGTTACGAGAGATCAATAAACTCAGGTAAGGATGTAAAGGAAGCTATTAGAAGTTTGCTCTATTTTTGATCACAAATTTCTGTGGCACATTATACAAGCGAAGATGAAAGGAATTATCCTTGATAAGCATACATACAACTTGTATATCTCTGTTTGAATCAAAATCTCATTCGAACATTCAAAAAAAAAATTATATTATCAAATTAGTAGAAATGGAGAGGTAAATTGCTGAGTGGAGTATTCATTTGTTTGGTTCCGGCGATTATATTAACGTAATTTTAAATATATTATTTGCAAAACGTCATCTTAATTTATGTAACCAGTAAGCAGAAATCATTAACAAAGCCAAAAAAGTCGTGACGGAACGATATATGGTACATACTTATGTGCAAGTATGTGAAGCCTGGCGATCCATAGTATTCTATTTCGCGTTCAAAGTTATATTATTAATTTTTAAAATATACACTTTTAGTAGGAGGACTCAAAATCTTAAGTTACAATCTTTCTTTTCATCTTCGAATGCCTATCAGGTGGAACCATTCAACCAAAGTAATATTATCTCTTATTTTTTAAGAATTAAATGCTTAAACGGCGTATTTAATCAGTGTTCATTATTAAAGGAATACGCGAACCATTCATCTCTTGTTAGTTATAATTACATTTTTATTGCGGTATTAGTTACATGTTTGTATTTTTGAAGAATAACTACCCACTACAAAAATATATGGCTTCCATAAGTTTAGAGTAGGTGATGAAAAATATGCCTTAAATTATATACATATACATAGTATATTAAATTTCACTTTACTTTATATAAGAAGCAAATATTGCATAATATCTTGTTTGCAAAATGTTAAGCGGTCGAATATTAATAAAATCTAGCGGACATTGCCGGGTAACTAAAGGTGCGTGCAATTGTATATGTGAAGAACTAATTCCTAGAAGAAATACACATGCCAAAAGTTTTTCTAAGATATCAGCAGTTAAAGAAACAACCGTAGCAAACGACAGGAAAAATACTGCCCTTATAAAGACAATTCAGATTTATCGCTGGCAGCCTGGGAAAACACCTCGACTTCAAACTTACCATATAGATCTACAAAAATGTGGAGTAATGGTTCTTGATGCCCTAATCAAAATTAAAAACGAAATGGATCAAACATTGACTTTCAGACGATCCTGCCGAGAAGGAATCTGTGGTTCATGTGCTATGAACATTGCGGGTATTAATTCATTGGCGTGTACGAGTAAAATTGATAGAAATCCTTCACGAATATTAAAAATATATCCATTGCCACATATGTATGTGGTTCGGGATCTTGTTCCAGATTTAGGACACTTTTATGCTCAATACCGTTCAATTAAACCATGGCTTCAACGTAACGATACTATTAAAGGCTCAATAGGAAAAGCGCAGTATTTACAGCACCTTGATGATCGCAAAAAATTAGATGGGCTTTATGAATGCATCCTCTGCGCTTGTTGTACGTCGTCATGCCCATCTTACTGGTGGAATGGAGATAGATATTTGGGACCAGCGGTTTTAATGCAGGTCTATCGATGGGTTGTAGACTCTCGAGATAATGTTACTGAAGAACGCTTGAAGCAGATAAATGATCCATATAGTATTTATCGTTGTCACACTATTTTGAATTGCACAAATACCTGCCCAAAAGGGCTTAATCCTGGTAAAGCCATTATTAAATTAAAGCAATTATTGTGTGGTTTGAAATCGAAGCCAACTGCTCTGCTAGACACAATTAAGCTTCAGAAGTAGATAATCATTAATAAAAAAATGCCCACGTCATTTTTTCTATCCTATTTGTATGCATTGTAAGCAAACATGAAGCCATAGATACTAATCCCCTAATAAGAACTATATGATTTGATTACTAATCTATGTTTGTATATGATTTATGTTTTTATCCTTTAACCTCAGAATAAATTATTTTAAAACTCTCTGCACGTTGGCAAATTGCTGTTGCCATATACGAAGAAACGCCTTAAATAGGCATTAAAGAAAACTAATTGAATATAACTTGTTCATAGCGCAAAAAAAAACTTGTTTTAATAAATATGTAAAATAGCGAAGAAGCAAATGTTTGAGAACAAAGTTTTGCTTAAAAAGCTTTGTCCGGGATAAACCCCTAAGTTACTCAACCTATAATAGTCAAATATAACAGACTGTTTTTGTTCCACTTTAATAGATAGAAAAGTTTATATCTCAATTATATTAAAAATTGAAACAATTCATATATAAAAAAATATATTTCTAAAAACTAAATTCCAAAAGTTCATTATTTTTTTTATTGACAAATATTTGCATCAATCATTTTCAAAATGAATAGTATTTATTGTACTATATATCATATTCACAGCAACGCATGGCCGTATCTACTAGTGGTATACAATAATTTTTCCACTAAATTTATATTTATTTTAGGATATTTTTACGCGCGCTGACCGCGGAAGATTCCCGTTTCCACGTGGATAGATATCAAGAATCGACCCTGACATACCAAATATGTAATCGTAACGGAGCCGTATTTTTATCTGGCCAAGGACTGTTAACTCGGCAGGATTCCTCGAAACTGCTGCAACAACAACAACTTTTTTCAATTCCAGTATATACCTCAATTACATTACAGTCGCACTTCTTCTGGTGAAGAAAAACTACTAGAGTAACTATATTTGGTTCTCTAAGAGATTTTTGCGATTTTACTAACTATGTCTGGAGTATTTCACAGTCCTTCAGCTAGACTGCACTTCCGCTAACAGCGTACAACTACTTAACGATTTGGTTAGTTTTACCGTAAGACAGATTTGGGATTTCAAATAGAATAATCCATTGTACTAATTTTCCTTATTAAAAAAATATAAATTTGATTTAAATTCGACTAAAATATATTTTTATTATTTACTTCATGTCAAGTGCTATTGGTAGCAAATATATCTTCCATCAAAAAAACATTTTTTAAGATAACTAATAGAAAAAATTGTTAGTATTTTGTAGTGTATCTCTTTATCGTCTAATATAAATGCACATCTTCTAGGCATAGACCTAATTAGGCTAAGGAAAGTATAATGAGGTTTTTAGGACATATATCATATATCAATAGTATGCGAATGGTAGGCACCTTGTCGTGGTGCAGGGGCTTAGGTCGCAGGGCATACTCGGCGCCCCCCAACCGGTGTGGGTGGTGTCAGCTGGGCACTGCCCATGCGGGTTGTCGGGTGCCGCATGCGTGCGGCAGCCAAGAGCTACCACCTCCTAATCCAGGGTGTTGGGCGACTCCCGTGCCCATTGGATGATTTGCAGCCAGGAGGAAAATTCGGCTGTATTTTAACGGAGCCTTCCCAACACCGGGCCGAATTGGGAAGTAACGGTGGCCTTACCGCGGCATGGGGCTCTGGCGCGGCGGACCTTTGAGTTCCCCTAAAAACACAGAGACCCGACAGCTCACCTCGTTGAGCCAAGGGTCGTACGAAAAAGAATGAGCGAAACAACAACAACAACCACTAATAACTCAACGACAACCATGACACGGCAACGAACAAAGCAGACGACAATGGACAACGGCAACAACAGCGGTACTGTTGCAGGCAAGGGAGGCTCAGGGGCTAAACGTAAGTTCAGCTTCCTGGACGCCCTATCGCCTGATGAGCGAGCGCTGTTTGAGGAGCATGCGAGAGACGATGATGATGACATGCCCTCATGCAGCGGTGCTCAACAAGCGGCATCCACTGCACCCGCTAACAACGCAGCGGACCACTCCGCAACTCCTCAAACCGGGATCAGCCCAGAGGAATCGCAACAATCTTGCGCAGCAGGAGGCACGCGCAAAAGAAAAAGGAGGCGCAGGGGAAGACTGCCCCCTCTACCACCATTAGGTCGTCCGGGTGGGAACGATGACCCCCGTAGGCGGGGTATGAGTGGTGCCAGCCTAAAATGGTACCTTAGGCACCTCCAGGAGGGAAGAACTCCTGAGGAGGCCGAGAGACTGGCAAAGAACAGAGTCAGAGGCAACAGTGCCTCCCCGACCACGAAGGTGCGTAAGGGCGCAAACATCGCATCCAACTGTAAAGGGAGCAGCGGGATTCGGGGCAGCGGTCGTGTCAACGCAAATCCAACCGCTAGGACTGGTAGTGTCAGGATAGCAACCCCGGCAGCCAAACGCAAGAGCAGCCAAATTACGCCACAGGAGCCACCAAACTCTAAGAGACAACGGGGCAGCTACGCCCAGGTAGCTGGAGGCGAGATCTCTGCACCGAATCCTTCGCGGGCAGCTGAGGGACAGCGTAGATATGCGGATGCCTTAAAGGGCATACGGATGGCTGTGCTGCCCCTGAACTACCCCGCGGAGATTCTGAAAGCAGCGGAGCTTACCGCTCTACAAAATCTCCTCATGGAGGAGGTGTACAGGGGTTGCAAGAACCCAGTACGCTTCCTTGGGGTGCACTTCAAGGGCGGATTTATGCAGATCGACTGCAGGAATGAAGACAGCGTCAACTGGCTAAGAGAGATCGCTCCCAAGCTGACTGGCTGGAAAGGGCCCAGTCTTTGCGTCAGGAGGGGCGAGGACATCCCGATCATGCACAGTATGACGGTACTCCTCCCAAGATGCGAAGGGAAACCCTTCGAATTTGCTCTGGGGCTCCTCAGGAATCAAAACAGAGGGATCAATACCTCGGCCTGGCGAGTTGTTGACAGCAAAATGGAGGGTGCCGGATGGAGGTTAAACCTGTGCGTGGACGACGAGTCCTACAAATTCATCCGAAAGGAGGGCTTCCGCCTGAGCTATCGGTATAGTGAGGTAGTCATAAGGCCCTACAAACCGAAGACTACAGAAGAGGAAGTCGAGAAGATGCAGGTGGACGAGGAATCTACTCGTCCCTGCACCATGACAGTCGAGCAGGTTGCAACTGCGAAAACCACAGCGGAAGTCCCAGCAGTGAAGCCGACCACGGAAGAGGGGGAGCTACCCTCTACGCAGGAGCTCTTGGAGGGACTCGAAGACATAGGTACTGCGGGGGACGGGGCAGATGAGGACCAGTTCCTCATCGAACCGATCCTATAGTGGTCGAAGGCATAAGAGTAGCCCAGGTGAACCTGCATCACGCGGCGTCAGCATCCGCTGTAATCGCGAGCAGGTTCTCGGCGGATAACCTGGGCATCCTGTTAATACAGGAGCCATGGGTCCACAGAGGCGAAGTCAGAGGCCTCAATGTGGACAACAATAAGGTAATCTGGGATCTTTCTAGTGAGAGACCCCGAGCCTGCATAGTAACTAAGAGAAATATTGATGTATTATGTATTTCAGAATTCCTAACACAGGACCTAGTTGCGGTGCAGGTCAGAGAAGAGGAGGGAGCGGACTTTGTTTTGGCTACGGCCTATCTACCAGGTGACACACCTACTGCGCCCCCGGAAGCGGTGCAGGGCCTGGTAGACTACTGCAGGAGGTATAAGCTACCCCTGGTTCTGGGGTGTGACGCGAATGCGCATCACACAGAATGGGGAAGTACGGACTGCAATGTACGAGGTGAGTCTCTCCTAGAATTTATCATTAGCAATAATATAATTATTGAAAATGTTGGGTGCGAACCCACATTTGTCACAAGCAATAGAAGGGAGGTGCTGGACATCACCTTAAGCAACGAGCTCATGTCAGGGGTGGTCTCGCAGTGGAGGGTATCGTCAGAACCTTCAATGTCAGACCACAGGATCTTGAGATTCGGGCTAGGGGTGGAGGTCATGAAAATTCCCCCTAAACGCATTCCCAAGAACACCAATTGGACTGTTTATCGGGATGCGTTAGAACGGAATCTGTCAGGAGAGGGGAAGTCGGTCAGAGGTACATCAGCCCTGGGTTTGGAGAGCAGGATATCTGCGCTGAACCAGGCCATTACAAACGCGTATCACTGCAGCTGCCCCCTAAAGACGATCACCAAGGGGCGTAAATGCCCCTGGTGGTCTAGTAAACTCTCGGATCTCCGATCGAATGTACGTAAGCTTTTCAATAAAGCCAAGCGTACTGGGAACTGGGAGGATTACAAAAGCAGCCTAACTGCTTATAATAAAGAGATTAGGTCTGCAAAACAAGAAAATTTCAGGAATTTCTGTGAGAACGTCTCCTCAGTACCAGAAGCAGCTAGACTGCACAAAGCTCTGGCCAAGAGGAAGACGAACACAGAATTAGCGATTCAAAAAGACGATGGCACTTATACGACAAATGCGGAGGAGAGGGCTACGGTACTCCTACGTGCGCATTTTCCGGAGACGGTTGAGGTGGACCTGTGCCTACCTGTCGCAGAGCACAAGCCATCTCGCCTGGACTGGGTGCTCGCAAGAAATCTGTTTACTGTGGACTCAGTCAGGTGGGCCACGGCCTCGTTCGCCAAATTCAAGTCTCCGGGCGCGGACGGCATCTTTCCGGCGCTTCTGCAACAAGGTGAGCAGATCCTACTGCCACACCTTGTACAGCTGATGAGAGATAGTCTGGCGCTGGCGTATATCCCTGAACCCTGGAGGACAGCAAAAGTGATCTTTATACCGGAAGTGGGAAGGAAAGACTATTCGCTGGCTAAATCCTTTAGACCGATTAGTCTAACCTCCTTCTTACTGAAAAGTATGGAAAAGATCCTAGACCAGGAAATAAGATCGAAGGCACTTGAAACTGCACCCCTGCATGCAAATCAGCACGCGTACAGAGCGGGCAGGTCGACGAATACCGCCCTGTACCAGCTAACCTCGGAGATACAGAGCTCGCTGGATACGGGGGAGGTGACGCTATGCGCCTTCCTAGACATCGAAGGTGCCTTTGACAATGCGTCCCACGGGAGCGTGGCAAGGGCACTGGAGAAAAGGAATGTGGCACCTACAGTGCGCAGGTGGATAGAAGCTGTACTGCGCACCAGAATAGCTGAAACCACATCAGGAGGCACCACTATCCGTCTCGGTACTACTAAGGGCTGCCCACAGGGAGGAGTTCTATCCCCCCTGTTGTGGAGCCTAGTCGTGGACGAACTACTGGTGCTGCTAACAAACAATGGAATCCGCTGTCAAGGATATGCGGACGACATTGTTATCATAGCTAGAGGCAAATTTGTGAGTACTCTCTGCGATATCGTACAAAGGGGACTAGGTCTAGCCAAGGGTTGGTGCAACAGTGTTGGACTAAACATCAACCCCCTGAAAACGACCATCGTCCCATTTACGAGGCGCAGGTCTCTGCCTGGCCTGAGAAACTTAACACTCGGAGGCAGGGAGATAGAGATGACAAACATGGTCAAATATCTTGGTCTCACGCTGGATTCCACGTTAAGATGGAAGCAGCACATTGACCTGACCATGGTCAAAGCTACTAAGGCATTGATGGTGTGCAACCGGCTGGCTGGTAGATCCTGGGGGTGCAAACCAAGGATCATCAGATGGTTGTACACCATGATAGTGCGACCAATTGTCACCTACGGGGCGGTGGTGTGGGCACCGAAAGCAGAGCAGACGACGGTAGCACTCAAACTATCGAAACTGCAAAGGCTTGCGTGCGTCTGTATGACAGGAGCTATGCGCACCTGCCCGACAGCTGCACTTGAGGCCCTGCTGGAGCTCACCCCGCTACACCTACTAATTGGTCAAGTCGCCAAGTACACTCTGCTTCAAATGACAGCAGAGGGGACTGGCATAGGTAAAATAATCTCGTCCCAACGCATGGAAGAGCTAAGTGGCATTATACCACTGGCTCCTCTTCCAAGGGACGGCATTAACAAAAAGCTGAACTTCACTAAGAAGTTTAAGATCACCCTCGGCAGCAAGGCCGAATGGAGCGACTCCGCATTCGAGCTGCTACTCAGGGATAGCTCGATCAGGTGGTACACCGACGGCTCGAAAACGTCGGAGGGAATTGGCGCAGGGGTCGCAGGACCACGCACAAAACTCTCCATACCTATGGGTAAGTTTCCGAGCATATTCCAAGCGGAGGTATTTGCTATAAGTCGGTGCGTAGAGTTGAACCTCCAACGCGGCTATCGCAACGAACGTATAGCTATACTTAGCGACAGTCAAGCGGCACTCAAGGCGATCTCGTCTTACGAGATAAAATCGCTATTGGTGCAGGAGTGTATAGACCGGCTCAACAGTCTTGCAGAATGCAACCAGGTGCACCTTATTTGGGTGCCAGGCCACAGAGGCATCGCCGGTAATGAACTGGCCGATAAGCTTGCCCGCTCTGCAGCATCCACCAGCATGGTAGGACCGGAACCTTTCATAGCGGTGGGTCCCCACACCATAAAGGAGCAGGTCCGCAATGATGTAGCAGTGGGTAGGGAGATACATTGGCAACACCTTTCAGGCTTGCGGCACGCAAAGTTGCTGATGAAGAGTTATAACCTCAAAAGGTTTAAATGCATAATCAATCTCCCAAGAAATAAAATCAGGCTACTGATCGCCTTCTACACCGGCCATTGCAAGCTGAAGAAGCACTTATTCAACATGGGCCTAGCTTCTTGTGCAAATTGCCGGTTCTGCGATTTGGAACCCGAAACTCCAGAACACCTGCTAATGGATTGCACGGCAATCTGTAGGCGCAGGACCAAGGCCCTAGGATCCATGTTTCTAAATAGGGATCACATCGCCTCAATAGCACCTAGCAGTATATTGGAGTTCATCAATTTGCTGGGGCTAGCTGAGACTCTGTGAGTCAGGAGAGGGCACAATAGACCCTAGGTCGCGGTGCAATCCTCATTAATTTATCTATCTATCTATCTATAGTATGTTTGCAATTCCCCTTTTCGTGTGACCCATTCTTTGCAAATTTTGGACGCACAATCTTTCCTCCTGTGAACAATGTTTTTTCGACCCATATAAATTTTCATTCCACAGATCTAATTAATTTAATATAACTACTTATTACACTTTTTAAAGCACGAGGCACGCTATTTGCACTTTTTAAATTACAGTTAACTTTCCTTTCCTTATTTTTATTATGAATATTATATGTACATAAATGAAAATTTTCAAAAAATGTTACCTGTTTATTGTCGTTAACTGTATAAGTACGAGGTGTTAATCCAAAATTTTTTGAAGAAATTATCTTAATTTTTGGAAAAAGAAAAGTCAGACGGAGCCATGTCAGAACAATATGAAGTCTCGGGCATCGTTACAGTATTGTTTTTGGTCAAGAATTCACGCACAAAGTAAGCAATGAATACAGCTAAAAATGTTATCGTATTTCAGGGACATGCATAATTAACACCATAAAAACAATTTGGCGAATTTAAAAAATCTTGACGCTGATCGTTCCCACCAACGTTTCTTTCTAGATGTTATAAACTTCATGATAAAATTACCTGAACTGTAGGTGAAAAAGTACGGAAACTCACATATGAAAAAAAAACATATGTTTATATATTGTTCCATTTCCTATAATAATTTAGAAACCATTTTACATTCGAAAATCGTTTTAATTACACAGGCATAGACTATTTAATATTTTCACTTGGTTGGCATAATTATCCTATATTATTTTAGAAACAAAAAAGAACTATGAAATCATCACATGTCGACATTTTTATAGTTTATTCAAACTTTAAGTATGAGTTTCAGTTTGAACATTCAAGCAGATATTCATTTTGTATACCATTTTCTATCACCTTAACGATGTAGAGAAAATAATCGACTTTATTCTGCAGCGCGGACAAGAGCCTCTGCACATTCAATAGCTATGGCTGCTTCCGCTTTAGCCTGAATAAAAGTAAATTCGTTAATCAAAAATTTATTATAAAGAAACATAAACACTTACTTCTTCACTGGAAGCAGAATTTAGTTGTGATTGATATTGTGACAAAAGCTGTTTCGCCTCAGAAACGTCAATATCCTCGACCTTATGCGCTTCCTCAGCCAAAACTTGAACAGATGAATCTTCATTTACTGTTATTGAGCCACTTGATACAAAATATTTTGAGGTTTTTCCATCGTTTTCAATGACCTGCACTACACCAGGCTTCAAAACGGCTAAAAAATAAACATTAAACAAACATTATATAAATTTATACTCAAGTATTTTTGGTAGTTACTCTTACCTAAAGTGGGTACGTGTTTTGCAAGTATACCAAAACTTCCGCTGAATGAAGGAACATCAATCTGACGAACCTCCGATTGATCATAAAATGTTTGATTAGCAGCAGCGAAAGTAAGTTTCATCTCATCAGCAAATCCGCGCTTTTGTATATTATGGATGCTGCGCCCCATTAAATAACGAGCATTCCGAACAAACGACATTTTATCTGCAATAAAAAACATATGCAATATGCCAATCGAAATTATGTAATGTTGAAGGTTAGGGACCGGTGTAGTCCACAAAAAAATTTCCTAATTGAGCACTTCCCTTAATATTACTAAATCACTTGTTATATAAATAATCTTACATGTTATAAAAGCAAAAAATGGCAATGACCGAACAATTTGTTAAAAATATACAAAACTGTGTTTCTTAGAACCACACACAGAAAGCTTCGAAATCGGCACTATTTCATATAATATTCGATAACATAATTATTACCGAGAAGTGGTCGGCAGAGTTGCCACACTATCTAACATCTCTAAACATAATAAATACGATTTTATAAACTTTTACATTCATTCAATATCGCCATGTTTTGTTGTGTAAAAACAGGTAAACATTTTCTGTTCACATCAAAAATCAAATGAAAATTCTTACCCTAAACTATGACCTCAAAAAACAATTTATTTTAATAAGTTGAACTTCTCTGTACTGTACTGTCTTAATAGCGACATCTTTTGTTGATGGGTTTTGCTTCCACCAAAATGCAATAATATGTTAAAAAGTTCAATCTGAGAAGGTGTAAATTGAATCAGAGAATGTAAAACACATTACATTCTCATATTCAACAATGAGAAGTAATATTATATTATTTTATGTTCTCTGGTTAAATAGTTAAACAATTTCAAAGTCAAGCGGATGATCATCGTGCCATCTGTTGTTAATTTTAATGAATAAACTTAACCAAATTAATGTACTTCAATCAGAGAATATGTTCTCTGGTTCAATTTCAAAGATAATTTACTTAAAACTTTATATCTAGTTTTTATAAACAAAATGCGAGGAATTATAATTTATTTAAGATACATCAATAGGTAACACTGGTTAAAAAGTGTATCATATTCTCTAAGAATCGTCTTCTCTTAATCGATTGTTATAAAAAACTGTATCGAAATTAGCATTCCTTGACAGAAGTTGTAAGTTACTTCTTAAATAAAATATTGTTGTGATTTTGTCTAGGATCATAAAATCTTGATTTCAAAACGGAAGTTGGAGCTGAATGGCAATTTCAAAACCTTTTTTATCACAAGTATCAAAGTCCTCGTTTTATCATAAATTGATTTAACCTTGCAAATTTGTTTGCTAAAGATGATGACAGTGAATTCTCGTGTTTTTCAATATTATTTGGATAATTTTTTTAAATTTCCCAAAGAAATAAGGAATGATATTGTTTACTGTCAGCGCTCTTTAAAGGCTCATATTAAGGTCCATCAGGTATATTTTACTTTGTATGTAAATTATCACATGTAATTAAACAAAACTGTTGTATATTTTAGATGGTGATCGACGTTTTTAACCACGAGGAAGATGCAGTAAGTTAAGACAGAATTCGCGCATTATTTAAGTTAATATTATTTTCAATATTGTCCTAAGATAATTATTATGTTAAGTATAATGTGTATTTTCGAAATTAAGGATTATAATTACATATGTGTATTACTCAAAAATATAACAAACATTTTGTAGGATCCGGCTCAAAAACAACGAATTTTGGAAGAAATTGAATCGGAGATTTACGAAATAAATGCTGAGCAGCATTTTCTATTTTTACGACTACGTCGTATAGTTGATGAATTCACAAAAATGTTGAAAAGGAATGACGTCCTCATCGATTATGAAGCAATAAATTCTACAATTTCCAAGGAGGTGGTACCACTTATAAATGACCTTACTATTGAAATATTACCCGCAACGGTACTTTTTCGTAATACGGAACAAAAGTTAATTGAAAAGTATTTTGAAGTACAGAAAGAGAAGATAGTATATGAAATTGAAGATTCGGATGAAGACCATAATCAAATCTTGTCTTCAGGTGACTTGATTGATGATTTTAGCGCCACTAGTAATGATGCCTTCCATTTGCAAGGTCCTGGGGGAAATTCGAATAGTTTGTCTCAAATGTCTTTACTAAAACCAATTTCACAACGATTGGTTGGCAGTGGGCGCTTTACAGATGCTTCCAAATTTTTGCAAATGAACCTTGTGGAAGAAAAAGCTAATGATGAGGCATTAAAGGATGATGTACTGCCGTTAGAAGATGTATCAGATTTTCCCGGTACGTCGCATAAAAGTAATGAATCTATTGAGCCATTAGAAGATTTACCTGTTTCTAAGAACGTAAAAATTAGCCGCCTAAATCTCCGGCAAGCTCTTAATAAAGCGCGTACTGAAAATATGGTAGCAAAGGCAGCTGCAAGCATGATAGCGCGAGCTATACCCACTTCCTCGACATCGGTTTGTCCTGCCTCCACTTCTTTAGAATCGGTAACACATTCTCAACGAAAGTATGAAGTCAGAACAAGATCTTCAAGAAATACTAGTGGAAATGTATTAACGGGAGCAATAGTCGCAAGAGAAAAAAATACATCAGAATTAAATTCATCTTCTGATGATTCTAATCCTGAAAGACTCCAAACCACAACCCAATGCCAATGGACTATCATGGATTCGACTGAACTCCGAACTCTGCCCGAACATTACGGACAAGAAATGTTTTTACGATTGTTTCAACTTTTTACCCCAATAATGCTCGTTCAGATGCAACAACGTCGTTCGAAACGTAAACGTCGTACTGTCCATAACAACGAACGTGCTGATTTTCACTATGGGCGCATTGAGGTAAAATTGCAATTAAAATATTTTTGATAAAAAGTTAATGTTTTAAATATTTGTTTTTTAGTATGGTAGCTATCCTCCTCCAGAAAAAAAGCGCAAGGCTTTTCTTATTTCACCACAAGTAAAACGCGTTTTACAATCGAAACGCCCGAAGCGTACTAATACTGACAAAAACGAGAACCAAGCACCTTCTCGATCTAGCTCTAGCTCACCAGACGAAAAACGTTGCTGCAATGAGTGCCTAAAAAGTGGGGGTATGTAAATTAAAATAACTACTGAGGTTTAAGGTGTTACAAATTAAAGCTTTGATCACTTCAGGTTGTTTTGATGAATGTCTCGAATGCAAAGGATACTACCATCAATTATGTCATATAGAAGAAGACGAAAAGACAACTGATCATTCAAACGTTCCTGTTCAAGGAAATGTATTACAGAACCTTTGTCCTGCTTGTAAACGTCAGCGATCAAGCTTATCCAGCAAGGGTGAGATTTTGAACGTTGCTTTAGTGCAAAAGAAATATCTAAAGATTAATTTAATTTTTTTGAAAGCAGATGCTCTGCATTCCACTGCACAAGAGCTTGAAAAAAAACTGGCTCATGAAAGGGATCGGCGAGTGAATTTACAGCAAGAAAGCAAAATGTACAAATTACAAATGCGCAACCTGTTCAATATTGTTAATACTATCAAATGTGATCCAGAAAACGATAGTTCCGGATAAAAGCTTCAGTACTACAATTCTGAGTACTATTTTTGTTTGGAGAATTAATATAAAATAATAAAATTGAAATAAAAATTCCACTCTTTCGTGTTTCATTTTTATTAACAATATTATGACATATATTTTCAAGCGTTCTTCAAATATTTAGCTGGGCTAAACGGGACACTTCCTGGGAATAAAACAAATTCAGTATTTTATAAGTTAATTTAGAGAGTGTTGAGGAACACCTAATCTAAATTTATCGTTGGAAGGAAAAGAAAATATTACATATAAAAGCGACTATTACAAGTCCCAAATAACAAAAATGACTGCTAATATTTGAACTTGAGTTGCATAAATCTCCTTGGCAAAAGCACATATACACTTTTTTATAATTGTAAACTGTGTTGGCGCAGCGATCTTGATTGTCATCAGGGCCCCTTTGCACACACATCCGCTGTATTGCTTGATCATAGTCTAAAAAATATAGGTGTATAAATATGTCATACTTAAATTTTTAAAAGTTGCTGTATACCGTCCACGGCATATGTGCCACCACCTTCAATTACTTTCCCACACCATCCGGATGCACATGGTACAGCCGACAATCCGGGTTCATTTTCAACATCAGTTGCATTAAAAGAGAATGGATCTTTACAGCTTCCAAGTTCACCTCTAGATCGACATTGAAAACACCGACGAAGCAAACCTAAAGAAATGTATTATTGTATAGATTTGTTGGCTTAAAAGAACAACCAAAAAAGCTTTGTTTTGTTTGATTTGATTATTAAAAAATAACTAATATGTATCAATGTCTATATGAATATATGTATTTCCAACAACAAAACAAAAGACTTCAACAAAGCACGAACGCGATGCATTTTTAATACTAGCCATTTGACATTTGGATAAAAAGAAGCAATAACGAAGCAACTATAACTTTTTTATGCATTTCAATTTTCAACTAGATGTATTTCTTTAATTTGATTACAAAATAAATTTATTAACGATCTAATGTATAGAATAGAAATTTCGCAACGTATTTATTCAGATGGAGTTGCCAAGTCGAATGAGAGCTTTATATTTTATATATAATGCGATATATAGATTATAAAAAATACAATAATTTGTAGCAATGTTTAGGTAAGATATAAGTACTTAAAGTAAGTATTGATTGGCAACGTATTAAAAAAATATACATATTTCGATATTTTAATTTTAAGCAGTTTTGCCTTAGTAGTACTGGTAATAATTATAGCCAACTATTTGACCTTGCTGTTAAAAGATAAAATTATTATCAAGAAAAAAAAAAGGGGTAAAGGGGTAAATGTTCAGCAGAGCGGCTTTTCAGAAAACGTGCACCAATTTTCACGGGAAATGTCTTAAAAAATTCGTTTTTAATTCCGATTCACGAATATGTATGGCGCGTTATCTATTTTTATGTTTTTTTGTAATAAAAACAAAAAGAAATATTATGATTTTGCACGATATTTACGCTATAAATGGCATCACTATTCGAAATTCAATTGGGTATTAGTGATACAAGCAGCGATCGGTTTCGAAATATCGATACTCTCGATATTCGAGACTAAACAAGAATTGATAAAAATGAGAGACACATAATAGAAAAACAATAATAATTGGAAAAATAAAAAGAAATTAAAATATCTCAATATTCGAGTCTGAACGAGAATTGGTAAAAATGAGAAATATGTACATAATAGGAAAATAATAATAATTGGAAAAATTAAAAGAAATTAAAATATCGATATTTTCAATATTCGTGACTGAACCAGAGAACTTAAAACATAGAGAAGGCGCAAATTGAATTCTGTATGATGTTCGATTGGACGGTTAACAGAGCTTATAAAATTGCGACACGGAATTTCACCATTCTCGCTGCTATTTAGCAGAATTGAGCACGTGCAGTGGCAGAAATATATGTAAAACGACTGAATTCATGCGAGAATGAATAAAGAGAAATGCTTTGAAGAAGAATATGCAAAGTCACACAAAGAATGTAAAGAAGCATTCTCTGAGACACATACACATGCGTGATCTTGTATCATATGAACCATTTTTTTCAGAAAAATTGTAAAAATTTTAGTTTTTTACAAAATCGTAAAAAATTAGATAAAAATAATTAATTTTATTTTTTAATTTTTTAATTATTTCATAAAAGTTACATATATTTATTTCGCCTATTACAAAGCGAAGATGTGTCAAATGAACTTCATTTCTTAAAAAAAATTAATGACCTTCATGAAATATGCATATTCGCATTATTTCGTTATCATTTCCATATTTGTACCAATAGAATTTCTATGACACATGCATATGTGCATATGTTCATACATATATTATTTCTTTGGCACATTTGTCTGTATGTTTACGAAAGCAAATGCGAGCTATATACATACATATGTACATACATTCATAGTAACAAGTGTCGCACGCTTCTTTCGCATCTCCATTGTCACGGTCAACCAATGGCCGAAACTTGCGTTTTGTCTAAGAGTCAAGTGCTGAACAAATTGAGCACGACAGACTGCAAGCGACATCTGTCGAATACACACGTTCTTATGGACACAGTTATGTAGTTGTGCAGCTGGCTCAATAACTGAGTCCCTAAGAACGTGTGTATTCTAATATATTCGTTTGCAGTCGGTCGCGCTCATTGTGCTCAGTACTTCTATGTGTCGAAACACTGACGCGACGGTAAAGCGCCACAACATTGTGTTGTTGGTAGAAAATCCGAGCTGTGCCGAAAGAAACTAACAAACGATCGCCGATTGTTACCGCTTCCCTTGCTGCTCGAACAGCGCCGCCAACAAGCTAGCGTAAATATGTATGTTTTTGTATGAGCTTGCATACATATCGACGCAGATTTTTGCGAGTCACGGAAAAATATTTTAGACAAATATTGTAAATCGACAACGGCTATGTTGCCACTTTTGTCACTTCTTTCTGTGAAGAATCATCAGAAAGTTGTTCAATTTATGATTTTTAGCTTTTGCCACCGTCGCGAAAAGACGCTTGTAGGCGAAGGCATGCTCGGGGAGATGTTACGGCGTCTGTTTTTATGAATGAAGCGAGGTCGCTGGTGGAATTTGCGCCTGCGTTTATGAATGAAATCGTTTTGGTTGTAAAATTTACTACATTTGAGCTTCGCCAATTCGGCTGCCATATTGGCTTGCCATGCTTAAGCTATTTAGGCAATTGTTGTTTTTGTAGAACAATGCTTCAATTTTTTGTTGGTGACATATTCACATGTGTACGCATATGTATGTTTGTATGCTTATGCATTAGTTGTTCGGAAGTGTATACAAATATATGTATGTACATATAAATATATATGAATGCATGAACATGCAAATTAATGCGCGCGCATGTAATATACATATGTATGTATTGATAAGTGATAAAATCATGATTTGGATTTCTGAATGCGCACATGCGTATACGTGCAATCATATGGGCAGATAATAAGATTAATATGATAGACGATATATTTATGTATGTATATATTTTTGTGGTAAATTAAACTTCTATTAGTAAGAAATATAATACAAAAATATTTATTAGTATATTCGAGTATACTATGTAAAAATCAAATAAAATTATTAAATATGCAAGTCCAAATTGACTGTAAATATTACTATGCATGCATTTATTATACTCATAATTATTTTTACATGCCAATATGGAAATGCCGACGGCAAAATGCAAAAGCATACATATTTGCATACATTGCGATTGCCTGGTTCAAAGCTAAAATTGAAGCATGAAAATATCACAATGCTGTGGTTGGGAGTATCATAAGGAGCCTGCATACATACATATATTTATGTCTTCATATTCCTGGGCATGTGAGACAGAGAACACAATAAAAAGTGTCTTTATGTTCTCTGTGTGAGACGTGTGTTTTGTACACATTTTTCGCTGTTAAAAGTGGAATATCAAAGAACTTATTTTTCTTCAATATTCTCTGCTTGAGCATATATGCCATCTCATCATATGCCGTAAATTGTATATTTATTTCTCTTCATATTCTTTGTTGAATATGTGGAGAACTGTTAAAAATGTTAACATTTCACAGCGTGAATTCTGTATTTGTGTGGTGAGATTCCGTGTCGCAAATTTATCAAATGTTCGCTGTCGAACCTGCACCTTCTCTATACTTTACATTCTCTGACTGAACGAGAATTGATGAAAATGAGAAATACATAATAGAAAAATTTATAATTCATTATTATTGCAGAAAGAAGAAGAAGTTGGACACAGAAGAATTATGAACGCCGGGGTGTTGGACCGACCAGGGTTATTTTTTTTCGAGCGCTCTTCTGTGTCCATCTTCTTCTTCTTTCTGCAATAATAATGAATTATAAATTTTTCTATTATGTATTTCTCATTTTTATCAATTCTCGTTCAGTCTCGAATATCGAGTTTATCGATAATTCGAAAACGATCAGTTCATGAACCCATTCTAATTTACAACAGTGATGCCATAATTTCGAACATACCTTGCCATTTTTGTTGAAGTGAAGTGATCGTGAAGTTTTTCATATTTTTATAAAAATAACATAAAAACCAATTTCTCTTGTTAAATTACTAAACAGCATCAATAATTACGTGTATATAATTTATAGAAAATATATTTTTAACATCTATATACGACTGTTAACCGATCATGGTGGCAAGCTGAAAAAGTTGTCTTTTTATATCTGCAATATTTGTTCATTTTAGATCTATTTTTTTCCTATAACTTCCATGATTACTTTAATTCTTTTTTAAATAATAAAATAAAATAGAAGAATCCACGTGATCTAAAAAACAAAAATACTTGATTTAAAATATCTAAAGATGATCGTAAGGAATCGTCCCAATGTGAAATTTTCGAAAAATCGATTTTTTTTGATGCATTATAGGATAGAATACACTGTAATAAACATTCTTTGAAATCGAAAGAGCCAAGTTCGATACTTTTTGTTCAAACCGTCGCAATTTGGCAATTTGAACAAAGTTTCAAAAAAACAAAAAAAAGTTTCTATAGCGCTATAGCGACTTTTCAACAGATTAATAATCTTTTTGAAATTTTTGTTTTAAACCAAAATTGCGGCCGCAATCGTGGACATCGTACATCGTTTTTTTACTACTATACACCCCATAAATAAACACAGAAAAATCGTTTTGTATTCGTCATTAATGTATTTATTTATAAAAAATAGGATTAAATAATTAATTTTAGCATGAAAAAAAATCGGGAAAATCACTGATTTTTCGGAGCGTCACACTGACACGATCCCATAAGTCTCTTGAAAGGTAATTTTTGCAACTGAGGATGATTTGTTCATGTTTGTTGTATAGATTAATCTAAGGCGTGGCATATCAACATAATGTGATGATTATAAGAAGACTTTTTAGTTTCAGTTATTCTTTTCTTAAGGTTATGGTATATTTGCGCTAGGATGCATATTTAAATTGTAACTGCTTATCATATTTTGGGTTGATTGCTTAGAAATTGATTATTTAGATACTTTTGAATGATATTTAACTCACGTCAGTAATACCTCTGCGTTCTTGAAATACACTCTGGACTGGGTATATTAACATAGTCACTGAGTTTGGAACATCTACAAGGAAACGTCTGCTTGGTAGCCACTCAGTTTTAGAGAAATCAATCTGAAAAATCGCACTCGTCCTTTTCTCTCCGCTAATATTGGATCACTATAGCATACAGATGTCAATGAATGAAAAGAGATTTCGTATGGATTATTTTACAAGGCAACGCTACATCCTCTTTGGATGTCTATGAAAACTTATTTGTTTGTGGAGAGTATCGGTCACGCGCTGCCGAAGATAACGTTTTTTTAATTAGTTAGAACTCAACTACTATACTAATATGTTCGATATTGCCACACGCACAACATTCCCTTACTTAAAAAATTATAAAATGGTACAACAAAGTCACAAAATAAGGTACAAAACTTGAGGTTAAATAAATTTTCAACAGGACTTAGTGAAAACATTTCTTTTAAGAATTCTACGATACAGTGCAAAAAATTAATCTTTTCAATTATCAGAAATACTAAGAAATTCAATTTTAAGCTTAATAACAAAATAGCGGAAACGGTAGAACTAACGAAGAAATGGTGACAGCAATCGTGCCATTTAGTAGAAGAAATAAAAATGAATTATACAAATAATTAAGATCGTAATAAAACCCATTATTGAAAATAAATATTTTGAGGTAAGTTGACGCCAAAGTAACGTGGAAAGACGGACTTTGGAATCAATAAAGCGACGAAGTTATTGTATTAATAGTATGCAGGGCATTAGCAAGAAAAACAAGGAGATGTACTCCCAAAATTCGGTACGCAAAAATAATAAAAACGAGTATACATATGTAGCATGCGGAGCAATTGCATTAGCGTGTTTTCAGATGAAAAAGGGAACAAGGAAAGGAAACTAAAAAGTAGCAAATAAGAACTTTAATAGAGATTGCGCATGGTGTAGGAATGTGTCAAGAAGCGAACGAAATAAATTTCGGATCTTCTGTTTTCCGGAATATATTGGTATTAAACCAAACGAAATAGCAGACAAACTTGCGAGAGAAGCGGTCTTGGTCTAGCCAATGGGACCAGAGCCATTCTCCAGATAAAAGGCTCGCTCGAAATCGGTTTTAGATCGATAGTCTCTTAGGCAAAGTTGTTCAGAATGATGAGTTGAACATTTCCAGTTCACGCGATTTTTCCGCTTTTTTGGCTACCTTTAAATCGGCCCGCTCTAACGTAAATACCTATGTATCGCCTTTAACTCTGAAATATGTTTGTTTGAAAGAAGTTTTCCAATGGAAAGCATTGGTCTAAAACTAAGTCACAAGAAATATTCTCTGTTTACAGCTAAAGTGAATTATTTACGCCAACGACGAAACATCGATATAATACATACATATATAGAAGTTATTAATTTTGCAGCGTTGCATATAATCTTCATACGCTTACCCAGAAACCAGCTCTATATGAAAATTATTATGCCTTCTCTTATAACATATATAAAAAGTTGTACGATGATTTTGGTAACTTACTTTAATCGAATGATCCAAATCATAATTCAGTTTATCGAAATGCCACAATCGTATTCAAGATGAGTTTATGCGTTAGCATGGGTACATACATACATACTTACATACGATGCATATGTATTCATTCATAAATTTACCAAAAATGTAATAATTTTTATTCAAAAAGGTACTTTGTTTAATATAAAATTCAACACTTTCTTAAGTATAAATATACATTTTACAGAAATATTCGAATTTTGCTTTGTTATTATCACAAATACATTTCTTTGAGGCAAGAATCGTCTGTGCTCATTTAATATTCATGGGCTGGGATTTACATTATTACAATCACAACAACTTTATGTTCAGCTCGAGTGATGAAAGCAGGATAGAAACCAAATAAAATTTGTATAATCACATGCATACATAGAATCTTTTCTATCATAGTTAATCTTGTGATTATAATTTTTCCATGGAGATGCAGCACACTATTTATTTTTCTTTCGCTTTCGCTATTTTGACGTATTTTCAATCTATTACTATCACTATTATTGCTTTACAACTAATAAGCTGAATTTACTGTTGCTTATGAGGGTAAATACTTAAACTGCTTTAAGCTTTATGTCGGTATTCTGCTTGTCACGATTGTCTCATGTCTCTAATTGTCACAATCGTAATTTAGCGACTCTGTTAGTCAGGAGTCTCATTTTGGTATTCTGGCAGATATGTACAGTATAGTAGTATGCTATATAGTCTGTCTCTGAAGTGACAAGCAGAATACCGACATTAGTGTACTTAATTTAACTGTAGCATATCTAATAAAATAATACTTAATGTGTGTTGTTTATTATAAATTTGTCATTATTTTAAGCGTGCGAAATTATTAAATATTTTTTAACTTGATACATTGAAATCATTTCAAATATCTATTATTAATCCTTGGAGCAATTTCACTGCCTTGTGCTTTTTCACATATTATATTAAAAATTTGTATTCCTAATCTACTAATTAAATCTTACACAGAGTAAGATGGATGAGTTACCTTGCCAAATATTATAAAATTATCCGCATGGCGTCGGCCAATGTCCTTTCTTTCATGCCTGAGTAATATGTTATGGAAGATTATTGCGAGGCAATTAACGTGGTCTAGAAAACAGTAGTCAGGAACATTATAAGCGGTGGGGTGTAACCTTTACAGCCGAAGCCATACCACAAGACTCATATTTGACTTTATTTTTCACTAAATTCCGAAATGGAATACTGCAAAAAATATTAAATGTTTTAAGGAATTTTCTGACAAATTGTATACATATGTACATATGTACATTGTATATACATACATGTAATAAATTTTTCGCAATGTTCCTTTATCAATCATGACTTTATTATAGCATTTCATAATGTTGAGAAAATTTAAAACTGAGATGTACGTATATAAAACAGAATTGCAATTTACGCAGAAGAATCTTCAATATTTTCTTAAAACAAATTCATTTTATATTCTTATACTCTTGCAACCAGTTGCTACAGAGTATTATAGTTTTGTTTACCTAACGTATCACCTAAAAATAAGCGAGACAGATACGGGGTCATATATATATGTATATATTAATGATTAGGATGAGAAAAGTTGAAAACCGGTTGTTGGTCTGTCTACTCCTTCGTCCGTCCGTCCGTGCAAGCTGTAACGTGTACTGTTTCCTCTGCTTTTATTCTTGCAAGTTGCAAGAGTATAAAATGTTCGGTTGCACCAGAACTTAGCCCTTTCTTACTTGTTTAAAATTTAATTTCACGAAAAACACACTTTGTGTACAATTCAGCCAGATTCTTTTCAATGTTCTTAATTTGTCACGTCGTGCTGTAAAATAAGAAAAAATTAGTGCTCAGTATAAAACGTTTTTAAGCATCATTTCAAACCGAGTATTCTAAAGGTCCCAGATGTCCAAAGCTTTGAATACGAGATGCATATTTGTGAAGAGGTGGTCTGATCATTAAGAAGGAACTGGAACCGCAGATGACAAGCCAAACCTGGGAGGGAGCATGTGACATCTAAAAGTGAGAACAAAGTTATTGCTCTTCTTTTTGAAAAGAAAGCTCTGCTCAGTCTAAATGAAGCTAAAAAAAATGTTTAAAAAGTGATTAGAAATACCTTTAAATACAATATAGGACAGACTTCAAAGATCTGACATTAATCGCAGGTGAAGAAAACATCAACCGTAATTGGATCAATGTAATATTTACAGATGTGTCAACTTTTTTTAATAACGCTTTTATTAGCTCCACCTGCATGGATGTATGTATGTATGGATGGATGTATCTATGAATGTATGTTTGTAACTTTTTTTTGATAAAACTTGCTATATATGTACATATATTCCTTGGTACTGAAGAAAGGACGATATTGCAGATGGGTGTAATCGCATTACTGCCACGCTCACAAACCTCCATTAAACGAAAACCTATAAAGTGTCATAACTAAGCACTAAATTAAGATATCGGATTGTAATTTGGTACAGGGGACCGCGGTAACAAAGGTCATCTGAAAAAGGGTAAAATCTTATAAAAATCACTGTTCTCATATAACAGTTATGTTGAAAAAATTGAAAGAAGGTGTAAAAATTTAACAATGGGCGTGTTACCGCACTTTTAAGATGAAATCCTATATCTCAGGAACTACTCGACTAAGTTCAACCAAATTTGGTATGTGAAGTAACCCAGCCACGTCTATACGCCCCATATAACACAACTTTTAATTTTATCTGATTCTTTCACTGCCAGTATACAAATCAAACACAAAGTAATATATCGGTACAAAACTTTACATAAATAGTGTTATTATTAGCTTTGCCCAAAATTGTCGAAATCCGACTATTGAGTTAATTTATAACGCTTTTATTAGATTCACCTGTATGTTTGTAATTTTTTTCAGGGGTATTGAAACTGAATGGCTCTGATAAAAGAATCAACAATTTGATAGGTACTGCCAAAGAAATAATAATAAAACAAAAATATGCCCCTAAAACTATGCAGCTTAAAGCATCAACTTTCCATGCTATAATTTGAATAACAAATTTGCTCAAGCCAGAGAACTTAAAACATAGAGAAGGCAGAGAACTTAAAACAGAGAATGTAAAGTATAGAGAAGGTGCAGGTTCGACAGCGAACATTTGATAAATTTGCGACACGGAATCTCACCACACAAATACAGAATTCACGCTGTGAAATGTTAACATTTTTAACAGTTCTCCACATATTCAACAAAGAATATGAAGAGAAATAAATATACAATTTACGGCATATGATGAGATGGCATATATGCTCAAGCAGAGAATATTGAAGAAAAATAAGTTCTTTGATATTCCACTTTTAACAGCGAAAAATGTGTACAAAACACACGTCTCACACAGAGTATGTTCTCTGTCTCACATACCCAAGAATATGAAGAGACATAAATATACATATGTATGCATGCTCCTTTTAAGTTTTAAGTTCTCTGGCTCAAGTACCTTTCGTTTATTATTGTTGTCAGGTTATTTAGTAATTATTTTTAACTTTTTAGTTTGATGTGCTATAAACCTGTGGGAAAAAAAATTTGAAAAGGTGGGCGTGGCCCCGCCCTCTAATAAGTTTAATGTATATATCTCCTAAACCATCTAAGCTACAACAACCAAATACGAATCTTATAAGAATTCCTACCTACATACATTGTAAAAATGGATGAAATCGGATGAAAACACCGTTCACTGCCCATAATACGGTACTGTTCAAAACTGCTAAAAGCTCGATAAATCAATAACTAAATGCGCCAGAGACGCAAAAATTTGCCGCCGGGATGGTATGCCAAGACTTTATAGGGACCGTGGTAAAAATTGGACGATGGGTGTGGCACCGCCTACTTTTTGGTGAAATCCCATATCTTGGAACCCGACTGACCGCTTTCGACAAAATTTGGTTTTTGATATTGTTTTATATTTCTATGTAACATTGTGAAAATAAGCGAAATCGGGCATGCCTATTTCTCATATAGCACAATTTTAAATTCCACTTGATTCGTTCAGTTTCCAGTACACAAACCAAGAATGAATTAATACAACTTTGCGCGAATAATGTCTTTAATGTGTGCCTCCTTAGACCAAAAATTATTTAAATCCAATAAAAAACTGTTCAAACCCTTAAGTTCCAAATATTTAGACCCCAGTACTTGTAGTTGACTTTTGATCGAAAATCTCGGTCAATGTGATATACATATACAAGTATAACTGAAATTAAGGGATAATCCTTTTCTTACAATGGTATGTCTGTATGTCAAAACCGGATTGAACCGGACCAATACTTCCCTTATATATCCGCATATATCGGCCAATATGTGAGTTATCTCAATGAAAATGAGATAGCGTGTTTTACACATAACAGTGTATCTTTGTGACTAAAATAGTTAAATTTAAGCAAAAAATTGGCCTACCCCTATATAACTAACTGGCTGACCCCGCAGCCGTTGTCCTGCGTGAAATTATGTGTTTTGAAATGAAAAGAAAGTTAAATTTATCATTTAATTTTTGTTTTTTTCAATGTAACGCAGCTTGATAAACAACATATTTTGGTTTCTGTTCCGGTGCACAGAAAGATAGTTTTCCAACTCGTGAGCACGCCACGGCCGTATGAAAAACATAACATTTCCAAATTTATGCCTCACACTATGCGACTATCTTTAGGTGATTGTCATCTCACATGCAATTTTCACTGGAAACGAAATACGTTTGAACTGAAATGGGAAATCGTTAGAACTCAAAGGAATTCGTAGAATCAAGCATTCTGCTCCTTGTATTCGATAGGTGCGTCACAATCAGTCGGGTTCCATTACACAGTTTCGTGGCATGATGATTGCGAAACATAATAACGACCGATCCTACTTTGAGACGCAAATGATGCGATGGAATACCAAGCCTGTCCAAAGAATTTAGAAATACCACTGTATAATTCACGGCGCCGTCTTCATAGTCAAGACGATCGATCGATTTGTATGAGCGTCAACATCGGTATTTTTGGCAGCTAACATTGCGCGTGCACTTAAGGAATCGTAGTTACGATAATTTGGCCAATGTCCGAACTTTTGTGATGAGTTCATCTTTCGTGAATTGACAAAGGGAAGATGGAATTGATATCGAACCACCGGAAGTATCAACCGAAATTGCACCATTTACAATTTTTAGCGATGTCATTTTTGTTCGTATCCTATAATTGACGCGGATTTGAAGGCTGATATGTCGAAATGATTATCGCGGAAAGTGTGCGAACTTCATTTTCATTCCAGTGATCAACATGTTCCAGCAATTGTAATTGCTGCCTTACTTCTCCAAAACTTGCACACACCGTACCATTCACAATAAGCAAAAGCAGTAAGTTGAACCGCGTACATTAATCAATAGCAACCGAAGGTAGAAGCAGTAGTCGTTTTTCGGGTGGATTGTGTAAATTCGTCCTAATGTAATGAAATAAGTAAAGTAGTTTTGTAAAATATTTTTTTGCTGGTGAAATATAGATTTTTGCAGGTAATAATTATAAGTTATTATTCGTAAAAATGCGTTAATAAAAATATGGTTTGATCACAAATAATCTATAATAAATCGTGATAAAAATCTTGTTAAAAAAAAATAATTTTATTGATAAATTCAATTGTCCGGTTGAAGGAATTAAAATTAAGTCAAATTCCAATGTCGGTTACTAAAATTCAGATAAACTACATATTCCAATATCCGGACTGGCAGATATTTCAATAATCTATAAGTTTTATCTCAATTTAAAAAAATGTTTGTAACGAGTGAACAAACTTGCACAAAAAACGTGTTCTTACTAAGAAAGCGATTTAAACGGCATTAACAGACATCCAAAATAATGCGTTAAGCCTCCGAAAAGCGTCCAGTATTTATGGAATTCCTAATTCCACCATTCAATATCGCTTCAACGAAAAAGTATTTGAGAAAGTGTCCGAGATTTCTTTAAAATTTGGTACCCGATCATTTTTGACAAAGGAAGAAGAACACATCATTGTCTCGTAACGATGTAACAAAAAAAAAAATGAAACAATTTAACAAAAAAAATGAAACAATTTTTTTTTGTATACCTGAGAAAACCAAAACCACTAAAATAGTATCTGGATTGCGAATAGTTTGGCACAATTTAAAAACGACTTTCTCCCATCAAGTTCCATTTAATGTTGAGCATTCCTTTTTACCCGCGTAATTCTTAAAATCGTACGTGTGTATATCCATATTTCGAGTCACAAACATTCCAAATTTTAATGCAACGTTTAGTCAGTTTCAACGGAAGCTTTAGAGAAGATCGGCCTTTAAATTTCGCCATAGATTCGTCGATGCGTTGACGTAAACTAGCGGTAGGAGCTTTGGCAAATGTATATTTCAAACAATTGGTAACTTCTTCCATATAATAAAACGTAGATGCTGCTTCGGGTTTCTCAGGGAAGTTAAAGTATAATTTTGACATTAAGATCTGAAAAAGAGTTCGCGACATCGCTTCGTAATATATTCTTAGTCAGAAGCATTAAAACCATTTATGTCAGAGTCGCTGGAATTTAGAAAAACACTGCTTTCTAATATTCATTCTGTAAAATTGAAAGATACAAATTCTATAAATATTTCCATTGCGGAAATGTATATCAATGGGATTATATGTATGTATGTATGTCCGGCGAATTTGAATTAAACAAATCCAATGGGGTCATATGTATATCCCAAATGTACAAAACCCCAAATAAACGAATATATTTACAGCATATTGTTGGGAGCTCACCTTACCTATGTATATCTAAAAACACTTATTTTATTCTCTCAAATGAATTTAATAAGCGGAAAGAATTTTATACGTTTACAAATGGGCAACACAAACACGTTCATTGAAAGTTGCTGTCGTTAAATTGTAATAAAAGGTTCTACACTTATTGAATGAATTAAAATCATTAAAAATTGTAATAAAAGGTTCTACACTTATTGAATGAAATAAAATCATTAAAAATTGAAGTTGCTTGTCTTAAATTCTGAGTTGTCATTGGGAGAAACTAAATCCATTAAAAAAGGAAGATCTGCAGTTAGCAGGGAATTATTTAGAAAGTTATTTTCCTTCGCTGCTTAATTTGCTGAAGAGTAGATACTAAAATCGAGGACATTTTAGAAGATGTTGAATGGCGATGAGGCTTTTCATTTTGTGAAAAAAGGGGGTGGGGGTTATAGCAGGGAAAGGTTACAAAAACGTCTACCAAATATCGTCTGCGTTAGAAAAGGATACTATAACAGTATTGATTGTTATATCCGCTAATGGCACTATATTTCCACCGATAGTTATCTTCCCTTACTTAAGTCTACCAAGATGTAGGACGTACTGAAAAATGTACGTTCTTACAAAATATATATGCCAGCACACAGGTTCTTTGATGACCGGGTACTGGAGAAATTCGGCTTATTTTAAAAAACATCCTGATATCCAACACTGATATAATATATTTGGTCGTCTTTAAAATAGTTAATCGTTCTGAATTGACATCAAATCTCTCCACATCATTGAATACTTGTTATATATTGGTATACAAAGTCGAATAAAAGATAAGTGCAAGTTTACTTATTCAAAGAGGGTTGATAACGCGTTGACGACGAACCTCATCCATCAACATCAACTGATAATCAACACGTCAATAAAATAAAGAAATAGGTGCTTTAGTATCGACGATTAAACAGTCAGGGATCTTACTGTCATCGTTGGAATATCGGAAGGTTCATTGAAAACCATTTTGAAAGATCATTTGAATCTAAAAGTGAAAGCACAATTTTTTCAAAAACAGCGTCCCGTTAACTTCTGCAGAACAATGCTTTCCGACTATGAAGATGTCATGAAACGTATGATTATTGACGATGAGTTTTGGATCTGTGCTTACGATAACATCAAAGCAGGTCAAAAATCAAGGTAATGTTGATAGTTTTCTTCGATTATAGAGGAGTGCACTACTCCGAATTCCTTCCGATCGGCCAAACTGTCAACAAGGAATATTATTGTGTTAAGCGTGGTTTGCGTGAAGCTATAATGCACCGTCGCATACGATTAACCGTGAGTTTTTCGCCAATTTTTCAGCCAATATCGTGCCGCAACTATCGTATTCAACTGATTTAGCTCCAACTGACTTCAGTAAACTCAAAGGATCGTTCCGGAGAAACCGTTTTGAGTCATTTGAAGACATTAACCGTGAAGCTACCCGCTTGAAGGCTATTTCTGAATTTCACTTTAACAACTGTTTCAAGGAATGAAAAACGCTAGCACAAGTATATTGTTTGTTTAACAATTGTTTCGAGGATTGTTTGAAGAGTAAATTAAGAATTTTAAAATTGTGAATAAGTCCTTACTATTTTTTGTTCGTGATAGTATTATTGAGTATTGTGCTTTAAGATTACAGCGAACAATCCATTTGTTAACAGTTGTTTTTATTATTTACATTTATTACTAATACAAATTATCCATTTAAATGAATGTATGTAGTTTAGAATTATTTCAAATTGAGAATATTTGAAAATAAACCAATACAAATTCATATATCTGCATGTACATATGTGCATTCCAAATACATTCTCATTTTTGCTACAAAAATTAAAAAATTCGGTATAAGTGTTAAAAGAAGAGTAGTAACCATTTACCAATGCCAATTTACTGTTAAAATGCTATACAAAAAAGACTAATAGCTGAAAATATTTGCGGGAGACGAGACTTGTCTCGTACTTTTGCCATTGTCAACCCCTGCTCGAAGATATTTTCTATTTTTGGACATGTTTGAAATGATGTGAGAACGGAATAGCTATATGTGTACACGAGTGTACCTTTCTGTAGCTGAGTATTGGTGATGCTGCAAACTGGCGTACATCGGGGTGGAGTTAAATTTTTCAGTGTCTCACGAAGCAATTGGATGTTGAAGATGCCAAATGAAATTGGATAATTTTCATTATATGGTACTATATACTACATACTGCAAACATATTTAGGAGGCATGAGCTCAAAATAAGGGTTACAATGGTGAATATTTAGCATTATAGCATGAAGAAATTGAAATTATAGCATGTTAATTTTATAATAAGTAATACAAGAACTAGCAGAAAACTCTAAAGAGTCATAATTATGTACATATTCGAATTTACGTTCCTGTGTACTTACTTACATACCATGTATGTATATATTAAACTAATTTTCCACATTACTGTAGCGTTTTTATTATGCACATACAGACGTCTGGGAATGCTTAAGTGTATGCACATTCTTTTTAGATATTGAAATAAATATTACGAAAATTACATCTCGCTAGAACACACACACATATGCATTAATATAAATCATAATTCATGAGATGATTTTTTCCATTCAGCTAAAACTATCTGGTGAGCATAGACATACATATCTAAATATACATATAAATATATAGTTCAGATGCAACAGATAACGTGTTGGTTACAAGCGCATGTTTTATTTTCTTACGAATATAATAATTTAATGAAAGTATAAAAATTTAAATCTTACGGGGGCGTTTGTTATGATCTTCTGTAGTCACAATTTTTCTTTACATTTAGTCGTGTTTATCCCAATTCAACATAGAAAGAAAATCTACCGATTGGTATTCGGCTTAAGAGGGAGGTACGTAGTATCGGCATCTAGAAAACTCACCTCATTATAGTATTTGATAATTCACCATACATTCCCAACATGCATACATACATACATACGAAACCATTTCTATTTTTATTTTGTGTTGATTGAGACTTTAATGGTATGTAATTCTATTTATTACAGTGACTAACGAATGTCCATCGGAAATAATTACAACCAATAACTATTAATATACTGATCAATAGAAACAACTTACTTATGTACCATATATAGGGTAATACAAAGCATGCGCGTACATAGTTCATTGAGAAACAAGATTGCATTCCCATATTCACAGATACCTGTATGTAAATATGTATAACAGTATGTAAAACACCCTTTATTGAAGAAGTAAACTCCCCACGTTGGTGTAAACGAGACAACGCAAGACGAGACAGGTGAATGGATATGTTTGAAAGATTAACGGCGCTACTCTGGTGGAGCTGCTTTGATATTTGTTTGTGTTCGTGCGTATCATTAGAGCGTGTACTGGTTTTAAGTTGAAGTTTCAACGAAGTGATGATTTAGTTTCGGACTGTTATTGAAAACGAATGGTTAATGTTTTCCAATGATAAATTATAATCGCATGCTAACGAATATTTGGTTAAAAATCTCGATACCGACGGTATTACGAGTATTACTTATACAATTCACGGTAGTTGAAATAATTGATTTGTGTATATAACTTTCAGTATTAGGAATACGTTTGGTAACTTTCAATTCCTATAGTACAAATATACCTAAACGGAAATATTCTGTGAGAGAAGAGTGATGCAAATACTTACATACAATGATACAGCAATATGTTAATGTTCTACAAGAAAATATTTGTTTAAGATGTACGCACATTTAACGTTATAACCCTTTATGTATATGTGCAACCATCGATACTAGAGCTTAACTAAAATGATTAACTTTACCTGGAACGTTGCAGAAATGGATTTTACTCAAAATGAAAACGCCATTGACAGTGCATTAAAAGTAACAAAAGATAGTACTAAATCATTTCAAGATCTCCTCGATCAAAGTCCGACAGATACTTTTATTGTTGTATTCCATCTGATTTTATAAAAAGTGTATACATATATGTATAACTCAATAGGCACAATTTTTTTATACCCTGAACAGGGAATATTAAGTTTGCTAAGTTTGTAAAACATGTAAAAACGTCGGAGACGTTGTATGTATTATGAGTATTGATCAAAGTGACGAGCTGAGTTCATTTAGTTATATCCGTCTGCTGCCTGTCTGTATATAAGCGAATCAGTCTCTTAGCTTTTGAGATATCGATCCGAAATGTACGCCTTTTTCTTCCAAGAACCCCAATGGAATTGCCGATATTGGACTGGAACTTTCTTATTTGATAAGGCACTTTCACCAAATTTGATTATTGTCCAAAGCAATGGTACAATCTGCGAATACTTATATAGTATTGGAGCTTCAGTGCAACCGAAGTTCAAGTTTTTCCTTGTCAAAAGCAAAGGTACAACGGTAATGGTGACAATATTAATAGTGATGAAGACATTATTATTAAGACCAGTAATAAATGTGATTAGCGCATATACAGAATACACATTTTTTGATAATATTACTAATGTAGTAGTATCTTAGAAATATTATAAACGACTGATAACTAAACAACATATAAAATAAACGAAGTATATGGTACAAAATAACTATATCGCAAGTAAATGAATAATCGTTTATACTATGTACATACATACATATATGTATGAATGATAGAATACCAGGTTGGGTTTTCAGTAGGTCTCTTACTTACAACTACATTTCATGTGTAGCATAAAATAAAAATCACATTTGCATATTAAAAATGAAAGTTCGTTAGTTTTTTTAAGGATTTGGCATAATAATTAAGTAACTACATATATGGACTATAGCTTTAATTTCATATGTATAATATGGACTGTATTGTTTCAATACCTGTTCTAATATATTTTAGGGTGTGTCATTCTGAGTCAACCTTTTTTTTAACTGAAAAACAGGCTAAAAACTTTCGAAAATGTGAAAAAGAAAGTCGCTCAAAAGATGAGCTCTTAATATTAATATTAAGAGGTGCCTGTTTCAAATTTTCTGTGTTCCATATAAATTACATGGAAAAAAAATCATTTTGTTTGTGGTGGTTATTGTGCGGAGGTTATTATATGTGCACGCGATGGCTGCCAGTAGGGATGGTAAACTCGATTCCAATACTACTCGAGAATCGAGTTTTCTCGTAAAATAATCGATTTTTCGGAATCGATCTTCAGTAGTCGAAGTCGATTAAGAATCGATTCTTGACATTCGAAAAATCGATTATTTACGAGAAAAGTCGATTCTCGAGTAGAATGGGAATCGAGTTTACCATCCCTACTGCCAGCCATCGCGTGCACATATAATAACCTCCGCACAATAACCACCACAAAAAAAAATAATTTTTTTTTCATGTAATTTACATATGTGGAAAATAGAAAATTTGAAACAGGCACCTCTTAATATTAATATTAAGAGCTCATCTTTTGAGTGACTTTTTTCACATTTTCGAAAGTTTTTAGCCTGTTTTTCAATTGAAAAAAAAGGTTGCCTCAGAATGACACACCCTAATATATATAGTTATATATATTTTACAGAATCTGTGTATGTATATATATTTACGAGCTAAAAGCGATTTCCATTATCCATTTTATCCAAATTTATCCCTATGTGTTATGGCATATCTTACCAATCATATTTTCACTAAATATATTATCTAGGGTTTATGTACATACATACATACATACATACATATTCCTTAATATTACTTAAGTAATTATTTTTGGGGGCTAGTGTTCCACGTATTTGTATGAATAAAATACACCATGAGTCATTAGAAACTAAAATAGCTATTGGGGTACTCACAACCCGTCGTAAAGCATCGTAAAATCGTAAAATTATACATTTTTACACTTGTTTAAAAAATTTGTTGTTGGATTTCATACAAAAATGAGCTTACACATTTACAATTCTCAATGCTATGTTTTCGAATCGTTATAACTTATAACTTTATGAGACTTGTGAAAACCCTATATATTTTTATTTTTTTATAAACATAAACAACAAAAACTGGGAGTTGTTATTGTCGAGGGTTCGTCGATAAGTTGACGTTGAAGTACTGTTTAGTTTTCGGTTGTTTTGTTTTTAATATTTTTTTCAATACTTTTTTTTTAAATGGCACTGCTCATAATATTCGTATATCTCTACCTCTTATAAACCTGCAGGTAGTGAAAATAATGATGACAACGGCTGGAAGTTTTTAATGGAGCTAAAAAAGTTAATGGGAAACGCGGATTATTTTCATTCTGGAAATATCATTCAAATGTCAAAAAATCTAATACCGAATAGGTGATCGAGTTGAATGATTGCTAAGTGAAGGCTTCATATCGAAATCGAAGGTAGTTTTTGAAATCATCTGTAGCTCCAATTTTATATATTTTTATATTTTTTCTTTTATTATTTTTTGATAATAATGATGTAATTTTAAACATAAAAGACATCACTCTAATAGAGTACAACATTTATCGAAAATACTTCAAAGTATTTGATATAAATAAGTGTGTATATGCACAGTTATATTTCAAGAGCAATGGATACATTATTTCTAAACTAGAGAACTATGTACCTTCAGTTCGGGAGAGATTGAATAAAATTTCAAAATAATATATAAATAAGTATGTATGTATGTACATATATGTGAGTACTGACGTAGTTCTTAAATATAGGAAGCGTTTGAAAATAATTTCATTCTCCTCACACATCTTTGATTGTAAAGATGATAGAAGATTAATGACGCTGAAATAAGTATTGACTGCTTCAACCTCTCACTTGAATTCATGGAGAGAACTTGCATAGTTATATTGGCTTTACGCAAATCTCCGTATCAAATTTCTTAATAGTGGAACAGAGTAGAGGCAATTTGAAATACACCGCATACCAAAACGAATGAAAAAGTGTGCCCTTTACAATTATCGCGGTTAAAAGCTTCTCGAGTATTTTCTTTGTTGGTTACGTTACATCAATTATATATCATAATGATAACAATTGCTTTCCATACAATTTTGCTGATGACTTTCTATTTGAGTGCGTGCAATAAATAATTTTAATATTATTTTGTAAACTAGTTTATAAAATACATATATTCGAAATTTATCATTTTTTGTATTTTAAGAAACACATTTATTATAATTTTTTATTTTGCAAATAACATTAGCTAAATATTGAAAATAAGAATATGAACAGGAAAACTTGAACCTTATTTCATTCTTCACTCTTTACAGGAGACGGAGAATTATGCCAAGCTTGTCTGTGGAAGGCCGCTCTTTTCAAAAGCCAATGTTTTCTCATTACTTCTAATTACATATAATACTTTGTGTATATTAATTCATTTATAATATTGTGTCATCCAAAAAGTAATATTCATTGACATATCATAAATAACCAAGGAGTGGTAAGAGGACAAAAAAACCTCCTTCTGAAATCTGCGTTTTTTTAGCCACTGAGAAGTTCATCAGATTAGCAATAAATAAATAGATAATAACGATGCGAGGTAATTACGGTGCATTATAAAGTCTCACTGATTACTAAAAACTTAACTTACCTCGTTAATATTTATTATAGCGAATCAATTAATTTTATAAATTACATAAATGCTTATTGGGTCTGCATATGTATATGCTTACTTATATGCATACTTCTGTATATGCATATAGTCGCTAAATATTATTCAAATATTTTACAGGGAGTGGCATCTTATCACCATTGATACAGAAGTACCAGATATAGAAAACATCACCGCTGCTTTCAAGAGATATTGTAAATAAAAAGTAAAAACAGGAAAACTCGGCGCAAATTATTATTATCATAATATCTATAATGAAATTGTAATTATGAATGAAATATATCTTTGAAATATATTATTCAGAAACACTTTGAGATATCGTATAACTTGAATCTAAAATTTCGAAAATTTTTAAGTACTCATAATAACTGAAGTGCTGCAATATAATTCATCCCATTATAAAACTCAGATATAAACTTCTACATATTTTTTATTCTAGTGATTCTATATTTTGTGTTCTATAGTGGTATGGTATATGTATAAAGAAGTTATTTTGGTACAAATGGTAGGTAAGATCATTCATTTTTCATACCTTAATCATTTTGAAGATTAAATACTTTCACGTTCAAACTTGTGAATTGGATAATAAGCGCAAAAATGTAATATTTTGTATTTTTCAAGTAGTGCATATTCCTATTTAACCAAGCAAATACATGTGAATGGTACTCGATACCCACAAGGTACTTGCACACGAGTTGGGTGAAGTACTCATTACTTCCATCTGAGTAATTTTATTGAAACAACAATAACATAACTTAATAAGTCAATAAAAGCTCGAAAATAACTCTTTGCAGCTGTTATTCATATGGGCGAATGCTATATAAAAGAAAATACAGTTTTGCGAATGCAGAAATATGTATATATGTATAGTATATATGTATGTATGTATATATAAAAAATTAGCAACCAGCGTGCGACCAATATTTTTCGTTAACTGTAAAATATTGTATCCGAAAATAACAATAAATTCCAAGTAATGTAAGTCAAATAAGGTGCACTCAAAGGAGTCTAGTTTTTGTCTTTTAGCAATCACTCGTCACAATTTAGTTACATATGTATGAAATGCAACTATTTGCAAATCTGTATTTACATATGTACATATACATGCATACAATATTAATAAAAATCCTTTGATACGAATAGTGGAAATAATAATTAATATAACACATTTATAGCTATATACCTATATATGTATATATATATATATATATATATATATATACATATGTAATATATTATATATTGTATATAGAAACTCCTTTATGTGCACCTTATTTGACTTACATTACTTGGTATTTATTGTTATTTTCGGATACAATATTTCACGGTTAACGAAAAATATTGGTCGCACGCTGGTTGCTCACTTTTTCTCACCACCTCTTGTAGGCAAAGCATGAAATTTGCAGTCAGTAAATCGTCGGTATATTTTTCACCCTGTTTGTATTACATATTTTTTTTCACAACTGCCAACTCACTGCCTTTACAATGACTTTTATTGTTTATTTTTGTTTAGCACATTACTTCCTATTTATATGCCGGTTTTATTATATTTTCATTACATATTAATCACACTTGAGAAATACTTGATATATTTCGATGTGCTCGTTATGAGAAATTCGAAATTGTTTCCAAATCTGCATGTATGTCTGCATTAACATTTCAATTTGCAGGGTTAAAATGCAGATATTTGAAGTGCAATATGTATACTTAAATTTTAAGGTGAACATATCCTGTAGAGTACCATAATTTGGTATACTTTGATTTGATTTAACATAACATGATATTATTTTTTTAATAGACATCAACGATCATTACATTTTAATAGAAATTAATCAATTTTAAAACCACCGATAAGTGTCCAGATCAGTGCGAGATTCAAGTTGAAGACAAATATATAAACGTACATACATATGTATTATCTATATACATACTATATATCTATGTTCCTATGCATTTTATTATTAACCGAAGCGTCCGTTGTGAAGATTAAAAGCGTAATAAGATCACAAAAGCACAGCTTTAAAACAAAATAACGAAATGTATACGAATACCAATAAGCGTTAATAAAATTTATGTTATTTAAATTTTTAAAATGAAAGTTATCAAAAACACCCTGTGATCTACTATGTGTCAAGAAAAACTGGCAGGCTTGGTATATTATCAATTGATAATATAAGGGACACAATCTCGTAACATTTGGGTCGAAATTTAGATTAGAGGTACGAAAATATTTAAATAATCAAGTTTTTTATTATACTAATAATTGTAACATTTTTAAATAATTATAAATAATGTTGGATATATTATAATTCATATAATACCGAAAGTAAATGCAATCAGTTCAGATGTTCCCCTGTCCTAATCCCAATATACCTAAAATAATAATTTTCGACTTTCTGATCTTAATATGTGAGATATTTTAAGGGACAACAGAATAGAAAGGTGTGTGTTTTCCTCATATTCCCTATAATATTAATAATTGTATTTCCTTCATTTGGTTGAGCATATATCTCAAATATCTGTATTGGCGGTAGATGTGTTAATAAAATGAAGCGAGAATATTTTTTATCAATATTATGGTATGCCGTAGTAAAAACAAGAAAAAACAGTTATAATACCATTCACAAATAGAAAGGAATTGATGCTTCAATTAATCGTTGAGTTTGTATGGTAGCAATTCATATGCTATAGTTATCCGATTTGAATAATTGTATGGCAGCTTTATGCTATAGTGATGCTATATCGGCGGTTTCGACAACTGAACAACTTCAGATCGATACCGCTAAAACCTAGTTCCTCGCGTATTTACAGACATACGAACACGTCTTCTAGGTACCCTATTCAGGTATACTGAAAATAGTAATTTGAGTTGGTTAGGCTGAGTTTAATGAAAATAGTATTTCGAAACAAAGCAAGATGTATTAACTAAACTAAGTGAATTAAATAAAGTTTAAATTGAGAAGTTACGAAAAATCATTGTTTTAATTCAATATTTTGTTAAATTGAAGTTTGCAATGGTTTATCAGTTTAGCGATGTTTAATAAAGATAATATTGTACACAATGGCAAGTGAAAATGTTTTTTAATAGAATTTTATTCATTTTTTATTCCACTACAGAAGAAACACATTTTATAAAATACAATTATTAGCACAATCAAAAGCAAAAGAACATATTACTAAAGGGATAGATAAATTATTTCAAAGGGATATTACTAGTTTTACAATGAAGCTAATGTTTTGGGTGATGTTATTTGCTCAATAAATAGTTTTTTAATCTTTCATCACAAATTTGTATTTCCTATCACGTGCCAAATATAAAAAATGGTGGCAGTATTTTCAACAAAATAGCGAAATGCATGTATCAACAACCACCAGGCTATACAAATATACAATAAATGTAATAAATAACGTTTTCAATTTGTCCCGCATCACCATTGTTGGAAAATAAAAACTTCTAAGCACACTTCCGAAAGCAATAAATTCCCCAGTAATTGGACTATCATCAAATAATATGAGCAGTTACTTACGAAGAAAATGTAATACTTTCTCATACTAAAAAAATGTGAATCATGGTAAATCAGTGGCGCATATTTAACTACGTTACTTCCGACCTGGAAGTAGGCTCATCATATACTTACACCCCCATTTAAGCCGCTATAGAAAACAATTTTCACTGTCAACTGCTGTTTTGTAATATGAGTACTTTGTTCTACATATCCATGAACTTAACATGTGCATATATACATATATACATATACAAGTATACCACGTATGCATTTTTACACATGGAAGCACATTTCTTTATAGTCTCAACAAAATAATTCCATTTGATTCTTTAATGTGAGTTCATAAAAACTAATATTGCACATGTATGTACATATTTATGAATTAAAGAAGTTACTAAGAAAATGTTAATTTCTGTCCGCTCTTCTGTCTATCTGTCTGTATATATACGATCTAGTCCTTCAGTTTTTGAGATATATCGGGTGATTTTTTAAGAGCTTGATAACTTGACGAAAACACTCCAGCTCTGAAAGTATTCGACGCTGTACCCGCCGGGGGAAGCAGAGGAAGAGGAAGACCTCCACTCCGTTGGAAGGACCAAGTGGAGAAGGACCTGGCTACGCTTGGAATATCCAATTGGCGCCACGTAGCGAAAAGGAGAAACGACTGGCGCGCTGTTGTTAACTCGGCTGCGGTGTCTACGCCAATTAAGAAGAAGAAGATAACTTTTTTAAAAAAAAAAACGCATAAAATTTGCAAAATCTCATCGGTTCTTTATTTGAAACGTTAGATTGGTTCATGACATTTACTTTTTGAAGATAATTTCATTTAAATGTTGACCGCGGCTGCGTCTTAGGTGGTCCATTCGGAAAGTCCACTTTTGGGCAACTTTTTCGAGCATTTCGGCCGGAATAGCCCGAATTTCTTCGGAAATGTTGTCTTCCAAAGCTGGAATAGTTGCTGGCTTATTTCTGTAGACTTTAGACTTGACGTAGCCCCACAAAAAATAGTCTAAAGGCGTTAAATCGCATGATCTTGGTGGCCAACTTACGGGTCCATTTCTTGAGATGAATTGTTCTCCGAAGTTTTCCCTCAAAATGGCCATAGAATCGCGAGCTGTGTGGCATGTAGCGCCATCTTGTTGAAACCACATGAGTCAACATTTAAATGAAATTATCTTCAAAAAGTAAATGTCATGAACCAATCTAACTTTTCAAATAAAGAACCGATGAGATTTTGCAAATTTTATGCGTTTTTTTTTTAAAAAAAGTTATCAAGCTCTTAAAAAATCACCCGATATGTACATACATATATCTAATATTTTGCACTTGTCCTTTTTACACCAAGAGGAATTTAAAATTGTGTTATATGGGAAGTAGAGGGGTTGTACTCCAATTTCGCTCATTTTCACATTATGATCTAGAAATATAAAAAGAATGCTACATATTAAAGCTTGTCGAAATCGGTATGTCGGGTTCCAAGACATGTGATTTCACCAAAAAGTGGGCGGTGCCTCGCCCATTGTCCAATTTTCACACCTGTGCCCATAAAGCTTTCTCATACCATCTTGGAGGTAAAATGCAATGTCTTTGGTGTAAGTAATTATTGATTTAATCCGCTTTTAGTAATTTTGAACAGTACCGTTATATGGGGAGTGAGCAAGGTTATCATCTGATTTCATCAATTTTCATACTGTTGGTAGGAGTTCTTTTAATAATTGCGCTGAGAAAATTTGATTCTTGTAGCTTTAGTGGTTTAGGAGATATGTACATTAAACTTATTAGAGGGCGAAGCCAGGAACACTTTTTCCGAATGTTTTTCCCACAGGTTTTTTGATGTGTTTTCGGTTAAAGGGGATTTGTGGGCGTGGCAGTGGGCCGATTACGTCCATCTACGAACTCGATTTTCATCTGAGTGATGCAATAGATAAACAAAACTGTCAATTCTGATGCGAAGAAAATCGACAAATTACTCATGAACAACCATTACATTCACCTAGACTGACAGTTTGCTGTAGTTTTTGGTCTAGTGGAATCATCGGCCCGTACTTCTTTCGAGAGCGGTATAGATCGATGATAACCAACTTTTTATGGCCGCAAATGGATTGATCTTAACAACATCTGGCTCCAACAAGACGGGGCTACTTGCCCCACAGCAACAACCGATTTATTGCGAGAAATGTTTGGAGATTCCATTATTTCAAAAAATTGTGCAATTGAATGGCCTCCTAGAAGTTGTTTTTAATACGATTATACTACTTTTTGTGGGATTATTTGAAGTAATTGGTATTAAACAATATACCAGACTTTCTTTAAGCTTAAGAATTCAAGATGGAATTCATGACATACGACTTGATTTAGTGGAAAAAGTACTCGACATCGATTTCGTTTCTGCAAAAGGAGTCGTGTATGCCATTTGAATAATGTCATATTCAGAAGTTAATTATTTCAATTTTGCTTCACATTAAATAAAAAACATTTAAATTTCCTTAACAATGAGAGTATTTTTTTCTTTGAAAAAACCTCATATCACTCTTATTGGGAAACCCTGTATTTGGCAGCACTGCTTACATTTTTAACAGAAATCGTTAAATAAAACAGAAATAAACGGAGAACAATGACGCTCATAGTCATGTATAGTGAAATGGAATTAATTTGTATCTTCGTCGTGACACTACTAAATTTTTGTGTGTTGACTCAGTTTTTCAAGTTGATTAATATTGAAAATTCTAAAGAATCTTCAAATTAAAATTTATTTACCTACAGAAAAAAGGATTCTCTCTGAATTTCATGGATTTATCTCTAGTAGTTTATGAGAAAATAGTAGAACGATTTCATCGTACTCTAAATTTCAAAAAAAAGATTTTTGATGAAATATTTAGTTGTGCGTCTGGTCCCCTTCATAATGAACTGCTAATTTTCAAAATCGGTGATTTTGCGAAAATTCTTTGGATCACTGGACGTTACACAACTATATTTCTACTGAACAAATAAATGCAAACCAATGTCAGGCATGAGTGAATGAATGAGAATTAACCCGTTAGTTTCCGTTGAGCCACCGCGAACCTGGCAAATCAATATGTTTGCTGGGATCATTTTGCGTATTGTACTTAAAAAAAACTTTTGCACAATTCAATTACAAATTGTACAGAATTTTTTTTTAATATTAATGTAAACGTTGTCTTTATGAAAATTTTTCGGTTATAGGACGTGACCGGGCATAAGGACTGTCCGCAATTTGGAATTTCACTCTATATACATATGTATTAATATCAAATATCTCTCTTCCGCTTTTTTGTCTTTTGAATTTAGCGGCTATGTATAAAGCGCTGCAGAGCTCGTATCTGGCAATACTCTTGACATAACCTAAAAACGACGCTATGCATGATTACGTAAGTAGTTTAGATATTGCGTTCAACAGTTATAGACGTGTAAACATGGAGTTCACTAACGTCGAAATTCGCGCTATTTTAGAGTTTTCCTTCGTTAAAGGAAAACGACACCATGGATGAGCCAGTCGCCGGAAGACCTGTGACGAAGAATACCGATCAAATCGTGGAAAACATCGAGTTAGACCGGCATGTGGCATCTCGTGTTATCGCCCAGAAGATGGAAGTTAGTCACCAAACCATTTTAAACCATCTGCAGAAGGCTGGATACACAAAAAAGCTTGACCGAATCAACGCCTGCGATATGCTGCTGAAACGGAACGAACTTGACCCGCGAGAACGCGATGAAAAATGGATCACATACGACAATATCAAGCGAAAACGGTCGTGGTCGAAGGCCGGTGAATCGTCCCAAACAGTGGCCAAGCCGGGATTGACGGCCAGGAAGGTTTTGCTGTGTGTTTGGTGGGATTGGAAAGGAATCATCCACGATGAGCTGCTTCCATATGGCCAGACGCTTAATTCTACCATCTACTGCGAACAACTGAACCGCTTGAAGCAGACGATCGACCAGAAGCGTCTAGAATTGGCCAACAGGAAGGCTGTAGTGTTCCACCAGGACAACGCAAGACCATACACTTCGTTTATGACTCGTCAGAAACTACGGGAGCTCGGAAGGGAGGTTTTATCGCACCCACCATATAGCCCGGACATAGCGCCAAGTGATTACCACCTGTTCCTGTCCACGGCGAACGCCCTTATTGGTGTAAAGTAGAACTCAAAAGAGGCTTGTGAAAAGTAGCTGTCCGAGTTCTTCGCAAATAAGGAGGGCGGCTTCTACGAGGGGGGTATTATGAAGTTGCCGTCTAGATGGAAACAGATTATAGAACGAAACGGCGCATATTTGAACTAAATCCGATCACTGTAATACTTTTTAAAAAGCATTGAATAAAGAGCAAAAAAGCAGAGAAAGGGAGATATTTAACAACCTTATACTTTGTAGAGTCTCCTTAGAATGCATGCAGAGTGGACGCTCAAAACCGAGCCGAGCGCAAAGCTGACTAAAGCGAGAAATCAGTTTCAAAAAAATGTGAGTACTGTTTCATGCGAAATTGCACAGACACCGCAGAGTGGAAGTTGTGACCAAATCCGAAGCTTATTAAAGCGAGAAACCAGTTTCGGCGCCGACTCGCGTGTTGCATAGCTCATTTGAATGTTGGTCTCATATTTTGCTAACAAGAAATTACCATGAATGTGGTAGAACAATATTTAGTGTACCCATTATTATGACGGGAATTCCCTAGCTCATCAGAGTTTATTAAATAGTTTATTAATATATTCAAGGCCAAATTTATGACGGCAATTTCCTAATCTATCGGGAAGTAATAAATACCCGTATTTATTTTCATCTTTTACGCACAAAACAATCGTTAAATAATTATATTTCTTGTTTTAAATAAAATGATATTCGAACTAAATCCTTTGTGGATAAAAGAAACTGTTACGAACAAGAAAGTTTAGGGTTTTTGTCTATTCGGACCACATGACCTAGCCAGTCTAGCTGTCTTTTAAATCACTGAACTATGTCAATGTTGTCGTATATCTCATACAGCTCGTCGTTCTATCAGATGGCCAATGCGCAAAGGACCATAAATCTTCCGCAGAACCTTGATAGTTTTTAATTTCCAAAAAATAAATTTTTCGGCATGAAAGTGATAATAATACTCAATAATTTAACATTGGTATTTGTGTTACAAGATAATATTGTCTAAAAATGAAATGATTTACCTTTACTATGCCTGGCAAACACATTTGGTGATTTTATTTATCTTTTTTCAAAATACGTGCCTCGTGGTTTCGGCGTTGTATTTAAGTAAACCAATTTGTTGAATTATTATTTTTCCATACAAACTGCGATTTTATTGGCATTTGACAAATTAGCAGAGGCATTGATGTAATTAAATTTAAATGCGTACCTACATCGAAATAATTCGCTCTATCAACGTATTGTCCTATGAGCAGTCACCCAGTTAAGAATGGATCGATGCTTTCAATAACATGTATACATACATATGTATGTATACATATATTCATACATATCTCATACGTACCTTCTATATGTATGTTTGCATTTAACTGTTGAGTCAATAAGCAAATTGTTGAAGCGTGCCACACCACTCGACGGGATTACAGATCGTAATTGGATACAGCAACTGTTTACTTTGAATTGCCAGCAGGGTAATGCCAACTTTGCTATTAGGAGTACATTAAGGCTTTTTAAACAGTTGTACAAATTTTTGTGATTAGTAACCGCTATACAGCACAGCAGGCTTTCTTCGGTTTCGGTATAGCAAGGGATAGGACGTGCACGTCTGCATGTACATACTTATATGCATCTGTAGACGGAAATACATTTGACTGCACTCATTTATTTCAAAGCAATCCTGCTGATCGGAGAGCATTAATTCTACTTCAACACCTTTCAAACAAAAATATTATTTGAAAAAACTTTAACCGACTTTAATGGAAATTAGAAATTTAACTTACCAAATAAACTAACATTGCAGGAAAGTCATTATGTGAAAGAAATGATATTAAAACAAAATCAGCTTCTGATACTCGTGCCGTATGCATACATATGTATGTAAATATTAAATATTGGGAAACCCTTCGTTAAGGTGTTTTGTTAAACCGTTGTCGTCCACACATATTTACATATAAATATAACTGATATATATTCAATTGTTATTTCAATTAGTTAACAGCCTTCGGTACCAGTTTAAATTGAACCTACAAATGTATATATAGTACTTTGTAATTAATATACATACATATTTACATACATTAAGTGTGAGTCTACGAAAGAACTGTACAAAGAGGTAATAATAATTAGGTTGATGGAAATAATGCCCTGATTGCTGCGACGGCAAAGATTTAATAAGGTATCACAACAAAAGGGCTTCACCTATTTAATTCGACATAAGTTTTAATTGATTTTAAAATACATAGATACAAATGAACATCGTTGACACCATAAACTCGTTGAAAGCACTTAAGAGGTATTTAACGATATTATCCATTAGCAATGTTCTCGACATTTATTGCGTTTTATGAGCTCGAGCATAAATTTGAATGCCGATTCTCACTCTTATATACCTCTCCTTAAGCAGTTTATGTGCATTTAGCCGGTGGATTTGTATTTAAAAAGACAAAAAAAATATTCTTTATCTCAAATATTCAAATGATTTTCACAAGTACAATGCCATTGTAGTTCGATAACACATATCTTATATACATATATATACATATATATATCACTATTTATTTTACAAATAAAAAATACATATAATAACTATGAATTGATTAAAACTTTGTATTGTGGACTTGTTGGTACGATTCATATTATTTATTAGATTGTCCGTAGTATTCGATTAAATTAATGTGGATGGTAAAAAGTATTCATATCCTTTCTCATCTAGGAAATAGATAAACATTTAAATATATAGAAATTAAAATACATACTTAATGTACAAATATGAATTTTATTTAAATTTTATTAAATTACATTCACAAGTTCGGCATTTGCACTATCCACTATACTTTATGTCTTAAGGTTTGTTTTATTAACAGAAGCTTCGTATTGAATATTAATAAATCTGATCTGATGTCTAGGCAATAACGTTGAACTGATCGCTTTGATATTTCAATCACTGTTTCAAAAACAAATGCGATAATTATTTACATAATTTTTTCTAATTTATAGTGAGAAGACAGTTGACAGAATTTCTAAACATAGTTTCTTAACAGTTTCTTTCATGATGATATTTTAAAAAGCCTCAAAATCCTACATAATGTATTTGCGATATAACGCTATTTGATTCCCATCGGGTAATTGAACCTTATGATAGATAACTTAATAATCAATAAATATAAAGGAGAATATTCGTAGAACTCTTCCTTAAGGAACAATTTGGACTGCTCAATATCCAATTTATTGGGTTATATAAAGTTAGAGTTAAAAAAAAAAATCATTTTTTTAATTTTATTTTCTTAATGTACATATACTTAAGAATACACAGAAAAATTTCATATCGTTATGGTGAATATTTTCGAAGTTACACGCAAATTTGAAACGGAGCTTCAGAGTGCTCGTTTTTCTCAAAATGGGGTTTTTAAATTCGGTGACCAACATTGCTCGAAAACAGCTAAACCGATTAGTCCCAAATTTTAGCAATAGCTTCGTAAATATATATTTAAGTAAATAAACGAAGATTTTTTCTAACCGATTAATATTTTTTAAGGCCGAAATTTTTGGTAAAAATTTATGTTTTTTTGAGAAACCGCCATTTTGTCAAAAAATTTTATTTTGCTTATTCCTTTGATTTGCTTTACTAGATTTAACATTACTTTAACGAAATCTGTTTGGTTTCGTAATTTCAGAAGATCCAATTCAGAGATATAGGTCCGGAGATCAGCTGCAGTTCCTTTCCAAATAAATATTTTTATTAATAGTAATTCTTAAAATACAATTAAAAGATACCGTAGCATGTGTACAAATTTTTGGTTCAATAAATTTAAAAGTTTTCACAGAAAAAATTGGCAAATTTCGCTTTTTTCGGCCTTTTAACTGTATATAACGTTCTGAATTATTTCCGTTGCAGCAAGAGGTGCTCTGCGCTTAACAGGTTTTGTGATTAGTTGATGATTATACTACTCGACCTAAGGTTAAACTTCACAATATCAAAACACATGAGCAAAGTCTTTTTAATTTCTACATTTTTTACAACATAGTTTAGGAGATAACAAATTTTCTTTACAAGCAAATTAAAAGGTTTATATTTTATGTCAACCTCTTGCATTCTATTATTAAATGTCTTTTGATTTTTGGCCGTATACTCACGTCGACGTACACACATCGACTTCTTGGCCCACATTAAATGATTTAAGCGTAGTAAGAATGAAACACCATTATCGTACATTTTCTTACTTAACTGACTCAGTCAAACAGCTCACACCTACTAGTAGGTATAAAGATCGAACTCGGATATACTCGTTCTGTACATGGTATGTTTTCGCCTGTATCGTTTAGGTGATAATTTTGGTAATAAATTTTAAAACAACTTTAAAGAACAGCATCAATAAATTGATTCTCGAAAGGGGGATTTGTTTTCATAGCACCAATAAACGAAAGATGGAAGAACTGGAAGAACTGTAGAATAAAGGAACCGACGCACATTTAATACGCGTGGCATTAATTTAAAGGGATTTTAACGCCATCCTCATATTTCCAATAGCAAGTCAGGCAACTAACTTGATGGTTGCAGCCGTAATTGTGACTTGTTCTTTTGGCTTTTAGTTAGTAAGCAAATGAATAAGAATGCTCAGCACGAACCAATCCATACAATGTGCCTGTGTCTTATCATGACATAATTGAGCGATAGAATTTGAGTTTAACTAAAATGCAAACATAAATTTAAGCCATTTTAAACATATGCATGTATGTATGTATAAAACCGATACAGTGATACAATTCTCTGATCTTTTAGTGTAGTTACAATCAATATTATAACAATGGTTCCAACTAATATTTTACTAGTATAAATAATAATTGTACAGATATCGAATTTAGAGGATCGTAGTAGCAAGGGACACTTGTGCAAAAATTTTTGAAAAAGTAGGCGTGCCCCCGTCCTCTAACAAGTTTAATGTACATATCTCCTAAGCCACTTAAGCTATAACAACAAAATTTGCTGACTATACATCCCATAAGGACTTCTACCGACAGTATGAAAATAAATGAAATCGGAGTACGGTACTGTTAAGAACTACTAAAAGCACGATAAAGCAATAACTAAATTCGCCAGCGACATTAAATTTTACGACAGAGGTGGTAGGAGAGAGCTTAATGGGTGTGAAAATTGGACGATGGACGTGGCACCGCCCACTTTTTGGTGAAATACCATATCTCAGAACCCGACTAACCGATTTCGAAAAAATTTAGTAAGTGGCATTCTTTATCACATTGTAAAAATGGGCGAAATGGGACTACAACTACGCCTACTTCCCATGTAGCACAATTTTAAATTCCACTTGATTCGTTCAGTTTCAGTGCACAAATCAAGCAGCAATTAATATAACGGGATAAAACTTTGCACTAATAATGTCTTTAGTGTGTACCACCTTGTAATCAAAAACAAGAAAAAACGTTAACTTCGGTTGCACCGAAGCTAAATACCCTTCACAGGTGCATTTCTGTTAGTAACTATGTGTTCAGTTTGTATGGAAGCTATAGGCTGTAGTTAACCGATCTGATCAATTTCTTCGGAGATTACATTGTTGTCTTAGAAAATAATATGTACCAAATTTCGTGAATATATCTTGTCAAATGTGAAAGTTGTCCATACAAGAACTTGATTCCGATCGTTCAGTTTGTATGGCAGCTATATGTTATAGTGGTCCGATATCGGCCGTTCCGACAAATGAGCAGCTTCTTGAAGAGAAAATGACGTTTGCAAAATTTCAAAACGATATCTTAAAAACTAAGGGACTAGTTCGTATATATACAGACAGACAGACGGACAGACGGGCAGACGGACAGACAGACGGACATGGCTAAATCGACTCAGCTCAACATACTGATCATTTATATATATACTTTATAGGGTCTCCGACGATTCCTTCTGGGTGTTACAAACTTCGTGACAAACTTAATATACCCTGTTCAGGGTATAATTACTTAAGTCCAATATAAACTGTTTAAGCCCCTAGGTACCGAATATTTAGACCCCGGTACCTATAGTTGACTTTTGATCGAAAATGTCGGTCAATGTGTGATATATGTATAGTATAACTGAAATGAAGGGATAACTCTTACATATATTATAATGGTATGCCTGTATGTCAAAAATGGGTTGAATCGTACCAAACTTTCATATAATTAATATAAAAATTTTCGACCTTCCGGATGAAATTGTACCGCAAATATCGACCAATATGTGAATTATCTCAATAAAATAAGAGAACGTGGTTTACTCATAACTGTGTATCTTTGTGCCAAAATAGATAAATTTGAGCAAAAACTTGACCTAGTCCCTATATAACTAATATCAGGATTTTCGAAGGCTGACTATACTTTATATGATTGGTATTACCCTTTATGTATTCCCGTGGCTTTGACTTTTACAAGTTGCAAGAGTATAAAATGTTCGGTTGCACCCGAACTTAGTCTTCCTTACTTGTTATCGATCAGTTTGTGAGACAGCTTTATGATATAGTGCTCTGATCCAAACAATTTGTTCGAGTAATTGAGAATATATCATCAAATAATAAGATTTTCCATACAAGGAAATGATTTTGACGTTTGTACGGCAGTTATATGCTTTAGTGATCCGAGTCAGCGCATAAATATAAGTGAGGAAACTTTATTTAACTTCAATTGCTATTCATATCTTGGTGGCAGGTTTTTCCAAATGTGTAACTATTTATTCAAAAAGATTTTATCATAAAATTATATCTGAAAATGAATGAACAAATGGTTGGTTGGTTAAAATAATTATAAAAGAAAATCCATCTCGTTCGAATATTTCATCATGACGAAATAGGTACATTCTTGTTGACATGGAATGGAATTCAAATGTTTTAATGTGTACTCTTTTAACACTAATGGTGTCAGAATATATAATTTCCACTTTCCACAGCATGGCAGGGCACCTGACTTTACAAATCAACACCTAACCGAACCCATAATAAACTAAAAATTAAAAAAAGTCGAAGGGTACGCAAGTCCTGCTAAGAGTTTTGTATACACTCATTGGGTGTTTTATTAATTCAAGAAAGGGCGTGCTGTAAATTTGTTAATGTGGTTGACGACAAAGTTGTCAGTGAGATTTCACCCCCAAGTTACTCTGAACATTGCAAAGCAAAATGAAAGAAGGTGAGAGGCCTTAATTTCGAATGGGGAATTCACCCACCAACAAAATGGCTCATGAAGATAGGTATTTTATATATATGTATGTATGTAGGTGTCAAGGGTGAAGGTGTTGTGAGTTAAAATTGTTTTAATGTTGGGAAAATTTATGTAAATTGCTCTCTTTTTGCATATTTAAAAGGTGAATTCATGAGTATTTTACTACATTTCATGAGTATTAGCTCTCGAGCTTCCAAAGTTGAAGCTTAATGATATTTTTTTTAATACATACATATGTATTTACTCATACTTATTTACCAAATATTCAATGCAATATCCCAGTACGCTGAGTGCAGTGTGTTGTAGCTAGTGCAGTAACTAGTGCATATTTTTAGAAACTCTATTCTAAGTATCCTAACATGATTACCATAGTATTATCAATAGACCTACAACACTATTTCCTCTTGAATTTTGAGGCAAACTTTTAAATTTTTAATTTATGATTTGGAACTATTAGAGGAACCTCGTTTTCTAACATTCCCCATGTCGTTATGCCAATGATCATCCCGTCGCAACATGTAAAAAGAAAAAATATTATTTTTACATATCTCTTAATATTACTACCTTATGATTGTAATATTCGTTCTTTACGTAATTATTTGAGCCATGCTTTCCTTATACTTTTGGTGGTAGATTGACGATGCGTATCAATTTTTTAGTAATTAATTTATATACTTTTTTACACATCTAATTAGCTTGTAGTTATTTTAATTAAAATTTCTCTCAAAAAATTCAGTTTAATTGTTTGAGGCATATATTGCATAAACAAATGCGCTTATACATATATGGTATATATGGTATAAGTATGTATGTACATACATATATAATAAACAGGTATCAAATTTTCATTAATGAGAGACAACTACGATTCTTTCATTGCTCTTAATTACCTCTGTCCCTCATGATTTCTTAAATTTTGAATACTTTTTGCAGTCGTGATGGTTGATGACCGGAAATTTTGTCACCCGTAAGTACTTAATGTGCTAATGAATATTGCTACCATTTGTCAAGCATATGAACATATGCGCATATGTATGTATATAGTACATACATGTATTTATCTTCAAATTACCTTTCCAGAAATATCTTCATTAGTCTACTTTTACGTTTGAAATTTTCACCAATTAAAATTTTTATGATTAAAATATATGGTAAAAGGATTGTGGCAAGATTTCTTTATATATTGTAGATGCACATGTACATTAGTATTATGAAATTTAATTTAAAATATATTATAGGTACAGAATATAAGTTTGAGTACATAATTGTTGTTTCAAAGACTTAAGCAAAATAAGAAAAATCATTATAAATTTGATTGAGTTATTGTGTAATGAATGATTCAATTTTACATCCCGGAAAAAATTCTGTTGTCGCATGTTATCCCCGAAGTGAAGGCATCAACGCCTTGATAAATCAAGGACCTTACGATTGATAAATCAATATAGAAACAATAATTATGAAAATCAGATGAAAAATCTCATCATTTCAAATTAATATGTATAAAGTGTCTTTGCATGAAAATAGTTCATAGTGACTTAGAATTTTAAACTAACCAGAACAATTTAAATATAAGTTTATTTTTTGTAGTGTGAGTAATTAAGTCATTGTAATAAATTTTGAATATACATAGTATACATATATAAATTTTATATTTATTTTGAAAACCACTGTTATTCAACTTGTCTACATAATTATTGGCTACAAGCACATTGATTTAACTTTTTATATATACGTATACCATATACTCATAATGCATAAAACTCAATTCAAAAGCGTTAATTGAATTATTGGGAAACCCTCAACGCTCTTTTGAAACCCAACCAGTTATCAGCTCTAACATCTTGATTGATGATAAATTATATTACACTACGAAAATTTATTTTCATACCTGTCCTTTCATTCTCTTAGCTAATGGCTTTGGTATGATTGGATTGTAGCAGAAAAGGTCCTCACACTCACACTATTGTGGTGAAACGCCAAAATGTTGTTAAGGTCATACAACATGCTTGACAAAAATTTGACGCTGTGGAGTTACTTATCGTGGTACAGTTTCAAAAAACGGAAAGCGGGAATGAACACGGTACAATTCTAAGTATCGGTCAAGTGAATGTGATTGATGGCTTGTCTTGCTTTCACTTAACTATTTCCACACCTCTTTCTAATGAGTTTCACTAGATACATACATACATATGTACATATATAAATTTATTGTATAATATAATTCCAAATAATTTACCGAGTATGAATGTATAAGAGGTTAAGACCTTGCTACTGAAATGTATCATATTAGAAATTGTAATTATTTTAATTGTGGTTTATCATAAACTAATTTAAATATGAACTACATTCGTTGAAATTTTGGCACACATTTACTTAATATTACTAAAAAAATGTTAATCAATAATCTCTAAGTTACTGTTAATTCAAAACCACTCTGGTAGTAATACAATTTTCTCAACGAGTGAAACGTTATTTTGCGGTCATGACAAAGCATTTGGTAGCCTGCGTCCTTTATGATAATTTAAATTGTAACCCCTTAGCAGCATTCAGAACTACATACATTTATTAAGGTATATACATATATATGTACATATACTTATAACATATGTATATACAACTCCACATACATATATTTCACGTGAGCATGCAACATTGAAATTTTACCCATGCAGCGTCATTCCACGAATTCGTTATGGGCTTAATTGATTACGTTTTTGAACGGAAGCCTTCGCAATAATAAGTTAATGTGGCGTCAATGATTAATGAACAAATGAAAGTAATCAAAATATAGATGAATATGTATATGTACATATACGACCTTTTCAAAACAATAATTCGATTTCTTATTTTGAATTTTTCCAAACATGACAAAACCGCTTTTACTTACATTTTAATAAAAACAATCCAAATGTGGGTGCTTATCTTAACAAAATTATCCTTATTTTTAGTATCGTGTAACTTTATATCTACGTATACTATTGGTTCTGAAACATACATATATCTATACTTGTATATAGAACAATGAATTGCTGTTCGTTTGTATCGCTAAAACTCGGAACTTAGGTACACGGTCATTGCAACTTTTTTCAATGAAAACATTAAAGTGAAAATAGTACTATTGCTAAGTATGTCAATGATATGTACTATCTGAATCCGTGATTTTATTCAGATGACTACAGTTTCCCATTCGTTATTTACTTGTGCAGGCTAGAGATAGATTAACGAAGAATATTGTGCACCGAACAGTACTGAATTAAATCAAATATTTATAATTCGAAATTATAAATTTTACTGTTAAAAATAACTAATGATTTACCCTACTTACCTCATTCATAATATCATCAACTAACAATCAATTTGTTACAAACTTGAATATAAAACTTAACAATTTATGTTGATTTGCGATTAATACAGATTTGCACGAATGTATATTAATCACTTTCAAATTTATCGGCTATAACTTTTCGTCTGTATTGTAATATAATTTAATGTATGTATACCATAGCCACAAAAACGCGGCTACAAAAATGATTACATTTAAATAATATACATAGGTGTGAAGGTCAGCGTAACAAATCGTCCGAATTTGTTCGTTTCACAGTAAACTGAAGAGTCCTCAAGAAAGCACTTCAACTCAATTTCATATCTCACATTGACATTTTTATGTGTGCATAATATAAAGGCAACCAATTAATTTTGTTCTCTATTACAATGGTAAATATTTCCAGTACAATGTCAGCTTCTTCATTTTCGATTCGTGTGGGTTAAAAGAAGCAAGAAAAGATTCTTATATGAGACCCGCCGCAGTGCCACTATTTGTGCCAAGGTTTTCTTCGATATCTATATTGATAGTTGACTTATTTATGGTTAAGCAAACGAATGTGATAGAAGAAGGCACTTCAAATATTCAACATGGTTTAAATCGGTAAAGTAATTGCTGAGTTATGAAATCAATCATACTAGTTAACGTAATTTTCTTACTTTAAAATTTCACTAGTTAAATTGAAAAGCGGGGAAAATATCATTTAAATATTTGAATCACTTCAAGCCATCTCTGCTCTAAATCCTTGTATTAATTTCTATTATATTTAGCACATATTTATAATTGTGAACTCTGTTTTATCATATCGATTAACAACTTTTTGATCTTTTATTTCGATTTCGTTATGTACGCAATGAACTCTATTAAAATGGAAATATAACGGTATTATGTATTAATTTGTGTTTAATAAATGCAGCGATTTGAACTACTGTTTTGTTGCGAATGAGAAAACATTATCGTAATAGGAAAACGAATGTTAATAAATTGTGAACTGAAGAAGAACTTAAAAAATTGGTACGCTTTCTTATACAAGTATGACCATTTTAAATCTTAACCACATGTGAAAAAAATACAAAGGGAATAGTCTCTAAAATTATCTGTAAGACTTGACAAATACAAATATTGAAGCAAATTCCATTCTCTTCGCATAACTAGAAATTAATCAGGTGTAAATTTTTCTATTTCCGTTCCAATGAAGTGATGGATCGAATTCGTCCATCGTATTCGTACATACATACGCCGATCATATTCAGGTGAACAATTAATACAAGCCGTACAGATGCATTAATTATTTAATATCGGTATCTTGGCCTACCACCAAGTACTCGAGTTTTATTTGCTATGGATATGTAAAACTAATAAGAATGTATAGATTTACATACAATATGTGTTCACAGAAACCTCAATTGTGAAATCTAACGCCTCTTAAAAATAATTGAACGGGAATACTGTAATCGTTTACACAATTAAATTGCCTTTAACTATAATGAGGATAAAAGCGACAGGACACCTGACAACTGCTTCTCTAACGAAAATACATAAGAACAGTAACATGCAATCTTAGATGTTTGTCTGTCCACTATGTGGGGTTGGAAGGGTCACGAATGCGCAGACATGACTAGACGAAATTTGTTCAGAACTCATTTTGTGGTGTTCATATGTCGTCGAATAGACAAATATGTTTATCGGTACCCTTAACTAACCACTTCGTATTGTTGCGTACTTCAGGAGTTCAGTGGCAACTTAGATAAGTGAACAATTTTATGTTTAATTTAAAAGGAACACTCGTATTAACATTGTAAGTGTGCAAAAACGAAAGTCAGAGACCGGAACTATGTGTACTAATAATAAACAAACTCAACATAATAGCTGAGCAAATTTAAGGGCAATAACGAATTTTTATACGGTGCAGCAATTACAATATTTACACGTAAGGATAATTAAATTACACCTGTCCTCGATAGCTCTGAATATAAAAAGACAGTTGCCCTTTATAGACCAGAATTTTACGAGAATACACACATATATAGACATTCATATGCATATGATACTTGAATATATATAGATACATATATATACGGTATATATACATGTGTACATATTGATGGATATATGTAAATGTATGTATGTAAGTGTAACTCAGAGAACTTTCTTTAATTCATCAATGCGGAAATCATGATTAAAGTTTTTGAAACGGTATCTACATTCAAGCGTTATACTCTAACGCGTATCTACAAATCGTCCCTCAAGCCTTAAAATACATATGTACTTGGGTATGGTATAAACCATACGTACATATATGTGCGTGGATCATTTTTATATCGCAGTACCTCCGGTTAACTGAAATTAACCTACCTACCTCGACTTACCACTTGTACTCTAACTGCGTAGCTAGACTTCCTGTCTTGTACAGCCAAAAACTTTCATCAAACGAAGTTTGTGCGATTTATCCCTCAATCGAGTATCACAGCATTCAATGCCGATAATTTTTTGGGACTGAGAACGGAAATGCTTTACATTTGACTTAATTTTCAAAGCAAGACTAAGCGATGATATTAAACGATCATTAGTGCCCAAATTCGATTATAATGATCGTTGCAGCTTTCTGTATCTTGTTAGATCTTCAAGCAAATTTTTGCTTTTGAAAAATCTTTTTACAACCAAAAATGATTGATTGATTTTACAACAAAAAAGTGAATTTGGGGACTAAATAGTTTTGCAGAAAATCTTAATTTAACTGTAATTCCTAAAAGAAAATATTTTTTATTGTTTTAAAATATCTATTAAAACCATTATAATAACACTCATATTTTTTGTGAGGACACATTTGTGTTTTTTTGCAAATAAAAGTTTTTCAATTTAAATTAATCCACATTTTAAGTTAATATTTGAATTGTTTTGTTAAATTACGATAATTTCTCAACCTATTGTTTGCACCTTATTTTGTTTTAGTTTTTATAGTAGTAAAAATCTTAATTGAAATCACATTATTACCATAGAAATATGTAAATTGTAAAATTTATCTCTAAAAGTGCAAAGTCTTTTTCGTTCTTTATATTAAACACTTACTTGTATGTACGGTAGGTATGTACATACCTATATATGCAGAACCAGAGGAGTTGTCGATTCAGCGAGACTGGCAAAGTGTGTAGACATTCGTAAGGCAAGGTTAGAAAACCGCCACATTTCATCTAAGTTTTCACCTACTAATATTCGATTTTCAATTATACATATGTTTATACTTATGTATGTACATAGACGGCTGTGACGAGGGTCGAGTGTTATCTAGTTCATAGAATAAAGAATTCTACATCTTAGAAAGTGCTTAAGGTTTGCTTTCTATAAAAAGAAGTGCTTAAGTATAAGTTAAAAATTAATACGGCTTTACCAAACTCTCTTGTACTTAAACTACGTAACGACACCACGACACAGTATCGCTCTCTGGGTAAATTATTGATACTCAGAAAGCAATTTAGATAAGAAAAACACAAGAATTCTTCACACTTCACACCTACAGAGTACGTTTTATAAACACATAGTATATACATGCATGGCCCAGCTGTCGTTGCAACTTTAAAATATTTAATGCAACTGTCTTCAACAAATTACATACATTCAAAACTGGTTCATAATAGTACATATATTTATTTAGTGTAGGCATTATGGAGCCCACAAAAAGAGGATTCCCAAATTGATTGATTGTTAAATGGGAAACGGGATGTTATTTTACAGTGTAGCGCCAACATAATGTGCACACAGTACATACATACCATACATACATATGTGTATATGCACATACATACATACATCATGATCTGTGAACATATTTATAGTACTTAGCCATCTGTCAACAAGTGGCGAAAAAGGTGCAAAACGACGAAGCAAGACTGAAATAAGAGGTCCAAAATTACAGAAACAATTAATGCTAGCGATAACATCAAAAGGCTCTCAACATGATTTGTCAGAAATTAAGGCCAAATGACGATCGAAATGTTAATGAAGGTTAAAAAGACGATACTGGTTATATTAAGAACAACAATTAGGGCAAAGGTGCAACTGTAGCTTTAAACGTACATGCATACGACCAATTCGACATCAGTTCTCACACATGGACACTTCCTTGGTATTAATGTCTGGCTATGTGTTCCGGAAACTCGTCGATTGCTGAAACCTCCTACCAAATTGAGTACAACTGCACGCGATTGTAGTTAAGTTTGTTAAGGTGCGGCATCTTATATAATTGCGATTAAAATAATTTGGGTAATTAACATCCATTTAATTTCAAATTAATGTGAAATACTAATGTTTGAAGAGATCTAACAAATTTCAAAATGGTTGTATGTGTGCGAAGGTATTTTTACCTGCGTAATATTGTAATAATTATTGGCGGTGGCCGTTATGGTTAAATAAAGGTAGTAGTCTGAATAGATCTGGGCTACATACATACTTATGTACATTTATTTATGTATTGAATGGCTAATAGCAAAGCAAAAAGAACTTTGAAATTATGAATCTAACATCGATCAAATATATTTATGATACGAAAGCTTTAAATAAAATTAAAATTTGTATACTTTTTCACTTACTATATATGTATGACGATAATCAAATCTCCTTTCACTGTTTTTTTCTAAGATTTGGCGCATGGTGAATATTTGGTCGGTTGTTGATTGCCAGGTCTAAAACTACACTGATAAGGTCCAATCAGTTTGTTGACGGTGGGCTTTAATCTTTCACACAGTACGCTCGATAGAACCTTATACGCGATGTTGAGGAGGGTTATCCCACGGTAGTTGGCGCAGATTGTGGGGTCTCCCTTTTTGTGGATTGGGCAGATCACACTTAAATTCCAATCGTTGGGCATGCTTTTGTCCGACCATATTTTACAAAGAAGCTAATGCATGCTTCTAATCAGTTCTTCGCCGCCGTGTTTGAATAGCTCGGACGACAGTCCATCGGCCCCCGCCGCTTTGTTGTTTTTCAGGTGGGTAATTGCTATTCGAACTGGTCAGGGAAAGGTACGTCTGCTCTATCGTCATCGACTGGGGAATCGGGTTCGCCTTCTCCTGGCGTTGTATCTACATTCACTGCCATTCAGCAGGCTGGAGAAGTGTTCCTCCATAATTTAAGTATGCTATGGGCATCGGCCACTAGATCACCTTTGGGGGTTCTACAAGAGTCTTGAAACCTTCTGTCAGCCGCCGCATTTTTTCGTAGAATTTTCGAGCATTACCCCTGTCGGCCAGCTTATCAAGCTCTTCGTACTCACGCATTTCGGCCTCTTTCTTCTTCTGTCTGCAAATGCGTCTCGCTTCCCTCTTCAACTCTCGGTATCTATCCCATCCCGCACGTGTAGTGGTCGATCGTAACGTTGCGAGGTAGGCAGCCTGTTTTCTCTCCGCTGCAACATGGCACTCCTCATCGTACCAGCTGGTCTTTTGCATTTTCCGAAAACCAATGATTTTGATTGCAGCTGTACGTAAGGAGTTTGAAATGCCGTCCCATAGTTCGTTTATACCAAGTTGTTGACGAGTGCTCTCAGAGAGCAGGAGTGCAAGTTGAGTAGAAAATCGTTCGGCTATCTGTTGTGATTGCAGCTATTCGAGGTCGAACCTTCCTTGTGTTTGATGGCGTGCGTTTTTGCTGCTGCGAGCGGGTGCGAATCTTGACTGCAACAAGATAGTGGTCCGAGTCGATGTTAGGACCTCGGAGTGCACGCATATCGAAAACACTGGAGACGTGTCTTTCGTCTATCCCAACATGATCGATCTGGTTGCTGGTTTTTCGATCCGGAGACAGCCAGGTGGCTTGATGAATTTTTTTATGCTATTTACTACTATTACTTCAGACAACCATATTTCGGGCCCCGGCGAAGTCGATCAGCCTCAACCCATTTGGGATGTTTCATTGTGGAGGCTGAATTTACCGTAGTGCCAAAAACACCATCTTTGCCTAACCTGGCGTTAAAGTCGCCAAGTACGATTTAGGTATCGTGACGGGGGCAGCTCTCATAGGTGCGCTCCAAGCGCTCATAGAAGGCATCTTTGGTCACATCGTCCTTCTCTTCCGTCGGGGCGTAGGCTCAGATCAGCAATATGTTGACGAACTTCGCTTCGATGCGGATTATGGCTAAATAATCGTTTCTGGCCACTCCTAAGTGAATGGCGATCAGAGAACTTTTCTCACTTGCGTGAACTTCTACACATGACTCCATCCTAATAATAAAAGTGTATATTTTTGCCTAAAATAAATAAAATTGGGCAAAAACTTGACCTAGCCCCATATGACTAATATGTATCAGGATTTTCGAACATTCGGCTGAATTTAGTCCATATGATTGGTGATTGTATGTGACGTGCTTTAATGAAACCCAGGTACAGTGGCGTAGCTACAACTTCGGGCGCCCGGGGCCAAGGATGTTCTGCCGCCCCCCTTTATCTACCTACCAACAAGTTTCATGAGGTGGTTCGAACAAAAGTGAATTTTTACAAAATATCTTCGATATTAAGTATATACAATTTAGGAACTATAAGCCACGCCACGCAAATTCTGAAGTTTCAAAATTACAATTAAATTTACAAGACATCTTATTAAAAGACATAGAAAAACCCCATTTCGCCCTATATCTTGTACACTTTTGACACAATTTTCAGAAATTTGGAGAAATAAAAGTATTTGTTACATTCAAAGCATAGGGTAACTGTGAGAGTGACACGTCGCTAGACAAAGCTAGACAAGTGCATCTTTTAGTTCTATCACTATTTTTAAAAAAGATGTAAGCCAAAAGATATAAGACAAATTCAAAGACTGTAGAGTATTCGAGTAAAAATTAATATTTTTCATTGTTATTCAGGTTATTTCATTGTGACTGTACAACTCTTTATCTTTTATAATAAATTTTGTAAAAAAATTTGTTGAAGTTTTTTTCTGATTTTCGTTTTCGTTATACATCTTAATGTTAAGTTTAGATGTGTCACTTCATTTGTTTTACATTAATGGCACTTTTTGGACGTGCCAATTGTCCTACATATGTTATATAACGGTATGTAATCTATATCGGTTAGTTTTAAGCGTCACAAGCAACAGTTAGGTGAAGCAAACTATTAAACCCTATGTTGTGGGTCAATCAAAGATCTACCAACGATATAAGCGCAGTTATACAGCTTCCTAAAAAGAACGCAATAGAAGAAGCCTGTTTCCGAAATTACTTGTAGCTGATTTTAGCAAGGATACTCTTTATACCCAATTCCTTTTCTTGGCATTTCTGTTGGAAAGCAATGATGAAGTAATATTTTTACTAGAAGTAATACACTGAATAAAAATGTAGTAAGAAAAGAGACAATAAGTAGCATCCAAGATAGAGTTAAAAAAAATAATAAATCTTTAATTGGTAACTGTATGTTTTTGAAGGTATAAAAATGTCACAATCAATATGGATTTGTTTAAGATGAAATGAGACAAACAATTGTCAATGTTGGTTTGGAACTGCGCATGCTATTTTATGTTTTACTTATTTCAGTGGTTAAAAAAAGAGACGGAACGTTTGTGAATACATCATTGTTCCGTCGTCAACCTGATTACTGGTGATTCGTTGCAGACAGGAATATTGACTATGTACTTTAGCCTCTCAAAACAATTACACACAATAGGCGGAGTTTACAATGCAACTGAAGAGAGGGCAGCTGCTAATCCCTGGCAACGGAATTGATCTGTGAAAAGTGCAAAGGGGTGGAGTAACTTAACTACAGTGTGGTAAAGTGATTTAGTAAATCCGACGAGCTTTTAAATTTATTTGAAGAGTTTTGTATATTTGGAATGCATTTCTTTCTACTGCGTTAATTTAATTTATATACCTTCCTAGTAGCATAAAATTGAACGTAAACATAAAAATTAATAAACTCGAGGAATATTCGTATAATGAAAATATAAAATATGTATTAAGATCGGTTTCTCCAGCTTAGTTTGCAATCTTCGTATGTATCATTTTGAACGGAACTAGAAATAAGTCCTTATTAACAAACTCAGCGTACTATTGACTTTCGACAGTGCTGTTTTGTTGTGAAATTGTTATAATACATCTGGGCTGTAGGGCGGCTGCGGAAGCGTAGAGATGCCGGCTTTGGTTAAGGTCCGTATCCAGCTCTTAAGTAATTGCTCAAGAAAAAAATCCTTATTTCTTGAGCTGTAGTCAAGTAATTTTAACAGCTGGTTATGCATTGTGAATGATGCACATTAGAAGAGCAAGTGAAAATAAACAAAGAAATTAAACTTATGTGTATTATGTTATGTTATTATAGTATTTAAATATTTTCATTGCGATTTAAGGAATATGGATGAAGACTGGTAAGTTTGAATTTTCTTCAAGAAACAATTGTTGATTTCATGTTTCTTCATAAAACCAGTATTGTCATATTCGCATTTTATTGAAAAAATGTATTAAAAATTAGTGGTAGATTTCATCTGAGCTGCATACTAGCAGCAGAAAATTTACCGCAGGAAATTTGCTTAACCATTTCTTAAGCGTTTTTTTTACATGAAGTTTTTACATTCCTTGAGAGCGGACCCAATTGACCTTTCGTTTGAGTCTCTTAAGGACTTCCACGTAAAACTTGGCCTTGACGGTTTGCCCAGGAAGAACTAATTCATGGTGGACGAAGCATTTGATGTCAAAAAAGACAAAAAGCATCGTTTTCACTTTAGATTTGCTTATTCATATACGACTTCTTCCCGGCCCTCTAACAAGGTGCCACCAAGAAACACCACTTCTTGATAAAGCAACATCTGGGTAAGCCTGCTTGATCATATCAAAAGTCTCTGTTGCAGATTTACCAAGTTTCACATAGAATTTAATTGCGTACCTCCGCTCTAACAAACGCTGCATTTTCGGCTTGTACCACTCACAGAAACACGTCGCGCGAAAATGTTTATCCTGACTCTCCAGATGCTCGGAGACAACGCGCACGCACCGAAGTACAGTCGCGGCGGAAGAAAATCAGTCCTATTACTTTCCGGACAAACCCTGTACATACATACCTGTATTTTCAGAAACAAGTAAGGAGAACAAATTAGTTTCATTACTACATTCTGCTGCGTGCTCAAAGTCTTTTTCTAGATGCAAATTGAATACTATGTATCGAATTTTGTTTAAATCGACAAGTAGCTTCTGAGATATGGGATTTCACCCAAAGATGAGCATGCCGCAGCCGTTGCCCTACGTGAAATTATGTGTTTTGAAATGAAAGGAAAGTTGAATTTATATTGTGTTGAAAATCATTTATTTGTGATTTTTCAAATTTTTTTTTGATGTAGCGCAGCTTGATAAACAAAATTGTTTGGTTTCTGTTCTGGGGCGTAAATGTATAGAGAAGATGGGTTTCCAACTCGTGAAGACGCCACGTATATCTGGCCGTGTGAAAAACATAGCATTTCTAGATTTATGCCACACTCTTCTGGCGACTATCCTTGTGTCCTGTTGATTGTCATCGCAAATGCAATTTTCTCTGGAAACTGAATACGTTTGAACTGAAATGGCTGTCCCCTTGTAATCGATAACTGCGTCACAATCAGTCGGGTTCCATTACACATTTTCGGCGCATGAAGAGTGTGAAACATAATAATGACAGATCTAACTTTGAGGCGCAAATGATGCTGCGGCATACCAAACCTCTCCAAAGAATTTAGAAATTCCACTGGATAATTCTCGGCTTCTTCATAGTCAAGACGATCGATCGATTTGTATGAGCGACAACATCGGTACTTTGGAAGCTAAAATTGCACGTGCTCTCAAGCAATCGTAGTTACGATAATTTGGCCAATGTTCGGATAAACATTCCTGATGAGTTCATCTTTCGTTGAAGTGAATTGACGAAAGGCAGGTGAAATTGATATCAAACCACTGGAAGTATCAACCGGAATTTGCCCATTTCCAATTCTTAGCAAATACGATGTAAAATTTCTTTGAATTAGACAATAATGGCGAATATGGTACGATCCATGTGTTGTCAAATCCGATATTCACGTCTCTAAACTAAATGCTAAATGTTCTGGCATTGTCGTCTGGTGAACGACGCCGATACAGTGAATATCCATCATTTTCAGTATGCTTTTCCGAAAGAAAAGCACGTGGATAGTGTTTCGTGCATTTATTGTCAGACATACAAACCGAAGTGGTATTGTGATGTCGGCAAGGCCCATGAACCATATTGTTTTTCACCAGTACGTATAATTCTGGATCTATCTCGGGATCAGAAATTTCCGCAGAAATGATTTCATCAATTTGATCTGGTGTAACCACCATCCCCATCCAAAGAAGAATGTGTGCGTGCGGTAAACCTCTTTTTTGCTACTCAACAGAATACATCCAGCATCGAACAGCATCATATATACTATACATTGCTTCAAGATAAAATCCATCAAACATCGCAGCTGTTGTTTGAAAAGTGGTGCTGTGACATCGTGACGATCGCTTGCTGATTGACCGCGATCCATAATCCCGCCCGTATGTCATTGCATCCTTGCCTTGGGCTGCCATACGTTGATAGCAAAAAGAACGCCGACCGATATTAGCGCGATCTCTTCTTGGCTTCCTAACAAATTTCAATCTGTAATTGATCACTTTGTGTGAAACACACATAAAGTTTTCACTGAATAATTTTCAATAATTTTTCATTTGAACGGCCGGAATCAAAAAGCAAGCGACCGAAATTGAACGATTCAAATAATTTACAAATAAAAATAATGAAAAACAAGTAAGGAAGGGCTAAGTTCGGGTGTCACCGAACATTTTATACTCTCGCATGATAAAGTGATAATCGAGATTTCATTATCCGTCATTTACATATTTTTCAAATACCGTATTTGTGCAAAGTTTTATTCCGCTATCATCTTTGGTTCCTAATGTATATATTATACAGAGAAGGCATCAGATGGAATTCAAAATAGTGTTACATTGGAAGAAGGCGTGGTTGTGAACCGATTTCACCGATACATCGTACATGTCATCAGGGTGTTAAGAAAATATTATATATCGAATTTCATTGAAATCGGTTGAGTAGTTCCTGAGATATGGTTTTTGGTCCATAAGTGGGCGACGCCACGCCCATTTTCAATTTAAAACAAGTAAGGAAGGGCTAAGTTCGGGTGTCACCGAACATTTTATACTCTCGCATTATAAAGTGATAATCGAGGTTTCATTATCCGTCATTTACATATTTTTCAAATACCGTATTTGTGTAAAGTTTTATTCCGCTATCATCATTGGTTCCTAACGTACATATACATATATTATACAGAGAAGGCATCAGATGGAATTCAAAATAGCGTTATATTGAAAGAAAGCGAGGTTGTGAACCGATTTCAACCATATTTCGTACATGTCATCAGGGTGTTAAGAAAATATTATATATCGAATTTCATTGAAATCGGTCTAGTAGTTCGTGAGATATGGTTTTTGGCCCATAAGTTCAAACATTTGAGGTGTAATGAGGTATAGTTATGATTGTGGGTAAGCAGTTACAGTTGTAGGACTATACCCAATTTCTACTCTTGCGATGTCGAGGTCGCCGCGCACCCTAGAAACGTGAGTAACCCTTGGGTAAGATGCGAAAGCCAATCCGTGTGGAACCTGAGCTCACGGCTAAAACAGAGGAAGCTGCAGGGGAGCTACTCCGACTTATCCGGTTTAAGAGTTCGATGAAGTCTAATAGCAGCGTCTTTTTACCAGAGGTGCGGCTGCGAGCGGCTCACTAAAGAAGGCATCTTTAGCTGATCGACTTGGCAGGTGCCCTACACATGGTTGTCTGTAGTACTAGATGCCAGTACAAGAAAATTCATCAACCTACTTGACTGTCTCCGGATCGAAAAGTTCGTGACTACACCAGTGTCCTTAACGTGCGTACACTCCGATGACCTAACATCGACTCGGACCACTATCTTGTTGTGGCGGAGATACATACCCGCCTCCATACGGTAAATCAAGACCGTCAAAAAATACAGGGAAGGTATGATGCCGAGAAGCTACTATCACAACCGACATCGAAACCGTTTTCTACTCGACCAACACTCCTGTCCTCTGAGAGCACTCTTCAGCAACTCGTTATAAGGGAATTGTACGACGGCATTTCAAGCTTCTTACGTACAGCTGAAAGCGAAACCATTGGTTTTCGTAAAGTTCGGAAGAACCGCTGGTACGATGAGGACTGTCGTGTCGCAGTGGAGAGAAAGCAGATAGCCTACAGGAGTAATGCTTGAAAATTCTACGAAAAGACGCGGCGACTATCGGAAAGTTTCAAAACCAGAGTGGCTGATGTTCAGAGCATACTTAAGTTATGGAGGAAACACTTCTCCAGCCTGCTGAATGGCACTGAAAGTTGAACATCTGGAGATGGCGAAAAGCCATTACAGGCCTGAAGAACAACAAAGCGGCAAGAGCCCATGGATTACCGACCCAACTATTGAAATACGGCATCGAAGAACTCACAAGGTGCATGCATCAGCCCCTTTGCAAGATATCGTCGTCGTTTTTGTCCTTTGTGCAGTGGCAATGGCGTGTACCGTAGACGATGGAACGATGAGCTATACGGGATATACCGCGACATTGAACTGAGCGATTTTTGTTGTGATACTTTAAATGGTTTAGGAGGTATGTACATTAAACCTCTTCGAAGGCGGAGTTACTCCCACTTTTTTCAGAGAAACATGAGTGCCAAGTTATCATTAAGATATCTCAATTTTTACTAAAGTTATAGCTTGCACAGATGGAAGAATGTATAGACAGTCACCAGGATTTGAGCTCGTCTCTTCATCCTGATCATTTATATATACAAAACCAAATCTATGTCGATTAGTTTTAGGTAATACATACAATCGTTGGGACAAAGCTATTATATTCTGTAGTAACATCGTGTAAGAGAATACAAATTGAATAGCTCTCTATAAATTGTTGGCGCTTTATAAATGAAAAAAACATTAAATGTCAAAGTACATATTTATATAATGAGATAAAAATTACAAAATAAATATATGTATATTATTACATGTCAGTAAATATCACAATACATGCCAGGTTAAATATGTACCTGACATTGAATATTCCACAATCGCCATACGTTTCCACTGACGTGTTTTTGGAGGAACAAAATCATCTGTAGCAAAATATATCAACAAAAGTATTTCGGCAACTAAATAGTGGACATATTGACAAGATTTTATTTATTCCATTAGATGACTTAATCTCATAATTTTAAATTGAAACTGTAAGTAATTAAAAACGATTATTTGTAAGAATTCTCTTCAATGTTGAATAGTCACACCAAATTAGCTGGCTAAGCTGATGGGCGATAAGCTGAAGCAACTTGAGAAACAAGTTCTGTTAATGGGGTCAGTTGAACCACTAACATTTGGAATGTTAGTAATTAAAAGCTTTGTAGTCTTTACAAATTTTATGATGTTTGTAAATGAAAAGTGTTAAGTTTATATGTATGTAGTCATATTTCATATTAAACTTAAAAGCCTAAATTATAGTATATTTGATTATTATACAATATCTATTTCCAATTAATAATTTTTTCAATATTAAGGATTAGTAGTGTTTAATAATAAATATATGTATATATACTATATATTAGGGTGGGTGAAAGAAACATTTTTTTTCGCATGATACTCTGAAAAATTGATTGATATACATTTCTATTAAAAGCTCTCCAAGTATAAGCTCTTTATTGTAACGGTAAGGTCTTCCGCTTAATACTTTTTTACTTTTGTCATCATTCCTCGCTCCCAACTACTTGAAAACAGAATTCGTTTTCTGGATTTTCTGGCAAATTAAATGACCTACAAAATGCTTTTGCAAGATAAAAGTAGAAATGATTATTTTTATTTATTTATTTTATTTACTAAATTATTTGTACCTTAATATTTTTATACGCTTGTAACCAGTTGCTATAGAGTATTATAGTTTTGCTCACCTAACGGTTGTACGTATCACCTAAAACTAATCGAGATACATATGGGGTTATATACTATATATAAATGATCAGGGTGACGAGAAAAGTTTAAATCCGTTTGACTGTCTGTCTGTTCGTCCGTGCAAGCTGAAACTTGATATGCAGTTATAGGAACTTCTACCGACAGTGTATTAAAAAGTACGAAAAGCGCGATAAATCAATAACTAATCGCCACAGATATCTACATTAAATTTTACCACCGAGAAGGGATGAGGGCTTTATGGGAGACCGTGTGAAAATTAGACGATGAGCGTGACACCTCCAACTTTTAGGTGAAACCCCATATCTCGGGACCCGTCCAACCGATTTCGACAAAATTTGGTACGTGGCAGTTTTTTGATATTCTTATGTCTCATTGTAGAAATGGACGAAATCAGACAACAACATCGCCTACCTCTCATATAACATAATTTTAAATTCCACTTTATTCGTTCAGTTTTCAGTACGCAAATCAAGGAGCGTTTAATATAACGGTATAAAACTTTGCACGAAAAATGTCTTTAGTGTGTGCCACCTTAGGACCAAAAATTGTTTATATCCCATGAAAACTGTTCAAGCCCATAGGTACCGAGTATTTTGACCCCGGTACCTATAGTTGACTTTTGATCGAAAATGTCGGTCAATGTGTGATATATATTACTGAAATTAAAGGATATTCTTTCTGTTATAACGGTTAGTCTGTATGCCAAAAATGGGTTAAATCGGACCAATGCTTCCCTTAGCCCCCATATACTTAATATAAATATTTTCGAAATTCGGGGTGACTTTGTATCGCATATATCCGCCAATACGTGAGTTATCTCAATGAAAATAAGAAAGCGGGGGTTATTTATAGCGAAAATATGTATATATAGGTTGTCAAAAAAGTCTTGCGGTATTTTCGCTAGTTGGCGCTGAAAGCGCGTAGTTCTAGTTTTATTCGTCGCATCGGGTCATTCTATACCTTTTTGGAAAGCTCATTTCACGCGCTAACACATGTTTGATTGATTGTCGTTTCTTTTAAGTCGTTCGTGAGTTATAGCGTCGCAAACATGGAGCGAAATAAAGAGAAAATACGGTATATTTTACAGTACTACTCGTACTACGATAAAGGCAAAAATGCATCTCAAGCCGCCAATAAAATTTGTGCAGTTTATGGACCCGATACAGTTTCCATTTCCACCGCACAACGATGGTTTCAACGTTTTCGTTCTGGTGTAGATGCGCCACGCTCCGGAAGGCCTGTCGTCGAAAATTGCGATAAAATCGCTGAATTGGTCGAAAGAGACCGGCATAGTAGCAGCCGTAGCATCGGTCAAGAGCTGGGCATGAGTCATCAAAAATTCATTTCAATTTCAATAAAAAAAAAAATATTCAATAAAAATACCGCAAGACTTTTTAACAACCCATTATATAACGAATATTAGCATTTTCATTTACTTTACTCTATATGATGGGTTTTACACCTTATAGCATTTCCCTGGCTTTGAGTTTGCAAGTTGCTAGCGTAGAAAATGTTCGGCTGCACCCGAACTTAGCCCTTTCTTATTTGTTCGTTTTTATACTCTCGCAACAATGTTGCTAAGGAGAGTATTATAGTTTTGTTCACATAACGGTTGTTTGTAAGTCCTAAAACTAAAAGAGTCAGATATAGGGTTATATATACCAAAGTGATCAGGGTGACGAGTAGAGTCGAAATCCGGATGTCTGTCTGTCCGTCCGTCCGTCTGTCCGTCCGTCCGTGCAAAGCTGTAACTTGAGTAAAAATTGAGATATCATGATGAAACTTGGTACACGTATTCCTTGGCTCCATAAGAAGGTTAAGTTCGAAGATGGGCAAAATCGGCCCACTGCCACGCCCACAAAATGGCGGAAACCGAAAACCTATAAAGTGTCATAACTAAGCCATAAATAAAGATATTAAAGTGAAATTTAGCACAAGGGATCGCATTATGGAGGGGCATATTTGGACGTAATTTTTTTGGAAAAGTAGGCGTTACCCCGCCCCCTACTAAGTTTTATGTATATATCTCGGAAACTACGATAGCTATGTCAACCAAACTCTACAGAGTCGTTTTCTTCAGGCATTTCTATATACAGTTCAAAAATGGAAGAAATCGGATATTAACCACGCCCACCTCCCATACAAAGGTTATGTTGAAAATCACTAAAAGTGCGTTAACCGACTAAAAAAAAACGTCAGAAACACTAAATTTTACGGAAGAAATTGTAGAAGGAAGCTGCACCCAGGCTTTTTTGAAAAATTGAAAATGGGCGTGGCCTCGCCCACTTATGGACCAAAAACCATATCTCAGGAACTACTAGACCGATTTCAATGAAATTCGGTATATAATATTTTCTTAACACCTTGATGACATGTACGAAATATAGGTGAAATCGGTTCACAACCACGCCTTCTTCCAATATAACGCTATTTTGAATTCCATCTGATACCTTTTCTGTGTAATATATACATACATTAGGCACCAATGATGATAGCGGAATAAAACTTTACACAAATACGGTATTTGAAAAATATGTAAATGACGTATAATGAAATTTCGATTATCACTTTATCATGCGAGAGTATAAAATGTTCGGTGACACCCGAACTTAGCCCTTCCTTACTTGTTCGTTTTTGTTTTTGTATTTTCCTTTGATAGACATTAATGGTTGACGACGTATGTATGTCTCGTAAATGCTGAACTTAATTGAAAAATTATGTGGAACATTTTTGAAGAGCAGAAATTTTGCTATAATACTTTGAGCTTTGAATTTCAAAATTATCATAGTCTTATAAGAAATTGTATGGTTTTCGAAAATGATTCCTTCTTTGTCACTTTTTCGTTATTTTGTTTTTTTATTTTCATTTGATAGGCATAGATGTTTGCCGATGGATATCTCGTAAGTGCTCAACTTAATCGTTTGCAATTTAATATTATGTTTTTTCATTAATATTCAAAAGAAGAAACAAATTTGCTTTAATATAGTCAAACTTCAACTGTTTATATCCTTTAATTCCTTACAAAATTCACAAAACGAAATATGTTTTCAAGCAGTTGGAAGCGAAAGACTTTTTATATCTGATAATAAGAAAAAAATTAACAACCGTTAGGTTTAATATATGAACATATTATTTACAAATAATGATATTTCCGGTGTAAAAATCTATTGAACACGAAATTTTATATGGAAGATCAGTTCAATTATTATTATCCTTTTTATTAGAAATATTCTTTTGTTTGTGAATTGTTTTACATTTGTCATAAATGAGTTATAAACTATACTCTCTTTTAAATTGGATCAAACTGGACACAGTGTGCTAAATTTTACTAAAATCGGTTCAGTAGTTTAGGAATTTACTCCGTAGAAATGGTGACACGTAATTTACACACGTACATTGATGATATACATATATTATATGTATATTACATCACTTTGTACAAATTCTTATTAAAATTTTGCAGTTAAATTTCAGCGTATAGAACAATAGATATCGGCAATGCTTTCCTCAGAAGGCAATAAATTATTACGCAAAAATATTAATTATCTATAGAATGCATTTACATTTAGTTTCACATTTTTTTTTTAAATAGTTTTAAAAACTAAATATACGACGTAGGAATATGTGAGGCAAATAAACACAACCCTTGTCATAAATTTTGGTTGCGCCTCCGTGTGAGCGTGTATTTGTAGACATACATATCATACATAGGTATTGTATTTACTTACCATTTCGCTTTATGATCCCATCAAGGCAAATGTCATATTAAAGATAAATCCAACTCAAAGCCGACAAAAAGGTAAACACTTTTTAATTATTAAAAAATGGCATTTAACTGCAGAAAGAAAAGATTTTTGTTTCAATCGAAGAGTTATTGGACTAAGCATAACTTAAGCAAAAGTAATGCCCGTTTACGTGCGTTCAAATCGATTGACCATAGCTAATTATCAACAGTTTATTTAATACAAATATTGTAAAGTAGTACGTGTTAAATATGTTAAATGAAAAAAATGTTTCAAATGATATATAAATTTACTTAATACTCAAAAACATTTCAAAAAATGATTTTTGATTCATTTAGAATATTTTATAAAGGCGCGGCTTGTCAATGTCTCCAAACAATAATCCCATAAGCCGCTTACGGATATCAGTGCGGTCCGTCCTCTTTATAAGTAATTTGATTTTCTCTTTGGAACGAAATGAAATAACAGCTTTTTTTTGCTTTGCAACTGAAGCATGTCAATAACTTAGTATCGCAAAATTTGAGTTTCTCACAAGTGTAGCTACGAATGTGTATAGGATATGAAAATTTCAATTCGAAGGTAAACAAAACAATGAAGACAGGGTTAGGTTCAGACGGAACCAAACATTTGATTATAAGGAATGGAAATGTTTTCAAATCAAAAAACAAGTAAGAAAGGACTAAGGTGCAAATCGTCAACCAAAGGGTAGGAATCAAAACATGTACATATATGTACATACAGTTGAACTTCCCTAACTCGAATCACCATAATCCACAAAAACAATCGAGTTAGAGAGACTTTGAGTTATGGAAGGAAATTTGTATGAAATTTTCTTCTATTAACAATTTAAGAGTTTGAGTTATGGAAAACTTCGAGTTACCATATACATATATACTTGTACAATATATAACTCATACAGTGACGGGCATATTCGATAAAAGGTTTGTTAGAAAACCGAAAATCATTATACTTATGTAGTATATGGGAATTGATGGTAGTATCTACCCGATTTTATTTATTTTTTTCATTATACTACATACTATTAATATGCCACATCATAAAATGTTTTCTGAGGTTCATTAAGATACATCACATACCATTACCAATCATATAGAGAAAGGTCACCTGTATGTTGTTAGGTGAACAAAACTGTTATACTCTGTAGCAAAATGCTGCTAGAGTATAAACTTTTTTTATTGAATAGTTTATTTTAATAGTATTTATTGTTTGTCATAGGCACAAAAAAGCGTGGACTGATTTATTAGTAACAGTATAAAGATATCAACGCCTTTCATCGATTTTATACCAAGTTTATATCGGTCAATATTGATGAAACTAAGTAAGCTTCTTTTCTGACTCTTCTTAGCTATCTTTTATCAAAAATTATTTCTGTCATTAAGATTCATATTTTCAGTAACATTGAAATAAAATATTTGGCTTAGTACCAATAATTAGTAAATCATACTAATATTGTAAATGCGAATGTAAGTTTGTTTGTTACGCTTTCACGCAAAAACTACTTAACCGATCATCATGAAACTTTGTACATATACTCCTGAAGGTATTAAAAGTAAAATAGGGTACTTTATGTTAAAAACAAAAATTTTTTTAAGAAATATATAAAAATTGTTTGTCAAAAAATCGTCAAATTTAGCTACTTCAACGCCATCTAGCATAACAGTAATGAAGTTTCAACCATGAATACTGTAATACCGTCCCACTGTATTACCGGCGGTGACGACAATATCTAATTCAATTGAATATACATAGTTTCAAATGTTTGTAACTGTTCTATATTTATTATTATTTTCTTCTGTCGTTACATGCAGTATAAAACTATTAAAATTTTTGAGGTAATCAGTAATTTTTGTGGTTAGCAGTCACTTTATTATTATAGATCTTACTCGCTGATGTTAATTATTACTCTGCTTTTCTTAGAAAATGCCTCGAAAATCTGGTATATCCACAATTTCATCGCGGGCCCGTGAACGAATATGAGGGTGCATCCTCAAAATGACGTGGATTCAGGACTTTACGCAGAAATGTTGTTGAAAATTGGTGATGGTTGTTTAGATGTTGACGTTGAAGTCTATATATTTCTGTCAAGAGAATTTTGTAATTTAGTAGAAAGTGATGTGGATCTCAATGCTAATGTTTTTCCGGAATTGCAACAAAATTTGTGTAGTGATCAGTGGTTGTGGGCAAGAGCAATATTAGCACCAAGAAATGAAATTGTTAATAGGATCAACACTGACATTTTAAACGGGGTTCAAGGAGAAATGAAGGAATATTTGAAATGGATACAATTATAGATACGAAACTAAGTACTTCATATCCTGTGGAGTTTTTAAATTCACTTGAACTTTCGGGTGTATCGTCACATGAACTTCAATTGAAACTAAATGTACCAGTGATGCTTATTCGAAATCTAGATGCTCCTCGGCTATGTAATGGAACAAAGCTTCGGATAACAAAATTGGGACAGAACATACTTGGTGCTACTATTTTAACAGGTGTCGGTAAGAGAAATAGTGTTATAATACCTCGGATACCAATTATTCCCACTGACCTTCCATTCCAATTTAAAAGGGTTCAGTTTCCCGTCAAGCTTAGCTTTGCTGTTACTATAAACAAGGCACAAGGACAAACATTACAGGTAGCAGGGGTGCATTTAGAAAACCCATGCTTCTCTCATGGTCAACTTTATGTAGCCTGTTCACGTGTATCTAATGCCCAGAAACACAGATTTGCACCCGACGGAAAACTTATAACATTGTCTACAAAAATATTCTAGATTAATACTTTGTATTTTATTTTTTTAAATTGTTAGAATTCAGAATTATTTATTTTTGTTACGGTGAAATATATTTTAACATTTGTTGTTGCATTTCAATACGCATATTTTAAGGTGTTAAAACTTCATTGTCTGTAATAATTTTTAAAAATTGTTGATCTCAGCCAAGCAATAAAATTTAGTTATCATTTTGACTATTTTCTATTATTATACCCTTACCCTTTATCTCTCATACTTATTTAATGGCTCCACTGCGGGCGAAGCCGCGGGTAAAAAGCTAGTATCATATAAGCTTATATGGAATATAGTATAATATTTCGATTAGTTTAGGTTATACAAATGACCGTTAATTGAATAAAACCGTAAAAGTTTAATAAAATAGCAAAATTTCACCTTTACGTTCGATTCGTTTTTAAATAATAGTAGAACTGACATTAGAGCGATAGTGAGTACATGATTAATTATACATACAAAAACATATTCAGCTATAAATTATTGAATGCCTTTGTTGCGATCTTCAACAGCTCAGCAATTTTTTTCACATGTTTATAGGATTCTGTGGTCAATTTCCGTTCTGCTTCTGTTAAATCCTGTTATTAAATGATATCAATAAACTGATGACATTTGGTTGCTGTACAACGTGTGATATTAAATTAAAACAAAAGATAGAACAGTCTCCAAATTTCTTTCAAGACAGGCAACTCTAAAATTGTAAATGGTATATGTAGTCGGAGCTTAAGGAATAAAGTTTGCTTTGAAACTAAAAAATATTTTTACTATACTTATTCACTTCTGTATTGATTTTATTTTTTCTTTACTCCTTTTTCCAGAATAACACAACACCAGAATGAACCGCAATAGCAGATTGGTTCATCCTTAGCAGAGCGAGACAGTTTTCTAAAGGTTTAACGTTACGTATTGTGCAATCATGGAATAAAAATTAACCATTTCTTTCCTATGTATTTCTTGTTTGTAAATTTCAGTAAATTTGTTAAACGTGCGCTTTTATGCTTCGTTAACGCCTCATACATTTTGATAATAAAAGAAGTTCAAAATAACATGCGAGCAATTTACTATAACTAACTGGTTGTCGACCGCCTCAGCTTAGTAAATAAGTAACTAACTGAATAAATAAATTTCTTAGCATAACAAACTAATACAAAAACGTTTACTTGTAAATGCATGTACACATACAATAAATATGTACGCTCATAGGAGACCACGCTTACAATCAAATAGGTGCCGTGGTTAGCAGTGGTGGCGACCAACTTTGAGGCTATATCTGGTTAGGGTTTTTGCAACAATGCTAACAATTCGTTTCGTTTCGATGCAATCCAATGCTCTTATGTACTTCCAAGTTGAACTATGAGGAAGGGCAGGGAATTTAAATGTTGATTTTTCAACATTAAAGCCAACCACCTGTAATGAACTGACGCCACAATTACATTTACTTGCTACGACATTCGTTAGTCACACCATGAGGTACCCGGTTACAAATGGCCAGGTTACTGAAACCACTCAGAACATTTCGTGTTCCTCAGCAATAAAGCAAACTAATATTTACGCACTTCCCAGAATAAGGGTGCTTAATTTGTATTAAATTTGGTAATCATTAAAATCTTTATGAGTATATTGTCAAAAAGTTCATACTTGGATCACACAGAAAGTGTTTTAGAAATATTTCATTAGTATTTACATGTCCATTTTCATATAAGTATGGTATAGTATTTTAAGCGCTGCCTATGATTTTGCAAAAGAGGCTGAAATCTCGTTCAAGAATGATCTTATCTCTGGAAGGAACGTTAAATGTCCTATCTTATTTATTCACACTCACATGATTTGTGCCATAATTTTGGCCCCTTGTGGGGCTTGCAACCCAACTGCATTTTGGTTGAAGTTTTGAAATTCAGTGCTTCTAACTCAACCCGTAAAATAATTTTCGGTTGAAGTGTTGTTGCAAAGGTGAAACATTTTTCGTTTAAAAAATTTCAGCCTTTTAATTATCAATAGTAATTTTTTAGTTGGGCAAGTCCAGTGGCGTAGGTACAACTTCGGACGCCCGGGGCCAAGGATGTTCTACCGCCCCCTTTTATCTACCTACCTACAAGTTTCATGAGGTGGTTCGAACAAAAGTGAATTTTTATAAAATATCTTCGATATTAAGTATATAAAATTTAGGAGCTAGAAGCCATACAAATTCTGAAGTTCCAAAATTCTCACAAACGGGTTTTGAGGAAATTGATAGTAAATTTACAAGACATCTTATTAAAAGCCATAGAAAAAACCCATTTTCGCCCTATATATTGTACACTTTTGACACAATTTGCAGGAATTTTTGCCCGAATTGGAGTTTTGAAATGACATTTTTGAAAATTTGAAGAAATAAAAGTAGTTGTTACATTCAAAGCATAGGGTAACTGTGAGAGTGACACGTCGCTAGACAAAGCTAGAAAAGTGGATCTTTAAGTTCCTTCACTATTTTTAAGAAAGATATAAGCCAAAAGATTTAAGACAAATTTAAAGACTGAAGAGTATTCGAGTAAAAATTAATATTTTTCATTGTTATTTAGATCATTTCATTGTGAGTGTACAACTCTTTATCTTTTATAATAAATTTTGTAAAAAAAATTGTTGAAGTATTTTTCTGAATATTAAAAAACAGCGAAGACCGTTTTGCCGCCCCCAAGACGTTGCGTCTGGGGCGACGGCCCCCTTCGCCCTCCTTCCCCCCTAGCTACGCCACTGGGCAAGTCCAATAAATCTTCGAACTTCGGCTGCAAATGTGTAATAAAAGATATAGAATGTCTGTCTGCCATGTCTCCGAAATACCGTTAATCGTAAATCTAGAAGAACCCTAGTATTTCTTCATACTCTGTGAATATGGGTGAAATTAGGCCTAACATATTATGGAAAATCAAACAGATCATCTTGATAATAGTTTATAGGAACGGGTTAGTACCCCATTTGTAGCCCCCGTATAGCTAAAATATGTAAATATTTTCGAACGTCCGAACTTGTGAAATATCTTAAAAAAGTTTAGAGAGCGTGTCTCTCTAATAACAGTGTGTCCTTGTATTTAAGAGTAAGTAAAATGAGGTCAATACCAACCATGGCACCCATATACCCAACATTTGAAACTTCATCTAACATAATGACTTTGCAAAATTAAGTGAATGAAAACTGGACAGAGTGTATTAAGTTTGCCACGAAGTTTGTAACACCCAAAAGGAGACCTTATAAAATATATATATAAACGATCAGTAGATAAATGAAGCTGAGTTGATTTAGCCATGTCCGTCCGCCTCTCTGTTCGTCTTTCAGTAAATATGCGAACTAGTCAAGTGGCTGTATGGAAAACTATTTAATTTGAGGATATATCTTTCTCAAATTTGATGTGTGTTATAGTCCAAGGCAACGGTATAATCCTCGAAGAAATTGTTCAGATCGAATCACTAAAGCATATAGCTATAATACAACCTGAACGATCGGCATCAAGTGCTTGTATGAAAAGCTTTTTCATTTAACTTATTGATTAATTATTGCTTAAGTTTTCTTCTTGTTTTTTATTGAATTCAGTTTAAGAGATAAGTGAAACAGTTTGACACTTTGACAATATTTTAGAGGTTTCCAATCAATGACTGTCCAACTTTAATATAAATACTTTCATGATATATATACATATATTTTTGAAATCATTCTGATTTATTTTAAATTGGACAGCTAAATTCCATACGTAAATGTATCCTCTTTAAAACATGAGGCAAACAACTTCAATTACAGTCTTGCAGTTTATCCAGTGAACAGGTGGTAACTTGCTTGTGCTAAATGCGATTAATTGTAAATAATATTTTCTTATGTAATCGTAAATGCAATCGTAAAATGTTTGCTTATCGCATGATGTTTTTTTATTCGTGAGTTGCGTTTTCCGCAACGTTGAATTTTTGCTCATACATTCGTAAACATGCAATCCGATGAGTTGTAGGTACACATAGGTATGCATTTATATACGTCGGTATGTATTACCTAAATGAATTATTTTTTTCCTTATGTTGCTGATATGTTTCGCTCGTAACTCGACATACTAAATACATACTAAGCAAGTAAGGAAGAGCTACGAATAGTCCGTACCGAAAATTAGATATTCCTGTGAATTGTAAAAAAACTAATTAAAATAAACAAATGACTTTTGAACAATTGAATATTTCAAATTTTTCTATCAAAGCGGTATTAATTCCTCCTGTCTTTACAGGTTTTTTTTACCATTTTTCTAACATTTTTAAATTATAATTACGATATGTTGTACCGTTGCAGTATATACTACAAATCTATACTTCTTTCTTTCCTTTCTAGAAATATGACGATGTATATAATTTCAAGTATCAATAATAATAAAAAATTAAAAAAAGTATACATAGTTTCATAGCTAATCAAAATGGAAAATTGTTGATACAACAATCCGATAATTTCCACGGTTTTTTTTAAGTAGAAGCGTTAAGAACTTACTAAATATGATCATTGACAATAGTTAATTTTTATTATATGTTGCTTTTAGAGGAATTTGATAATAAAAGTAATTAGCTTAATGATAAAAACTAAATTTTCCCAAAAAGAAAGAGTTATAAAATTCAACAATAAACAAGCTGAGAATTTATGTTTACTATTTGTGAAATCGAAGACGAGATATAATGTCTATTTAACATGATTTCTTAAGGAAATTTATTTCCTTGTTTTGAAATTTCGATTTGCCATTTGTTATATGAAAAACTGTCTATGAAAACATCACACAATGTTGCCTTTTTAGAAATTGTGTATAAATCCTGAAAACATTTTACATAAACTTAAAAAGTTAAAGAGTTAGAAAAATAATTAAGAAATGTTTACAATCTGTGCATATCTTAATAAATCTGATATATTGAGTGTTCTGAGTTTAACGTTTAACTTTTCAGAGAGTGTCTTGAACCATAAATGAGTTAATTTAAATAAATAAAATAAAATAGATTAAATCGAACAATATAGATCATAATACAAATGTAATTTTTTTTAGTTCGCTAGAATTTTTATTTTTCTTAGCTAATGGAACTCACATGCATAATTGTAATAAAAGTGTGCATGGGTACATATGTTTTTTTTTTTGTATACTTAACACATAGTCTATCTATATTTAACACAAGATTTACATAATTTATACTAATTGTAATTATTTACCTTTATAAAAGCGAAACAGTTTCAAATTATATAAATTTAGTCACTGTGTTACTAGTTTTTAAAGGTGTTTCCTTTCATATTGGCTCTCGCAATTATTTTTTAACGCACGCTGGAATAATTTTAGTGGTCAAGTGTACGGGTGACGGAGGGAGATAACCATCGCTTCCGGTTGTGGTGGTGACCAGTCATACTGCAAAACCATTTGGCTGGTAAAGCGATCGGATTGTTCGTGTTACTCTGCGTGTTGTCAGTTGCTTTCCTATATGAATAGACATAACTTTTTTAAGTGCGTTGGTTAGTGGTGTGTGGCAAATAGGTATAGCCACACTTGTTGTTTTTGGCTCTGTCGAAGTCATTCTTCTGCTTACGCTGGGGAGAGAACGGTGGTGGAAAAATAAATTCATTGTATTATTTTATTAGATAAATACTTTCTCGGTTCATGTAATATTTATGGTGCTTCTGTAGCTGTCAGCTAAATCTGTAAATTTGGCTTAATTTCAGTTTTCAACCTATTTAATTTAACATTTTTGATGCTATCATTTAGCACCTGACATTTGAAAAGTAATTAAATTTACATATTTACTTTGAAACGGCTTAAACAAATTTGTATATAACAATTTTTCATGTCATGCTTCAGCACATTATGAATTATACTACCAGTATTTATAAAAATGGAACATTGTTTAGTTATTCCTATGTTCGAAATGTTAATGCTCAATGTAATTTTTGGCGAAATATTCCAATTCTTTACTAACGATGAACGTGTTCGAAATTGTAGCAAACTTATCGAAAACGTTTGAAAGTTAAATTCGGTACAGAGGATCATATTGGGTAGGCGCATCTATGATTATCTTCTTGTTAAAGTATAAAGGTCAACATGTGAGATATTTTACTGAAATCGCGTAAACATGTTATTTTAAACATGATATGATTTGGTTTTTAAAATTGAAGAATTTTAATCCCCATACAATTAATATAAGTATTTATCGTGGACATGGGTTATATCCATCCCCATATTTCCATTCGTTATATTTTCTGTCATACAAGGCGCGTTCCAAAGAAAACAGGACTTAGAGAAACAGAACAAATGGATTTTTTGGCAAAATCAATTTATTTTATTCAAAATAGTCTCCTTCTGCTTCAATACAGCTTTTTGCACAATCCAAAAGCATGTCGAACGAGTGTTTTAGCTCGTTGGCCGGTATGGCCGCCAGTATGCCGGAGCAAGCCTTTTGAATGGACTCTATGTCTGCATAACGCCTTCTTTTCACGGGCAAATGCATTTTTCCGAAAAGGAAGAAGTCGCACGAGCCATATCAGGTGAATGCGGGCAGTGGTTAATGGTTAAAATGTGATATTTGGACAAATAATCGTGCTTCGAATTTTGGATTCTGAGCAATTTTTGGTCGTCAGCCGATTTCTGCGGAACAAACCGTGCACACACCTTTCGTAAGCCCAAATGTTCGGTCAAAATGCGATAAATCGGTGTTTTTGAGATGTTCAATTCCATTTCCATGAATTTCAATGATTCAGTGATTTCGATGGAATTTCCGGTGATCACGAATTTTGATTGGCCCACTTGTTGATCATCATTTATGTCCTCACTACCACTTTGAAAACGTTGAAACCACTCGTACACTCTGATACGGGATAGGCAATCATCGCCATAAACTTGTTTCATCAACTGAAACGTTTCGGTCAAAGTTTTACCACTTTTAAAACAAAATTTAATGTTGGCTCTTTGTTCGAAGCTCATTTTCGCACCGATAACACAAACATCCTGCACTTAAAACGCAATAACTTCACTTCCAATTCATGAAATGTCATGAAATTCTCACTGGACAATCGATAAAGATAGCAGATTCTAACGCACCAGTCGACAAATAGATGGCGCTACCAGAGGGCGCTAGATTCAAAAAGTCCTGTTTACTTTGGAACGCACTTTGTATACTCCACATACTTATGTATTATCAACATGTTAGGTATTAGCGTAAGTTATCTCAGTAAAATTATGCGGACGTATTTTAACAATCATTATGCCATTCACTTATGTAGAAATCTCAGAAGCATCTCAGAAAAGTAGAAATATTACAGACAGTTTTGTATTTAGATTAAACTCTTAACGGTCAAAATTTCAAAACAAAATTTCACAAATCCAAATCATCATGAACAATCTTACGAATGCACATACTTTTTAATAATATCAATATAATCGACAAGATCAATGTGAGGTTAGTTCTCCCTTCTTGAAATAGATAAATAATAATACTTGCAGGAGAAAGGACTTGAGAAGTAAAATGTACAAAAAAAGTCATACTTATGGTAGATTTATATATAATATTTATCATTAAATGGGAATTTAAGGCTGACATTCATGCTTACTTCCCAATCCTCACTTTTCGTAAATGTATTTATGAGCCTTATTAAAAGTATATTAGCCTACAGCTTTTCTAGTATATATGTATAGAAATTAATAAAGCCATGAAGCGCAAAAATTCAGTTTTTGGCATGACTAAGTGTATGTGCACATTCATATGTATACACCTACATATGTATAAGTGAAATCATATTAATATTTATTGTACAACACAAACCATCATACTTTTCACTTCGCGTCGATGTGACAATAAAAACTAAAATCGGCTCAACTTCCGGCTTAGAATAGCAGTCGTGCTTTGGCTCACAGTGGCTCGGTGATTGCTGACTCGTTTAAACAAACTCACATTTATATGGTCATTTAATGCGTTATATGCTTTAACATAGCAGAGGCTATGAGTATGATTCTCCTCCACAAACACTTGTACACATATATTCATAATATAGTGTATCAATACTCCGAATGTTGTTTTTACTTTTATAACTTGAATTCAGGTACGTGATCATGGATAAATTCTAGTCCTCTACTTTTTAATTTTGTACATTAATGAAGCAAACTTAAAATGATTTATGTAACGACCATTATTATTTTAAATGTACTTTAATATAAAGTAAGCCTAACTAAATTTCGTTATAATTACAAAATTTTTTTCAATTAATTTTATATTCCAACAAACATAAGTATAGATAAAGTCCTCTCAAAGTTATGTATTTTTGTTCCAAACAAATACATAATATAGCAGGTAAAATATACATACATATGTACATAGTAGTAATGACCCTTCTCTGCAGTCTGTGCGTGGTGGAGGCATAACTGACATGCAGAGGTGTCAGTTTTAATAGGATTGGTTGATTGTGTAGACATTCAGATCGATTGTGCTACCGAAAATCAATGAAATGAACAACTAACGAGGTGTTATAATTATTTTTTTATGTCGTCTACTACTGCCAAGAAAAGAAATATAACAACTCAAACATTATTGAACGAGTTAAATGGGTTCGATAATCTTCACAAAAGAGCCATTGTCATTAGAATTATGTATATTGTTCAAAACCAAGACTTGAAACAATTTTTCATGCTACTCGTTAAAGTTGGTTTGAAATTTGTAAAGAAATCGAAGAAGAAAACATAACAAAACGAAGCTAGATACAGAAAATGGAATAGTTAAGCAATTTAATCTCAAATTTCATGAATGAATGAAACACCACATAACTGACTATATATACATAAATTTATATATGTATATTTATTGCGGCATATGTGAACGTATCTAGTCTCCGTCTTTTGTCTAAACTCCACTAACCAACTTCATTGACGACTCAACATTTTGCTGCGTAACCTGCATTAAGTGGTCCAACCCACAATCGTTCGTAAATGCTATCGACAGCCACTGCATTACGAATCGCTTTGGCAATGATCCATTCTTCTGTTGCTACCTATGCTTCACTTCATTATATGAACATATTTATTTTTATTTTACTTCTGAATAACAAAGCATTAATATCGTGCCGACTTTAAAGGCGGCGAACTATAGTAAAATATTTTCTTTTCACTGAAGTTCATTACCGCTGATAAATGTTCATCATGTATAGATGTACGAGTGTGTATGCACATAAAAGTATATACTATATACAGATATGAATTTTATAGTCTGGCTTCACATATTCTTTCTTATAAAAGTACATATTTATAATAATAATAATGCATTTGTTAGCGGCTTGGTTAGAGTTGCTACTACTGTTTTGGGTTTTGTAATTTGTGATATAATTTCGAGCTTGTTATAGGATATTTTCTATGTGAGAATACCCATTGAAATAGATTATCTTTCGATTGTTTGTCAAGGTACTAGTATGATATGACCGATGATACCAAAGTATGCAAAACATTGGGTACTCGTTTGTGCAAAGTGTTAGCCGAGTTATATATTTACTACATATTATATGTTCGAAAATTCTTAATTTTTAACGAAGCTCGTGAAACATTTCATTTCATTTCATACTTGTGTCGTTAACTAAACCACATATCGTTTTTCAAATTCAGAACAAGAAAAAACGTTAACTTCGGTTTCACCGAAGCTAAATACCCTTCACAGGTGCCTTTCTGTTAGTAACTATATGTTCAGTTTGTATGGAAGCTATATGCAATAGTAATTCGTTCTGAACAATTTTTCGGAGATTATATTGTTACCTTTAGCAGTAATCCATGCCAATTTTTGTGAAGATAACACGTCAAATGCGAAAGTTTTCCATACAAGCCCTTGATTCCGATCGTTCGCTTTGTATGGCAGCTGTATCCTATATTGAACCGATCTGCACAATTTCTTCTGATATTACATTATTTCTATAAACAATAACTCATAACAAATTTCTTGATGAGGCAGTTTCCCATACAAGAACTTGATTCCGATCGTTCAATTTGTATGGCAGCTATATGCTATAGTTAACCGATCTTAACAATTTCTTCGGAGATTACATTGTTACCTTAGAAAATAATCTATACCAAATTTCGTGAATATATCTTGCCAAATGTGAAAGTTTTCCATACAAGAACTTGATTCCGATCGTTCAGTTTATATGGCAGTTCCGACAAAGAACAGCTTCTTGCAGGGAAAATGACGTTTGCAAAATTTCAAAACGATATCTTAAAAACTGAGGGACTAGTTCGTATATATACAGACAGACAGACGGACATGGCTAAATCGACTCAGCTCGACATACTGATCATTTATATACATATATACCTTATAGGGTCTCCGACGCTTCCTTCTGGGTGTTACAAACTTCGTGACAAACTTAATATACCCTGTTCAGGGTATAATAATGTAACATTACAGAAAAATGTTTGAATTTTAGGGGACGATATACTACGAGTATTTAGTTCAAATTAGTGCTAACAATAAAGTATTGAAATAACTTTGAAAGTACATATTTACTGTTGGTTTTCATAATTGTCTTCATAAAATAACATTAGTGATAAACACACTTAGATATACTATATATGTACATACATATATGGGAAAACAATTACGATGAATCCATTTCCTTCCTTCTCGGGGTTGTGGTTTACGTTGTACAATAATTTCAACCCGAAATCAATATCACCAACTTGTATTTTCAATTTAAGTAGGGTATACAATGCATGTCAAATTTTTATTTTTTAACTAAATATGGAATATTTGTTAATATTAAGCTATACATCTTGATGCGCTTTGTAATAAATTGGTAAAGTTGCACCTAGTGGCAGTGACCTCGGGTTTTCATCAGAAATCACAATGCATTCACAAAAAATAAATTAGTTGCGGCGTTCAACCACTTCTTAATAAGTACTACAATACATACACACATCGACGTAATTTTCATTAATATTTCATCATGGCTTTAGGGCTAACCTTTTCGCCATATTTAAGTATAGGTGTTTGGTGGGATCAAATTATTTTAATATTAACGGCTATTATTATTATTTCCGGTACTGTGTATTAATGGCGCCTACCTATCGGCTACTTTCAAATTAACAGAATTATATACTAATAGCCGCATTAAAGGTCTTCCTCATAAGGAGGATCATGCGTTGCTGTAATTATGTATTTTAAATTACAATACCCCGATGTGTGTACATATGTACATACATTGTTGAATCTTTTGACTGGAGTATGGTTTCGTTAGTAAACGTAGGTGAGTACTATCATAAAAGGTTATTAGTGGAAAATTACAGAGTCATTGAAAGAAAACTGAATGCAAACATACTGTACATATGTAGGTACAAAACAAATCGAACCACTTTCGAAGTATAATTTCTAACCATGGTAAAAACAAATATAAATCAAATCTGTGATATCGGCGAAATCAGTAAGTAAAGTCTAACAATAGGATGCCAATAGAATTTTTAAATTCATATGACAGTGCAAGAAATTCGCCAGAAACCATCCTATAATTTTATCAACCGAAAAAACATATAGTCGAATAAAATTTCTTAATAAGAGAAAGAAACTGTGTCTAGGTTCCAGAGTGATGTCCCTTATGTGTTACAAGTTTATTCGAATAATTTTTCTGTAGTCCGAGAGGTTTTAAATAATATTGCCTGATTTACTTCCTGTACTGTACTGTACGTATGTACATATGTATATGTTCATACATATATTAAACAAAGAGGTTACAACGAGGCTACAATACTCTTCACAAGCGGATTACTTATAGCACAAAAAAACTTTTAATTAGCCGGTGTGTATGGCAGCTACATATATTCTACAATGTTGCGATATTCTTCTTGGTGAGGAGAAAAGTTTGGTATCTCAAAAATGAAGGACCTAGCTCCCGTACATACAGACAGAGAGATGAACATATCTAAATCGGCAGATCATTATATATACTGTATATATATATATATATATATAATGCAGAAAATAGTAAAAATAATTAACAGAAAAGAAAGTAAGAATTAAACAACAAAAATATAACACTGGTAAACATTGTTTTTGTCACATGATCTTTGTTATGATTTTTATTTATGTTGGTGTACCCTCATTAAAAATATATAACAGTTTTGTTTCTATCACATCCAGTTTTCTTGTGACAGCTACATATTCATTTCTGACCTCGTATACGTTTCTTTGTTTACATAACTGCATTTACTCGACTGTGTAACTACTGTGTTTGCTAAATTATATTTTATTTACATTAGTTAGATCGTTAATATACCACGAAAGTTTTTGAACAACCCGGACAATTTTTGTTATGTGTGTGGAGAATTAACTTTTACATCTCAGCGTCGAAATTTGAAATCACTAATTGAACGGTGCTATTGAGACTATTTTGGTTTTCCTGTGAGGAATCAAGACAAATCCACATAAATCCTTCCACATAAATCCGTTTAGGTTGGGCTAAAGAAGAATCTAGACATTTTTCATTTGCTATACCAATGATTTGGACGGAACCAAAGGATCATGTAAGTGATTGTTATTTTTGTTTGACTCAAACAAAAGGTATTACTACCAAATCCAAACACACTATCCACTATCCAAACTTGTCTTCGGCCAAGAGACCCATCCTACATAGTGCCGAACTGCCTGTGCCGATGCCTCCAAATCGATCAAAAAGTGAAAATTCTAGTCCGGAATTTGTTCTTCAAAAGAACCGCACTTATTGACACAACGTGATTTAAACGATTTAGTATGTGATTTAAATCTGTCTAAAAAACAGTCTGAGCTTTTGGGGTCTAGATTATACGACTGGAATTTACTTTCTCGTGGTACAAAGATTTCTTATTTTCGACGTCGTGACGATGAAATAAAACCTTACTTTTCTGAAGGACGTGATTTAGTCCATTGTAATAACGTTCCTGTTGTGGTGAATTTATTAAATTTCGAATATGATCCAAGTCACTGGCGACTGTTTATTGACTCTTCAAAAACTAGTTTGAAAGCAGTGTTACTGCATAACGGAAACAAACTTCCTTCAGTGCCGATTGCTCATGGTTCTAATATGAAAGAATCTTACGAAAATATGAGATTTATATTTGAAAAAAATGATCCTCTAGGAAACCCTGATGGCATACTTTTACCACCGTTGCACATAAAGCTTGGCCTGATAAAAAATTTTGTAAAAGCTATGCCTAAATATGGAGATGGATTTTTATATCTAAAAGAGAAATTCCCTAAACTCAGCGAGGCGAAAATCAATGAGGGAATATTTGTAGGCCCACAAATGCGGCAATTGATGTAGGATAAAAGCTTTGAAGAAAAACTGAATGATCAGGAAAAACTCGCCCGGAAATGTTTTGTGAATGTTGTTCAAAATTTTCTAGGTAACCATAAAGCGGAAAATTACAAAGATTTATTAAATGAACTTATGATATCATTTAAAGCTTTGGGGTGTAATATGTCCTTGAAAATACATATGCTGGACTCTCACCTGAATTTCTTTCCGGCAAATTTGGGTGCTGTGAGTGACGAACAAGGTGAGAGGTTCCATCAAGACATTTCCTTAATGGAGAAGTGTTATCAAGAGAAATGGAGCCCAGGAATGCTAGCAGACTATTCTTGGAGACTTAAAAGGGATCTACCGGAAACCAAATATTCAATAAAATCATAAGTATCTATTAGATATTAGGAAATAATTCTGTAAGTGTGGCTGAATTTTGTACTTTTTACGAAAATATATGTTTTGATGTCACAAGAAAACATGATGTGTACATTTGTTTTCATTGATATATTATTATTTGGTGGCCCTAATATATTCAAATTTTGGTATAAATTTTCATGTCACAAAAAAAAAATTACAAACTTGTTGACCAGTGTAATCTATTAAACACATTTTTTTTTTGGATAATATGTTAATAATAAGCCCCGTTGAGATAAAACTTTAATAAATCGATTAAATATTTTTGTTGTTGTTACTTTCTTTACTGTTAATAAATGTAATTGGCTTAAAAAAGGACTTTTCGAAAGACAAAGAAAAGCAACATTAAAGAAGTGGCTGAATTCACACAAGTAAGTAATGTTTATTAGTACATATTTCACTAGCTGTGCGAACCAACCAGGTAGTGATCGTAATATGTGAACGTATAGCATACATAAACGGTTCAGTATTCGTATGGCTTATATTCATTGTGGTAATGTTTATTCATTGAAAATTCCCATAGTCATGATTAGCAAATCAAATGCGAATATACATATTCTTCTGAAAACTCTGCCACCGTTATCCATCGCACATTACTACTGACAATGTTATTTTAATTACTCGTATTACAGGTAAACGAAGTCGGATATGTTCAATGAAGAACTCACACCAAATTTAAAATTTAAATTTAAATACGAGTAAGGTGGGGATAATTTCGGGTGTACCCGAACATTTTATACTATTGCAACTTGCAAAGAAAACAGCCGGCTGTACCTTCAGGTGTTGGCAATATTGGAAAATGTTGCGAAAGGGTCCAACTTCATTGTACGACAATATCATAAATGCACTACAATCAAAGCGGGAATTATACTAAATCATCCTTAATCGATTATATCTCTTTTAGCCAATGCCACATAGTATTAACATGCCACATTCTAATTAAATGTTAAGGTACCTCACATACTACCACCAATCTACATATATCGAGTAAAGTCAGCCGGATGTTCGAATTCTGGTTGCTATGTCAATTCTCCAAACTTCAATTCTAACTTACATATATCTCACACATTGACCTATATTTTCGGTAAAGAGCCAACTATAGAGTGAATGAGAAGGGATAGAATATCACAATTATAAACAGCGATGAGTATCGTTGCTTTTCCCGCTATTTCCTTATGACGATCAACGACAATTTTGCGGCAAATTGGATAACTGCATCGTGCCGTTGAACCTCTCTTGTTTCACATAACTGGTTCGCCAAGTAATTTTCCTAATACGGTCGAACGTGTTCTTGAAAAATTTGTGCACGTTTCTTGCGCTATTGCATACCATCTCGATTAATCGTATCTTAACAGAAACTCTTCACTTTGTGGGAACAACAGGCAGTTACTTTGGTATTTTTCGCTACTCTTCTTATTTCTTTTCCTGCTCCGATATCTGACAGCATAACAGCACACACATTAGCTCCGATAGATGTGCATTATTTCAAAGTAAGATTAATTTTTTCATTTCTTTAAGAACGATTCGTCCAAGGGCAACTTCAGTGAGAGATAACTCTTCATCACATTGGGTGTGTTCGCTAACAGTCATAGGATACATAGTTTCATCCTACGCTTCGCAAACATCGGAGCCACTATCTTCTATAGAATGCTCGACGCACAATGGTTTTTTCCTTCATTTCCCTTCTCTTTATGCACCAGTGGTTAAAATAATTGTTCTGTATTAATTAGGTTGCTTTTAATATAAACATTTTTGAAACGAAGTAAAATGGAGTAAGTCGCTTATCTACAATATACATAAGTAAAAAAGATACCAAATATTCTTGAATTCGTTTCCTTTCGTCGATTTTTTTTACTACTTTGCAACGATTTTAATAAAAAAATGTGGTCTGCAGCTGAAAATATTTTCCCGCCTTTGAGCATCACAAATTCCGAGAGTATAAAATATTTAGTTACGTTATTTTTCGCCATTTATGTAAATGCTCGTTTTCCTGGCTCATGCCATGACTCCGGAATTTGGAGAACATCGCCGGCCAGAATAAAAATATTAAGGGAACATGTTTCTGGTTCATTTAAGTAGCTTCTAGGTGACTCAGGATATCCACTAGAGCCATGGCTTTTGACTCCTATATCAAAGCCATCTGCACCAAATGAAGTTCTTTATAACAGAATCCATATAAAGGCCAGGAACATCATTGAAAGAGCCTTTGGTGTTTTAAAGTCTCGTTTCCGTTGCCTCCTCTTCATCGTAGCCATCATGTCAGCAAGCATTTCCTGTGAAGTCTGCCTTCGAGAACGTGAAGGTGATGGCATTTCACTTACTGACGGACTCTGCGGATCTATATTGATTATAATGTCGTTCTAAAAGAATAAAAATGTCATTCCATTTTATTTACTAATAGAAATATGTTTATAAACATATTATACGCAGAGATTTTATTTAATCATACCTCTACTCCAATAGTTGGGACATCAGGCAGTCCATCAACCACGGTTCTCCTTAGTGTTTCCATCGCCCGCTCTTTACAGTTAATTATATACAAATAAAAGAATATAACATCAAATATTTAATTTAACGTTTACTTACCTTTGTTTTCCATTTTGAATGTATCGACAATTCACTTATAGAGATCATCACAGATAATAATCGATTGTTGGTGTTTATGTTTTATACAAAACTCAATCAGGTAAAAGTAAAAAAAATTAATTTCACATAAATTTTAGCTGTATAGTATTTCAAATACAACATTTTATTTTTATTTTAATTGGTAATTAATCCTTTTACTGCATTAAAGATAATTTAATATTTGTTATCGACAGTATTTTTTCATTCAGGTTTTACATACATCTCTTAATAATGAAATGTGACAGATGGTCAGACCTGTTCGTTTTCAGTTGAGAGACTCTCAAATTTTTATGACTGTCACTTATAGAATAGCAATATCGTCTCAAGTCTTAAAAATTGTCTCTAATTTAAAATCTCAAATTTAGAGACTTGAGGCCGTCTCACATTACAGAATCGCATGGTAAATTTTACCACAGAGATGGTTTAAGAAAACTTTATGGGAGCCGACGTGAAAATCGAACGATGGGCGTGGCACCGCCCACTTTTTCGTGAAATGCCATATTTCCAGACCCGACCAACCGATTTCGACAAAATTTAGCACGTGGGATTCCGACGAAATATGAAAACAACCACGCCTACTTCCCATGTAGCACAATTTTAAATTGTACTTGGTTCGTTCAGTTTCCAGTACACAAATAAAGAAGGAATCAAAATAACGGGATAAAACTTTGCACGAATAAAGTTTTTAGTGTGTGCCACCATATGTCCAAAATTGTTTAAAATCAGTAAAAACTGTTCAAGCCTCTAAGTACCGAGTATTTAGACCCTAGTACCTATTGTTGACTTTTGATTGAAAATTTTGGTCAATATGTAATATATGTATATAACTGAATTGAATCGGACCAGTACTTTCCTTACCCCTTATATACTTAATATAAATATTTTCGAAATTCGGGGTGGCTTTGTACCGCATATATCGGCCAAAATGTTAGTTATACCAATGAAAATAAGAGAGCGTATTTTGTTCATAACAGTGTATCTTTGGGATTAAAATAGATAAATTTGAGCGAAAACTTGGCATATTCCTGTATAACTAATATCAGGATTTTCGAATATCAGGCCAACTTTACTCCTTCCTTCATTACTTGCTTTATTTTGTTATATCAAACACCGATATATGTATATATGATTATATTTATGTATAATACATATTTTATGCTTATGAATATCCAAAGTGAACATCACGATCGATTAATATATAGTTCAAGAAAATATTAAGAATTTTTAATAAAGCACAGGTAAGCACACATACACAAATATCAGCATGAATGCGAAGAATTTAAATTAAGCATGTTTAAGAGACCACACAATGTGATGGGATTAATGTTCTTACACTCGTTATGAGAAAGCATCAAAAATTGTAATATGATATGCAGATTAAAAAGTGTGTAGATAAGTATATACATATGTAAGTATTTTTTCTCAGGTTGTCCGATGCTCTTCATTTCAGCTTTTAGGAATGAAGCATATACCATACAGGTATGTTTCGAAAAAAATTGCCGACAATAGCTCAGTTAAAGGTTGAAAAGCATAAAAAGAACAAATCTTAAAAATAATCGAGAGTAATATTACCAAATTTTTATTTATTTACTTGAATTCCGCTAAGAAATACAGAAATTACGAAATCTAATCAAGAAATTATATAAATTATTTATATAATCAATAAAAGACATTATTAATACGTTCTTCGCAATAAAATTGAAAATGTATTATAAATCGCTTACGTAGTAAGAACATAACTAAATAATGTTTTTTTTTCATTAGAGTAAGTTTCTATTACTTATTTATTTTATAATCTATAAGGAACATCATAAATAAAAGAAGAAGATCTTTTTTTAACAAATAATAAGTAACCACCTTCCAAACTAACAAACTCATTTTGCTAATAATCTGACGAAGTGTCAAATAGAAAGAAAGCTACAAACAGTCGTTATACTTTACCAAATATTCTTTATATTTCTTTCCATTTGTTAATAACATTTTCTAAAAGTGCTTGTATCTGGAGTATACTGTAATTGAAATCTTTCTAGCTATCGATAAACAGTCTTAAGCCGCGAAGAATCCTTAGAAGTTCAACAACAGTAACTACATATACATACTCCGAAAGTAACGAAAATACATGCACTCACATATCCAGCATGAAAGTATATTTCATTTATTTTGCCCGTTGTATTCAAAAAAAATTAAGCAAATAAAAATAACAGTAAGTGGCTTCTTAACTTCTTTAAGTAAAACACCCTCTACGCTTTACTGTGCTTGTGGCTTGTGGCTTGTGGCCTGTCAATTGTTCTTTGAAGCACTTTTCAGTTTACCAACAATGGCAATTAGCTGCCAAGTATTATGTTACTAATTAAGGTGCCGACTACAATTTTGTGTGGAATGAAAATGTACTTAACTTACATTTCTCATTTTATTAAAAAATCATTTTAACTAAAATTATAAATTTAATAAAATACTTAGACTAAGAACGAAAACACAACAAATTTTTGAAATTATGTTTTACAAACCTTGGAGAAATTTACTTTTTATATATGTTTATATTTATAGTATCCTTATTTCTTTCTACAAAATTGACTTAAGCATTTTTTCCTTTTCACTCCTTGTTGTTAATGAGCGATTCGTTCATTCAGTCCATATCGTTGAATGCTTGTGGTTTATAGTTGGCTGAGGACACTCAGGTGACGTGAATTTGGTTGACCAGCCCTTGGGATTGTTTATTTGGTGAGCATAAAGCAAATATAATTACTTAGCATTTTACACTTGACATAGCGCAATAATTCACATTAGGAAACCAAAACCAAAACATAGAAATAATGTTTTAATTGTTATCATGTTTATGCCTTTATCCTGCTTTTCCGTTATATCTGCAGATAGGGATTGAATAGTAAAACCAGTGGCGGATTCTGAGAGGAGAATGAGGGATACTTCCCCCCAAATGGTCAAATGGCCATACGCTGCTTCTTCCGAAAACGAAGACAAGAAGCTGAAGAACTTTTTCGACCCATCCAAGAATCGGCAGCCGAGAAACAAAACGCGAAAAGTTCTGCGTGAGAACTTGCAAAGAATACTACATGGTCTTAATGTACATTCCTCTGTTGGATACAAACGTTGGATAGATTTCAACTGAATTTGCTGCTTCCAGAAAAAGTATGTACTTTGAAAACCAAAGAAATGGAAAACCTTGTTGACACCTTGATAGATAGATTCAAAGGCGTTTTGGATAATGACAACGTCATTCGATGATTGAAGCTCAAAGGTGATCTTGATCACTGGCAGTGCCATTGGGTGCAGAAGCAAAACTACTGGTTGATCACTGCGAATTAGACCTATACCCCAGTTCTACGCATATTATGCACACTTCCTGTGCCGAAAGCGAGCTCGGAACGCTCTTTTTCAACACTTCGCTGCATAAAAACACGGCTGAGGACGAAAGTGCTTCAAGATAGATTGTTCGGCTTGGCGTTGCTGCACACTGATCATGATATTGAAGTCACTGCAGAAAAAGTTCTCGAAAGAATCTCAAAGCTTGGCCCATATCGTTTTGTTTTGTAAAATTTTTCTATACAATACACAAACTGACTACAGTATTATACATTGCAATAAAGTATGTCAACCGCATATCTACGATATATAATGTGTTTTTTATTTAGTACGGTTTGATATTCGAAGGTCGATTTGAAATTTTTTCCACCATGATATAAATCTTATATATAAAAGTGAAACCGTTTTCGTTGTCACGGCATCACGCATGAATGGCTGAACCGATTTGGCTGATTTTTTTTGTTGTATTTGTTATTATTAGGAGAAGGGTCTTATGTAAGAAAAAATTACGAAAGTTGTCGGAAAACCCCTAAAAACAGCCCTTCTCTTTTTCCCATACAAACGTTTTATTTTGTATATACATACATACATACATACATACATATGTACATATGTAAGTAAAAATTATTGTTTGTTTGTTAGTAACGCTAACGCTCGAGAACGGCGAAACCAATTTTCATGAAATCAGAAGTTGTTCGCTGTGGATCTGGAAAGGGTTAGATATAAAAAAAACATATATGTATGTACATACTTTTCATAAGGAAAATTCGAAAAATTGGAAATTTCCAAAAAGTGACTTTTCATACAATTCTTTTTTGTTTTGTTTTTCAATATTTTGATTTGTAAATTATTTTAATCGTTCAATTTCGGTCGCTTGCTTTTTTAAAAGGAAAATTATTGAAAATTATTTAGTGAAAACTTTATGTGTGTTTCAAACGAAGTGTTCAATTACAGATTGAAATTTGTTACGAAGCCACGAAGAGGTCCCGCTAATATCGGTCGGTGTTCTTTTTGCCATCAACGCCAAGGCACATGAACGAGTACTCCCAGGATGCGATGACATACGTGTGGAATTATAGATTGGAGTCAATCAGCAAGCGATCGTCACGTTGTCACAGCACGACTTTTCAAACAACAGTTACGATGTTCTTCTTTGGATGGTGGATAGTGGTTCCACCAGATCAAATTGATGAAATAATTTCTGCGGAAATTCCTGATGCAGAGAAAGATCCAGTATTAAACGAAGTGATGAAAACCAATATGGTTCATGGACCTTGCGAACACCACAATCCCACTTCGGTTTGTATGTCTAACAATAAATGCACGAAACACTATCCACTTGCCTTTCTTTCGGAATCGCAAACTGGAAATGATGGATATCCACTCTATCGTCGTAGCTCATCAGACGACCATACAACTTAGAGTAGTGAATATCGAAGTTGACAACATATGGATCGTACTATATTCGCCACTGTTGTCTAATTCACATTCAAATCTCATGTCAATGTTTGATATTGTAGTTTGGTGAAATCGATCAAATATGTTTGCAAGTAAGTCACCAAAGGATGCAACGTGGCGGTTATTGAACGATACGGTCGAACTGCAATAAAGCGCTTTGTAGGATATTTACTTTTGCAATTCATGAACGTTTTCCGACTGTTGTGCATCTCGCAGTTAATTTGGAGAATGGCCAAAGCGTGTACTTCAACCCAGAGAATATAGTGCAGCCAGTGGAAACACCGCCAGCAACAAAATTACGCAGAAAGGAAGGCCAACCAGTAGATTGACATCCAGGTGTGTTCTCAAATAATGCATTTCGATGAATTTACACAATCCACCGGAAAAACGACCTTCGGTTCCTATTGGATAATGTACGCATTTCAACTTCATTTGAGCCATTGCGTACTGTAAATGGTACGGTGTGTACAATTTCTTTAGAAGCAAGCCAGCAAAATATGTACGATGCGGTGCAAATGAAGTTCGCACACTTTTCGGGAAGATCATTTCGACATATCAACCTTCAAATCCGCTTCAATGATGGTATACGAACAAAAATTACATTGTCGAAGACATTTTACATCGTATTCGCAAAGAATTGGAAATGTGTCAATTCTGGTTGATACTTTCGGTGGTTTAATATCAATTCCATCTGCCGTTTATCAATTCATGAAAGATGAACTCATAAAGAATATTCGGACATTGGCCAAATTATTGTAACTACGATTTCTTGAGTGCACGCACAATTTTAGCTGCCAAAAATATCGATGTTGTTGACTTAAACTGGAAGATTTAAAGTCAAATTCCAGGAGACTTGCGCTCATACAAATCGATCGATTGTCTTGACAATGAGACGAAGCCGCGATTATCAAGTGGAATTTCTAAGTGCTTTGGAGAGGCTTGGTATGACACCGCATTATTTGCGTCTCAAAGTTGGATCTGTCGTTATTATGTTTCGCAACCTTCAAGCACCGAAACTGTGTAAAGCAACCCGACTGATTGTAACGTAGCTATCTTATAGAATGGGGCAGAATGCTTGGAAATGCTATGTTTTTCACACGGCCGGATATACGTGGCGTGCTCACGAGTTGGAAAACCACCTCTCTGTACATTTACGCACCGAAACAGAAACAAAAAATATTGTTTATCAAGCTATGTTACATTGAAAAAATTTGGAAAAATCGGAAATAAATGATTGATAAATGTTACAATATAAATTCAACTTTCTTTTCATTTCAAAACACATAATTTCAGGCAGGACAACGGCTGCCGGGTCAGCTAGTTATATAATAATATTATGATAATCTTCATGTTTCAAGTAAATGTTTTTCTCAGAATGTTGTTTTTCAAAACGATTTCCACTCTCAAAGGAAGAGTTTTGAAAATATCTGGTTCCAATTTGGGGTGTATATTTTTAACGTCATTCTCTATCCTGCTATGGAAGCTGTTTTTTTAAATTTTCTTATTTTTTTCTACGACCGAACAGTTAATTTCAACCGTAAAAAAATCGCATAAATCAGCACTTTTCCTTCGAAATTGTCCTCGCTGTATGCGTTGTAAACTTTATAACTGAATTTATGGCAAGACTAAGTATGTACGAGTGCATACACACATAAATAGCACATCCATAAAGTACAGAGAAATCTACATACATACATATACTCATCAAATTTTGTATTAGGCCGCTAAAAGATATAGCTTCATTTGTTTTGTTATCAGAGCAGATTTATCAGTGATGGAATGATATCGAAATGCAACACTAGCACATACAGTTGGTTAATACTTTTCTGCAAATTGAGCAACCTATTATAAGAATGTTGACACAAATCCGCTCTTGCTTACCAAAGATTTATCAAATGATAACTACCTAATTTTACTCACAAATGGGTGGGTCGCACCCTTAACTACATACATATATATTTTTAATCTGTTATAAATACACACGTACTTGTGTGCATGCGAATAATTTTTCGGGTTTGAGTTCGGGGTGTCACTCGTCAATTTTACCATTTAAGGATTGCAGGCGGCTGCTGAAAAGTGACAGGAAATGATTTGTGGTAATTTACATTTCTATGATATACCATATACGAGTGCCTTGAACGGTTATAAAAGCATTGAATTCACATTAGCATTTATCTACATTTAGCTATAAATAATCTTTAAAAATATGAACATACTATAGCATACATATTGTCATAAGAGCAATCATTAATATATAGAATGCAAACATGAAAGTGCTCTACTTTTAACAACATATGTAATAAAAGGGTTTCACGTTTCACATCTATATATATGTATGTGCTTCACGATATCGCCAAGTTAAGATCTAAAGGTGCTCGCCCAGTACTCGTAATTGTAACTGAAAATCTATATGTATGCAGTCTTATGAATTTTTTGTTTAATTACGTAGCGCTAAAACGCAAGCAATGGTGATGCCTTTCTTCATTAAAAGCGCATAACATTCCCACTATTAAATTCATTTAACTGCTTCATTACTGATCCACTAGTTTAGTTGTTCTTTTAAATGTGCCAGATACATACATATGTATGTACATAAGCAAGTATATGAATCCATGTATAGTTTGCTTGCTTTAATATCCATTGTATTCCTACGAATGAATACACGACACAAAATATTTTTTATTATATTTTATCTCGCTATGAGCAACTTTCGAATGAGAATTAGTTCAACTCACAGCCAGCTCGCAAAAGTGGCTCTTGTTTGTGTTTTAATTGTTATTTTAGTTTCACCGATTTTCGTTTAAAGTTGAGCTTAATAAGTGCGACCACAATTAAGTACACCTATTGTTTCGCGTTTATTGTAGGACACTGCATATTTTTCATTTTGACATCATGTAACATGAATATATTCATTATATTCGTATCGCTCAAATGATTTGCTTAGAAAATTATAACCGCACTGGTTTAAAACATGTACATATTTCACTGAATTTAAATCAATTAGCTCTGTTTTAACTATGGAAAATTCATGGTGGGATTAATGTCATACTTTGGATTGACATTGTACAAGAGCGATATACAATTTTTAATTCGATTGCCTTCAAAGTCTGCAAATGGGATTGAAATATCTCGATATTCGGATATATTTTTCAATTGATTCAGTCCCCAATTGATGACGAGATGCATTAGCTTTTTTGTAGAATTTGGTAGGACGAAAGCATGCCGGACAATTGGAATCTAAGTGTGCTCTCTCCAATCCACAAAAAGGGAGACCCCACAATCTGCGTCAACTACTTTAGACCTGGAAAATCACAAACTGACCAGATATTCACCATTCGCCAAATCTTGGAAAAGACCCCTGAAAAGAGGATGGACACACACCACCTCTTCGTCGATTTCGAAGCTTCTTTAACAGCATGAAAAGGAGCTGCCTTTATGCCGCTATGTCTAAATTTGATATCCCCGCAAAACTAATACAAGCAATACCAAAAGCTCCGTCAGGATCGATGAGGACCTATCCGAGCCGTTAGATACCTAAAGAGGTTTCAAATAACATTATCGTCCCTATCGTGCGACTTCTTCAATCTATTACTTGTGAAAATAATTCGAGCTACAGAGCTTAATCGAAAAGGTACAATCTTCTATAAGAGTGTACAGCTGCTGGCGTACGCCGATGATGTTGATATCATAGGCCTTAACATCCGCGCCGTTGGTGAGAAGTAAAGTTCTCTCGCGACGAACAAAGAACATACTATATAAATTCCCATCCTGCTATACGGCGCAGAGGCATGGACGATGACAACATCTGATGAGTCAGCACTACGACTTTTTGAGGGAAAGTTTCTGCGGAAGAATTATGGTCCTTTGCGCATTGGCAACAGCGAATATCGCATTCGATATAACAATGAGTTGTACGAGTTATACGACGAAATTGACATGGCTAGGTCATATCGTCCAAATGGATGAAAACACTCCAGCTCTGAAAGTATTCGACGCAGTAACCGCCGGAGGAAGCAGAAGAGGAGGAAGACCACCATTTCGTTGGAAAGACCAGGTGAAGAAGGACCAGGCTATACTTGGAATCTCCATTTGGCGCAATAGAGCGAAAAGGAAGAACGACTGGCTACGCCAATAAAGAAGAAAAGCGGTCATCAAGGATATTTTATTGCGAAAATTAATTAGAAAATGTTGAAGTTTCCGAAAACTATGTTAAAATCGCGTCTATCAGTCCAGGCCAGCTCCAGTATTTATAATAACGTTTGATTAGGAAGGAGAGATCGCATGTTGAAGTGAAATTGCAGAACGATAAATTTGTAAGTTTAAAATATGTGATATATTTTACTAGAGGACCCCTTCAGGCTTCACTGTGCCTGATACATAGACGGCACTACTAATACCATTTATATGACTTTTAGTCAGCCCCTACCTTTTAAAGATAAGTATGCAAATTTGGCATCTGAGGAACTGCTAGTTAATGAGGTAGAGCATTTTGGGTGAAGCAACTTGTGTTAGTTAAAAAAAAAATGGATCAAGAAGCATTTATTGTGTTAACAAAGCATTAGGGGTATTCAGACCGAAATTGTTAATCTGGTAGTTCTTTGGTTGATACTTCCTTAAAACACTCAACTGTGAACATACTTTTTGCTGTACATCAGTAGTGGGTGTAAATTTCGTTTCAAAACATCTGATTCAATTATATTAAATACTTACTTTTGAAAAAATTTTCAGAAATATAATTAATCAATTCGCCCAATATATAACACTTCTGTAATATTTTTTCAATGTTATCTACCAATATTTGCCCACTATGACCTAAGTTGCCCACTATTTAATAACGAGTAGACCTTTGCTCTTTCCCTCTAATCTATATAAGTATATAAAGGAAAGTCGAGTTAGTTACACCATTTATAACTCAAGAAAGGCTAAACAGATTTGACTGAAAATTGATGAGGAGGTAGCTTAGAACCAGGGTAAGGACATAGGATACTTTTTATCTCTTTATGTTAAAATTCAATACAATTCATAAACACATTAATTATATTCGAAATCATAGGCATTTGTTCAAAATGCATGTAAGAATTGTTGAAAATATTAGTAACTCAAAAATAGAAAGAAATAAGTAAAAAGTTTCATATCCATTCATGATTGTGCTCCTGAACTAGGCAGTTTTTTTAGGGCAAACCCTTCAGATTTATTTAATAATACAACAAAAAATGACATTGACATTTGCGTTGTTAAGGCATTGCGGACACTTTGCTAGATTATGGGCGAAGGACGCAAATGCATATCAAACCAAATGCGATATCTAGCATAAAAGTATAGCGAAATAATTGGCAGTGTAATATTTAAGCGGGAACGATAAAGTATATGTGTACAATTTCAAACTGATCCTTCCTAAACAATAATAAAATTGCTAAATATTAGAAATGGTAGACAAAAGACTGACGCCTTAACCTTTCCAGCCGATTTTTTTATCTTTCAACGATTGAGAACCGTTTTATTATACGCAGTCCACTAGGCTAACATTCGACTGGACTCGGTTGATTTCACTGGTGCACAGTCCAAATTTAACAGTATTTTTCCCCCAAAAACCAATGCTTTATTACCACACGAAATGCTCTTTGATTCATTCTTTTGTAAACTAACACACGTTTCTTCATCCAAATGCTATATCTTGGTCCATATTTCTTTAAAAATGAAGCTAGGTATAATGTTATAGCAAATGAGGAACGCCATAGAATCATAATTAATGACTACTTCGTGCCTGAATGGGAAGATAATGATATGGACGTTATTTGGTTTCAACAGGACGGCGTAAATGCCAGACAACCAACAAAACAATCAATTTATTGAACGCATTATCTCTCACCGTGGGACTGTGGCATGTCCTCCAATATCGTGCGAATTAACACAACTGAACTAGTTTTCTTTGGGTTATGTGAAGTCGTTCGTCTACGCAGATAAAACGAAGACGATTGACGTCATGGAAGAATATATGGCGCGTTATTGCTGGCAGACGGCCCCAATTGGTGCAAAAAATAGTCTAATGGACGATTGAGCCCGTTGGCTAGAATTTATTCAAGCCAGCCGCGTTGGTCACTGGCCTGAAATGATTTTTAAAACATAATGTTAAACCTTTATCTGTAAAATTTGTAAAGCTAAATTCTTGACCATAACATTAAATTATATTTGTTTTATTTCTTCTTGAAATTCAAATATCTAAAAATGCTTCCAATATTTAGGAAAACTTGTCCACTCAATGTCCCTAAATTAGCACACAGATATATTGGCTAACAAAAAAGATTTAAAGTGAGATGGAAAGTAAAAAATCAGTATATCGGTGGCTAGGAAGGGTCTGAGCTGTTGCATAAATTTTTGTAATTACTTCAGAACATGTTTCTTTGTACTACTTATTATAACTGCATAAGATGATATCTGTTTGATACCATACAGTTTGAGCGATATACGTATTTATGTATACTATCATATAAAGTCCACCTGAAATTTTAAAAACCGCATATAGGAGCAGATTTTATTCATCTGCAATATTAACCTCCTCAGATTATCAAAGAACGCGTTTGCCAGATTTATCAATCCATGAAGTTACTCGTACCACTTGTACGGTCAGACGGAAGAGCTAACACTTTTCGTAATCTATATATTATCTATATTTATAAGTTTTAGATATTATAAAGAACAATTGAACAAACTACTCTCTGCAATATGATTCTATAGTGTAAATAAGGTTAATATTATTTTTTATCTACAAATCTGGCGAAGACATACAAAACATCAACCAGAAGGTGTCAGGTTGATTCATAATTCCGAAATTTTAATTTATAAAATTTGCATTTAAAAATACATATGTAGATTCTAATTTTTTACCTAACGCAAAGACATATTAATTCTAAAACATTTTTTTTGTTTGGACTAAAATTTACTTTTTTATTTTTTAATCCGGTTGAGATCAAAAATATTTTTTAATCCAGTATATGGGATTAATTTTTTTAATCCTGTGCTTAGGATTATAAAATAAAAAAATATTAATTTTAATTTTAAATCAATTATTTTTTAATAACTTATTTTCAACACTGTCAACAATTTTATCAAATTCAATATATTTTTCAAGATATGATTAAACTACCAAGAGGATTTAAGCAATGCAAATAGTGCAACTAAAAAACTTATTCAATAGAAACGTCAACCAAGTTTAAAACTTTCCACTGAAGCTGCTAAAAATGCTATAACTGTCTATGACTAGGAAGTATTAAAAATGAAATGAACCCTTAAATTTACAGTGCAGCATATCTTTGGAAAAGTCAAGGACACATAAAAAGCGCTCTTTATCAAGGGAGAACATACCCAATACTTTAGGAAATTGCAGGCACAGTTAGGTATACTAGCTCTGAAGTAGAGTTTCTGCTGGCCCTCTATCACTAGACAAGAGTGGAGAATGATTTTGCCAAACGCCAGATGGTACACCTGTTTTGTAAAGCCATAACAAGCGAACTAAGATCGTATCTCTCAGTTGCGCTAAAGATACCTATAGACTTACGTTTTGATCAAGTACCCACTAACACTACTTTCCTTCTATTGTCGCATTGTAGGTCTTTCATTTTTTTACTGTCTGCACCGAATATTTTGATAAGTTTCGCATTAAGTTCTTATTATTATGAAGATTTGAGCACGCTACAGTTGGAAATCGCCAGTAGCGAGTAGCTTGCTAATTTCTGCTGATGGATTCGCCAAGAAACTTAAGTGAAACAATGAAAAGAAAAAAATTACAGGTAACTTGAATTTTGTCCTCATGAGATATTTCTCTGATAGTTTTAGAACATTTGATTGTAAAACAAAAATTGTTAACTGTAAAACTTGCACCTAATGTTTTTCATCTTTTTACCATCTAACACTTTACATTAATACCATCGCCTTTTAATTAAAAGAGCTTTACATTGATCTTCTATGAGTTGTATTTATTTTTCATGTTAAATATCCTACTTAAAGCAAAACAATGTTTGTAAATTAATTAACATACTTCCGATGACATCCTTTCGTAATATTAAATATATACATATGAATTGAATTGCTGGAGTTGGATGAATAGATAGTGATAGTTTAACGGCGAAGAGGCATAAAATAGTTTTAGTTTTATTGCAATTTTCCAAAACCTCTGGAATTTCCACACACTTTGCCCTTCAAATGTGTTGCATATTGTAAATAATTTATACCAAATTTTAACATCATTGAAATCCCTTTCCAGACCAAGGTAATATAAAATAGTATTTAAATTGAGTATATCATTTTTATCAATGCCTGTTTTTTATTTTCATAAAATTAAGTATTCTTTTTCCTTTTGCAACCGAAATTGTAAATAAAGTTCGTTCTGAACTGGCAAATACATATTCCTTTTTGGTATTGTACTGGTACATGTATATTATCCATCGTCTGATTGACTTTGCGTTCAAAAGATAAATGCATGTGTATATATTTTATATACATATTTCGATTAGCTGGAGGTATCCATCACGTATATTTGATCGGTCGTGGCAATTTAATTTTCGTTAAATTTCTCACAAATGCACAAAATTACAGCTTTCCAAATACCAATATTTTTATGTACATACACATATGATTATTGACGCGGCTGTATTTATCCAACTTGAATTTTTGCAATAAAATGACAAACTCAACAATCACAAATAAGTACCTTCATGCATAGTCGTATATCCAGGTGAGTTCCTGAGAACGAGTAAGAAGCTTTCAAAATTGTATTGCAATGCATTTAATTTGCAGCATTACAACCAATAATCAGTGCAATAATATGGGATACAATTGTACAAAAATACAGCAATAAACACAAATTGACCAAGTGGAAATGTTAGCAAAGCGAGGACAGATCGTGAGGCCAGAAAGAAGAGTTCATTTATAGGAACTATTATTAGAATTAGATTGTTGAAATTTAGTTTGAAGCGAAAGCATTTTTACCTTGTCGGCGATTACGGATGAAACGTGATTTCTTAACCCTATAGTTTCGATTAAATTATTAAGATCGTTAATTTGTACTTCAGATATGGTGAGCAATACCAAGCTTTGTTTGGAGGAAGTTGAAATATAGTTGAACTGTTTTTTATTCGTTTTTGTGTATATAATACATATGTATATCCGAACATTTAAATATACTGATGGTATAAAATATTTATTTGGTATCACGTTAGTTAAAACAGTTAGAGAAGTGTTAGATTCAAGCGCAAATGAGATATTAAAAGTGTGTAAGATATTAGAAAGTGCCTGCAAAAGCTCTGTAAGAATGTTTGAAATAATAGAATATAAAATAAATTATCGTTATTAGATTATTAACCAACCGAAGATACTTTTGGAACTACTTATCACAAATATCTGCTTAGCAACACGCCATCATTGGGCAAATATAATGTTATACAAGAGTTATGTATATATACTTAAAAATTACATACGAGTAAGGTCATAAACTACTGAACACATTTTAGCACACTGTGCTCAGTTTAATAAAATGTCGAATAGCTTATATCTCAATTATGTTTAAAGTCAAAACAATTCGTAAATAAAAAACATATATTTCAATCATAATTAAAACATACGATTAGCTACTACAAGAGTGCACGTAATTCTTATACGTATGTATGTATATAAGTATATACATATACATATATAGATATAATGAATCTTGCTAAGGAACAACGGTTTTTTCTTGGACGCACCTTATGGAACCAGTACGACATCAAGTTCAATCCCTTAGATTCGTATACCGGCAATATCGTTTTCTTTATTGGCAAAAAATATGTTCATTGTATTAAATAGTTTATTATAATAAAGTTGTATGTACAGCTATTCTATAGTTAAACTACACGCGGCAGGATGTTTTAAAACCTATATAAGGTTTATAAATCTATATAATGATTTTTTCTAATTTATGCATGGACTTGAAATATAAGTACTATATAAAATAGAATATATTATAAGTTTATTTAGAAAACAAACGTATAAAATAATTAAAGTATAGTGTGCTAAACCCATTTATGATCAATGTACTTACGGTAAATACTCGAAAAATCGATGTGGTTCTACATATATGTAGGTATGTATGTATACATAATCCCCTTTTGTGAACTGAGAGAGCGTACACGTGTCAGGAAGTCAAGTGGTTTCATAGGCATATATTTGTGCTTATATTTGTTCCGTATGTACGTACTATAGTTTATTGCCTAATGTGAAATTCGTTCCCTTTGTAATTTTTACTCCATACCCTCGAAAATAACCGTTACTGATTAGTATTATTTTCCTTTTATATCCGACCGTCTCAGTTAGAAGCTTTAACAATAATATCCACCCTACATGCAATTTATTTTCAGCTTCGTATGCTAGCTTAATAATAACTGGCTAACGTTGTGTGACTTTAATCTCCGTTGATCTCTTTATTGTTCGCACTTAAGTTGCGTAAAAACCATGTTTCGGTGCGTTATGAGTATTAGCATTTATGGACATTACAACAGGAGAACATTAAATTGCAAACACAAACAAATTTAAGGACCCCTTCGTCTTATAAATGAAGTGCCTTACACTTCTTACAAGCTACATATATATACTAAATATAAATAATCTTACACAAGTACGTAATTTTGGGCGATATATACATATATGTATGTTTGTATGTATACGTGCAAATACTTTTTGGAAAGCACTGATCTGCTCGCCTTAAATCTTACCTACCTGCATTGTACATATGTATGTACGTACATATTTTCAAAAGGTTACAAACTTTTGAGGTTAAACCGGTTATGTAATAGTAGCTTTTTTACTTAACATCTTTTTATGTCATTCGAATGATTTTCACTTTTCATTCAAGGATACATAGGGAGACATATTTTTTTTTTTAATTCATTAAAACCACTTTTCCAAAGTATTGTCATATATGGGAACATACCAATCTTTGCAAACATCTTAGTTTAAACTAGTGCACGGATGGTAACGTTTAACATTGTTTAACACAATCACTTTTTATAAAACACAACCTTAAACCTTGCACAAATATGAAAACATGTAAGTCGACTATTGCACGAAGCAACTTTTGTTGCGGCAACTCTTGGTTTATTGGCGAGGGGGCGACGAGGAGAGGAGAATCGCTCCGAGTTTCCAGTGTTCAGCAACACGCTTTGTGTTCTTATTCGTAACAGTTCGCTGCGACGTTTTTCGGCATTCGCGTTCTTTCTTTCGTAGTACATAGTTGCATTTGCGTATCTTTTTTTGAAATCAATATTTTCAATATATTTAAAAAAATTTAATTTCATCTTTTGGTAAGTAATTTGCAAATATGTATACAAATATACATAATATAATATAAATATTTTAGGAAATGGAGTATGACGAAAAAATCGAATTAATATAGATATTGATTCAGACGATAGTGAAAAGGGTGATATACTATATGTCAAGGTCTGTTGTATAATCTTTGTTTTAATTTTGAATTATAAATAAAATGTATTTCTTAATTGACAGAACTGATTAATATGATAGTGATAGAGTGGCTCAAATACCTATAAGGAAAGAGAAACGAGAATGGGTTAAAGTAAAAAGTAGACAATGGGTTAAAGTAAAGTGAAAGAGAATGAGATAAGAACTCGAACAGAGTTGCGCAACACAAGTTGCTCGTGTGAATGTAATGGGCGACAGCAAAAGAGAATTGCCCGAGAATTAGCAACAAGAGTTGCTTCGTGTAATAGCCGACTAATTAGTTCTATATTTAAAAACACAATTAGCATTTAAGAGTTTACTAATAATTACTCAAAATATCAGATTTAGCCGGAAAATTTCATAATTAATATTAAGCCTAAATTAAATTCTGCTTGATTGCTATAGAGCAATAGTTACGTTACAAAGAATTGAATACATCACTGGTCTGTGCACAACTACAGATATATGTAAGAACAAAAGCTTTGAACGCGTCAATCCTTGACGTAATTAAGTTGCACCTAACATTTAATGAACCATAATAAACTCCAAGTTATTACCTAAATATACTATCTTGTATAAAATAAAGTTCCCTGCAGGGAAAGCTATAATTAGTAAATGAAAAACTATTGCAATGAGCATGAAAATGGAACAAATAAGTATTACACAAAAATGTGGGTAGTTTAATTCTTGGCATGGTAACTCGTAAAGCATATTGTAACGAAAAAGTTATAAATGTTTAAAAATAATATTTCCAAAAGCTCTGACGTTTATGTTACGTATAATTGATTATCCCAAAAAATTGTTTTTATTCATTGCGATTTCTTAATTTTTTGTTTAGTTTTTATACTTATACATATATTTTACACTACCGCTGAAATACAGTAAGAAAGCATTTTACTTCTACAGTTTACTAGCAAAATGTATTATCTTCCCACAGTGCAGTTACACAATTAATTTGAAACGGGGCAAATTAGCGGTTGAAATGATTGTAGTTGTGGTGGTCACGTGTATGTTAAAGTTGATTTATTCACCCATTGTAACATTACCAGCAACAACAAAAACAACTACAATTGAACATTAAGAGAGCATCTGAAAGGTTGTAACTTCAACAATAGGTGCTAGAAGTAAAAACAGCAAGCGGAAACAAAATACCGAACTAAAGCACTTAAGAAAACTGAAGCGGTGGTGGGGGTGTTAGCAGTTAACGATGGTTAATGCTTGACTAAAGCGTAAACAATTTTTCTGATTTTGTAAGTGCGCAGGCAAATTACGTATAACATAAAGGGTGGGACAATATTCTTGATATGACGTGTCGCACTGGGTGTAAAGAAAAGTAAGGCAAACACGGTTGAGCGTATTGTGGTTTGATTTCTACCGTTTATAAGTTGATGTTGAACGCACGCAAGGCCACTCAACACGCAATTTGTCTTTGTTTTCTTGCTGTTACTGAAAATATACATACATATACATAAGTACTATGGTGTGAAAACTGTCCAATTAACTCTCTGCTGATTTGTACTGAATATAATTTACAAAATTTTGTGACAGTTTTAGTTATTGAGTATTAGAGTATAGGTCTCTAATTTAAAAGTTCATACTCAAATTTAAAAGAATCTTATGAAAAGCAAAATAACAGAAACCCGAAAATAAGCTAAGAAACAGATATGCGTAGTGAAGTTGAAAATTGAAACTGTGTACGTTATATTAGGTACTTAATTGCTATATAAAAAAAAAACTTGTTTTAACAGTTTTGCTCTGTTTTATATTTTGAAAGCACAGTGTGTCTAGTCTATGTATGTACATAGTTTTACATGTGTATACATATAAACATACACATGTATATTTGAATACGCTCACCCTCGCTAGTTTTATTAAGTTATGAAAATTTTATTAGCATAATTATGATTAATATGTATGTATGGGCTTGCATTCAAACGGTTAGGTTCGTGTTAGGCACCTGACGCTATATTTTAGGAGCTACACGCAAACCACAATGCAACAACAAAAGAGCAAGTTTTCAGTAACCGTTAAAAATACATCTACATATACATATAACTACATATAAATCATAGAAATAGTCGATGATACCACAGGCTTTATCTATGCTTTCTTCATAAGAAGTGAATTTCAAAATCGATTTCTCTAAACTGTAGAAGCTTTCCTTTTTCCTGCAAGGAAGGTGAGATATTACGTATGAATGTGATACATATTCAATAATAATATTTTGAAAAGTTTTCTAAAAAGGATAATAATAGTTAAATGTGTAGTGTTCTATACGTGTACTAAGCAGGTAAAGGTTATAATGACAACATATGTATATATTAAATCTGTCTCACGTTTAACCAGCATCATTAAATTCTAGTCAAGATTGCGTCGGTGTGTGACAATAGAAACATGGCTCCATCATTCCACACTGGAGTCCAATCGACAGTCATCCAGTAGACAGTGGACTGCACATGAAGAACCGGTTCACGAGCTTGGAAAGACGAAAAAGGCAGCTGGCAAGGTTACCACCGCAAGCGGGTTTAAATCTGTAATACAAGTATCTTCGATAACATTTATTTAAATCATATATTGTAAAGGGCCATATAGATCTTTATTAAATCAACAATGTATTTAAGGTATTTAATTGGGTAACGATTAATGCTGTATTGGTTAAAATTGCTCGAAAATTAGCCATTATTTGTCGAAAAAAGTAAATGACAAAAAAAATGTTATTGTGGGATATCCATAAGAGATAGACATATACCATCGCGAAGTTTTGTGCAGACCTTTTCAATGTGTACAATACTTAATACATTATTTTGATAAATCTCGTAGAGTTAAGCCTGCTTTAGAATTGTAAGCGGAAAAAGTGTAATTATTTACATCACATTAGAAACCTCAAAAATAACAATATTTATCCACTATTTAATTGATGTTATTATACATATAAACCATCCTCTTCAATCACCGCGTCAAAATCCATTGCGTAATTTTAAAGATTTAAGCATACAAAGGGACATAGGGACCGAAAAAATTACTTTATTTTATACTATGTAGTATATCAATATTCAAGTCAAACAAAGTAACGAGTATAAAAAATAAAATTAGCACTTAAAGAAGGTTTTATAATTGATGATTTAATGACATTTTTTTTTTGCTCATTACATAGGTACATACATACATACTTGCATATCGTACATAAAGTTTGGACAGGACAGGTGTTTTCTACTCTTTATATATAAAAAGTAAGTGTCAAGTTGTTTGTCCGCGATGGACTCCTAAACTACTGAACCGATTTTAGTTAAATTTAGCACACTGTGTCCAGTTTGAACCAACTTAGAAGATAGTTAAAACAATTCATAAATAAAAAATACAGTGAAAGCTCTATTAATTGGACGCTCTATTAAACGGACATCTCCTCTAACCATGTCTATTGTTGATGTTTATTAAGTACAATCCATTAAGCGGACAACTGCATTAATTGGACAGAAAGGCCTGGTAACCAGACATTGAAAAAGCATCTTTAAATTCGTTATCTTTTCCAATGATACTTTTTCGTATGAACATGTTCAAAATTAAACCTCAAGTACAATCCCTAGGATTCTTATATCGACAAAAACGTTGTCGCCTTTATTCGTAAATAAAATTTACACTGTATTGAATAGTTTTTAATATGAATAATAGTATAAAATGTATACCATAGCAACGCGTGGCCGGATGCCCTAGTAATATTATAAATTGTAAAATCAGTTCTAGAAATAAAACCTTCAAATATCTTTATATATCAATCTATATATACAATATATATATACATATATTGTCAGCTAAATAAAGTCGTATATTCCTCATCAGTCGTTGGTATTGTTGAAATTATGGTATTTTTAGTAGCCATGAAGCGAAATGGCGCCCGTTTAAAATGCTTTCGTGACATAAATGCATGTTATGAGGCTATGTCAGTTACATGGGCTACCATTACATATACCCTATCCACAGACAAGTGCAGTAGTTTTAGGTTACCTCACTTATATATACTTGTACGTAACCCAGCTAATTAGTTATAATTGCAACTAGTACTTTCATCATAGCAATTTTTTAAGAACAGTTTAATTTCAATAAAAAGCTAACCTTTTCAAAATATGAGTAAACGTGCGAGTAAACGTGTGTTAAATGGTAAAGTATAGCTTTGCTTATGTAACTACCAAAAATCATTTATATAACCTGCATTTTTTGAGTTTTTAATAGGCATGATAACAATGATAAAATAGTATATGTTTTATTGTTCTTCAAATGTTTGCATTAACATAATTCATTTGAAACACTGGGCAACTCGGTATACGCAAGAGAGGAGATCAGTATACAGGTTTTTACTATTCGAAATGGAGTAGGTTGAACTAGTGCTGAAATAGTCTTCTAACTGGTGCGTCTTTTTGTTGCCGCTAATACTGCTATGTATGGTAACAAGGAGCTGGCATGAAAGCGACAACCGCAAACATTATGCAACGCAATTTTTTACGCTTTATGCCTCACAATTTTTTCGTTACAAAATTTGTCGTGTCAAAATATTCAGGCAATTGCCCGAGTTATAGCAATCAATTATACTGTTAAAAATTCTAATTCAAATAAACCAGCAAGTTAAATACAAAGCACACTGCACCAGTGTTGGAATCAACACCGCTCATATAGAAATTATTGCGTGTTCCCTTAAGTGTACGTCAATTTGCGTCGCCCATTAAGTCTAGGGTAGAATAGAACGGGAAGGCCGTTCAAATCAGAACTATTCCAGCCGCACTGTAGACATAAATCAACCCTTTGAGTTTCCCATAAATTGTCTATGTTGAAAGAGTGAAAATTTGACGAGGCAACTAGTAAAAATTGAAAGGTATGCAGTTTTGGGTTAACACCTTCCACGGATACCGTCCCCATGTAAGTCTGAGAAATTTTGCAGACCTTTTACCACTATTTTAGAATAAAGGTGTACCTATCTGAATGCTTATATTATAAGCTGTTTGCGTAAGTACTATCCCAACTGCGGGAAGTACATTTTAGGCAGGTGCAGGTTTTGTAGTGTTAAAAATATATCGTGCTGCTTATCGCGACATATCAGCATGTACTGGCATGTGTGGCAATTTTAAAACATAAAGTTGCAATTAATTTAATATTTGCATGTGATTAATACAAACAGTAACTACTGCTACATCCATGGAAAGAGTTGAAAATGCGAAAAGCGTTGACATAAACATGAAGTAAAAGTAATATAATTCAGCGAATGAAACGAAGTTTACCTCTCAGTTGCAAGAAATTGAAACGTTTAAAAATTTATCAGGTATCATTTTTTATTTGCTCAACAGTTGTCCAACAAATTTTATAGATTTTTGATTTTTTAATTCCAAAAAATTGTATGAGCTAAGACTATTACGCTTAAATTATTATTTATTAGTTATACCAAACTGGTATCTACATCTGGTTGGAGGTATTGAGACCCAGACAAATTCAGGTATGGTAGCTAAACTGTTTTCTTCTTATAACTTGCTTAGTGAAATTGTTAACTTGCTACTCCACGACTTATGCTTTTGATCCAGAAATTTCTAATCAAACAAGGGTATATGGGAAAGTATACGAAATTCAGCGATTATTTGAATTGAAAATAGCATCGTAGCTTGTATATTCGGTATGGAGTTGTATTCGATATAATGGTAATGCTTGAGTAATATTCGATTACTTGATATCGTCAAAGGCAAATGACACAAATATAAACAGGTTTTTTTTTTGAATGCTATCTTAATTTTCTGCGCCTGACAAGAAACTGTGAAGAATAGCACAAGAAATAAAATATGCTAAGCTTAGGATCAGCAAAGCAAAAATCTATGGGGTACCAACAATGTGGCTATACTAAATTTACCTTTACTTAAAAAGTACTCCCTGAATCGTACACGGCAATTACAAGCCCAATGCTCTTCTCCTTAGCTTTTGCTACAATGTATGTTTTATATTCATATTGCAGAGTTTACGAACAGTTTCTCTTAACATTTCATACCTCTGCTTAGGTTTAAACTTCTTAATTGGTTCGCTCATAATTGGTAACAATGCTTAACACTCAACTCTTTTATTCGTGAACGCAAGACCGATTAAAAATCCATAAAAATACACTACAGGCAACAATGTACGTTTTAAGACCATTGAATTGAGTCATAAAAATATTACCGTTCTTATGTGCTATTTCCAAAAAGGAAACAAAATGAAAGAAACTTAAAGATTTAACGCGAAAGCTTATTTTTACATGCAAATAACCTCGAGGCTTTAGGTATGTATAAACTTGTTTTAGCAGACGATTTTTTATTCTAGTTGCAAGCAATTTTAGATGTTGTCCTCTTGCTTAGAGACAAAATGCATCTTATCAACACCTTGGTAGTAAACTAGCTCATAAAATCATTATTACCTTAGGTTTTTTAAACACTGATAAATTAACGACAGTAAACTAAATTGATCTCTTAGTTGTAGAAAATTTTGCAGGGGCTAGAATATAGTTATTTATTTTTTATATTCGTACAAAAAGAAATTTAGACCTGACGAAATTTAAAGGAAAGAGGAATCAAAAAAGCTAAGCGAAACATTTTTGGGATAAAGTTGCCACATATAATGAAAGAAGTTACCCTGAACATTTTATGAATATTACAGGGAGAGTATGGGTGACATCGGTCAATTAATTCGTTTTCCAATACATACGCATATATTAGTAAATTAGTTGCTAAAGGCTAAACTAGTGCGGATCACATACCAAGAGTGGTTTTTTTACTACTGTTAACATTGACACCATACGTTACTAATTCGGTGACTACAAAAAGTTTATGCTTAGGCTAAACGTTGCTGACTCTCTCTAAGGCTATACGACTGATTCATTAAGTATATGCGGCCGACCAGCTACCACTAACTCCGATTATTTCACACATGGCTCAAGCAACTCAGAACTTCCGGTTTTAAACCAAGTATTATCTGGGCAGCCAAAGAACATCGGTTTGAAAACGACCCATCCCTCCCCAAGGTTGCGCGGTGGATTGGGGGGTTTCAAAGCCACGTAAGAAACGCCCACAATGAAATGTATAAATTAGTATAAATTAAACATATCTACTAAGTCCTATACATTATTGGTTACCTCAGATATTCTATAATAAGACATATTGGGTTCTATCCATTTTTTTCTTTGGATTATCGACATTTGTTGTGTTTTAATCACAATTCAAATAATGTAGTTATTTGGAATGTCAAAAACAAATAATCGCTCTAGTTTTCCTATCGAGGGGGTTTTGTTTAAGTTTGAGTTTGGGAAACGGTCAAAATTCTAAAATTAAAATTCTGAAGTCAAAATTCCGGAATCAAAATTCTGGGTCGACAAAATTCTGGAAATCGGAGATCCGCAATTCCTTCGCATTTTTTGGCTGCATTTCAAAATTCTGGTTTTTCATAATTCCGGAATTTACGTTTTCCAGAATTAATTCTGGAAATTTTTTCCCCAAAATTTGAGCCAAATCGTGTATCTTATATAAATTTGCTTATACATACATAATAATATAACATAAACAAAACATAACCTATAAAATGATTCCAAAATTCAAACATGTTTATCGGAAAGTCAAAAAACAACATTACTAACAAATAAAGATCAAATAGATACTGCATTAATGGATCATGAGAATGTTCATTTCTTTTTTATACTCTCGCAACAATGTTGCTAAGGAGAGTATTATAGTTTTGTTCACATAACGGTTGTTTGTAAGTCCTAAAACTAAAAGAGTCAGATATAAGGTTATATATACCAAAGTGATCAGGGTGACGAGTAGAGTCGAAATCCGGATGTCTGTCTGTCCGTCCGTCCGTCTGTCCGTCCGTCCGTGCAAGCTGTAACTTGAGTAAAAATTGAGATATCATGATGAATCTTGGTACACGTATTCCTTGGCTCCATAAGAAGGTTAAGTTCGAAGATGGGCAAAATCGGCCCACTGCCACGCCCACAAAATGGCGGAAACCGAAAACCTATAAAGTTTCATAACTAAGCCATAAATAAAGATATTAAAGAGAAATTTGGCACAGGGGATTGCATTAGGGAGGGGCATATTTGGACGTAATTTTTTTGGAAAAGTGGGCGTGGTCCCGCCCCCTACTAAGTTTTTTGTACGTATCTCGGAAAATTCTATAGCTATGTCAACCAAACTCTACAGAGCCGTCTTTTTCAGTCATTTCCATATACAGTTCAAAAATGAAAGAAATCGCATAATAACCACGCCCACCTCCCATACAGATGTTATGTTGAAAATCACTAAAAGTGCGTTAACCGACTAATAAAAAACGTCAGAAACTCTAAATTTTACGGAAGAAGTGGCAGAAGGAAGCTGCACCCAGGCTTTTTTTAAAAATTGAAAATGGGCGTGGCGCCGCCCACTTATGGACCAAAAACCATATCTCTACTACTAGACCTATTTCAATGAAATTCGGTATATAATATTTTCTTAACACCCTGATGACATGTACGAAATATGGGTGAAATCGGTTCACAACCACGCCTTCTTCCAATATAAAGCTATTTTGAATTCCATCTGATGCCTTCTCTGTATAATACGAGTATAAACATTAGGAACCAATGATGATAGCGGAATAAAACTTTACAAAAATACGGTATTTGAAAAATATGTAAATGACGTATTATGAAATCTCGATTATCACTTTACCATGCGAGAGTATAAAATGTTCGGTTACACCCGAACTTAGCCCTTCCTTACTTGTTATTAATGAAATTGCAGTAACACACTGCTTAGTCAGTACATATATGTATGTATATGTAGGTACAAAGTATACTAAATCATTATGGTAGGACAAAAAAGTAAATGAACAACAACAAACAAAGAAATAACAATACAAATACAATCCTGCAATTGTAAAAAACTACTTACTAGGCAATAAAACATATGATTACAGAATGGCAAAATTCTGTAATTAGTGATTAAAAATGCGTGTTGATAACAAAAAAAGTGCGCACTTTTCTGTTATCAACACGCATTTTTAATCACTAATTACAGAATTTTGCCATTCAGAATTTTGCCATTCAGAATTTTGCAATTCAGAATTTTGCAATTTAGAATTTCGTTATCCAGAATTTTGAATTCCAGAATACTGACTTACATAACTTTGATTCCCGGTGTTCCGACTTCCAGAATTATGAATGCAGAATTTCCAAAAAAGCAGAATTTTGACCCCAACCCTTTGAGTTTTCTTTAGAAATCATGTTCTCCATATAATTCTGGAAACTTGACGTTGTGCTAAGTATTTCAGGTGCTCATAGGCTAGGAAAGAAATATATATGTATGTACATTAATCCATATTTTGTTCGAAGTTTAAATAATCCTCTTTAACTTGATATACAATTTATACTTAATATTGTAATATAGTTTAAGGAGCTTTATCAATTTTAATATGCCCTATAATAAACTCAGTTTTTGTTTGCCGTTAATGTCAAGAAAGCAAAATCCAAGCACTATATCTTCAAGCTACCTGAGAAATGTAATATGGTTGAATCGTAAATAGGTATACATACTTGTATACTTAGCATTATGGTTTGTTATTACCTTAACTGAATTAATTAAATAAAGTGTAACCAGACAGAAAAATTGGGTTTTGCATATAGAAAATATATGTACATCGTATATAATTAAAGATATTATATTTATATCATTTTGCGTTTGCAGAAGTATTGAAATTGTCGTTATCTTGTTTGTTAGTTACTAAAAATAAGGGTGTCCTAACTATTGAAGCAATTATTGAAGAAAGCGGGAATAATCCAAATCATTTACTAACCTAAAAACTCCCATGCAGTAAAATATACGAGTTTCACCAATTATCAAAATGAAGGTAGAGAATATGTTTTATTGATTCCTTTCCGCTCAACGGCGCCAACTCAGCACTTAATAAATGACCTCCTACCGTTTCAAAAAGTATACCGCAATGGCAAAGTAAGCCATGATGTGTGTCTTTTATCCTGTTACATACTTATGTGTTTATAATTTTCTAATTAAATACAATTGTGGTTTCCTAATGATGAGCATTAACAATGCGAGTAGGAAGCATAAGGGTTCGACACGAATGATAATTCAAGCAATTAAAATGCATTTGTGCATTTTAGCTCCAATTATATTGTATATTTATGCTTTTACAATTATTGGGGAACCTAAAACTGCCATTGGCACTTTGCGGTCAATTTCGCAAATAATTTTGTGGTTATAGAGACCAAGTTTAAATTCTACGTGCATTAACTTGCAAAATAAAATTATTGTGCATATGCTCATTTCTTATATTTTTATACTGTGAACAACATATTTTTGAAAAAGGGCATAGAAGTCACAAATACAATACATTAGGTAATTTTCAGCGTTCTAAATTTAGGTGAAATGGTCTAAATTTGAGTTAAAATAATAATTTATACAGTAACAAGAACCGCAAGGATATAACAGACAAAAATCGGTCCTATTTTATTCTATAGGTATAAATAGTAGTAAAATGTAGAAATAGCTTTCAAATACATAATTTTGATGAATATGATATTTGGTTTTTAAACTGCTTCTAAAAATATGTTTTCCGTACATATGATTCAAACATCTATAGTTTGCTGCTTAAGAACGACAAATTGAAGATCATAAAATTATTTATAAAAAAACGTTTTAATACTTTTTTCTTAAGAACTACTTTTTCAGAGATATAAAGATTTTTATAATATCCGCACGTTTTCACGTCACTTAAGACTTAGTGTACTTAGAACGCTTTTAAAAAACTTTTTGTATTATCTTAGGCAAAAGGTGCTTGATAAATTTTAATAAATAATTTTATAATCTTCAAATCTTAAAGTTTCGCTGCAAATTGTGAAAAACTAAATTTTGAACTTTGACCTCGAATAATTTTTTCCACATATCAGAGCGATGAGGACTTGTGTAAAATTTCGGATCAATATATCAAAAGGGACTAGTTTGCGTTTATACGGACGGACAGACGGATATTACTCCTTCATATACATTCATAATAAAAAAATAAATAAATAAAATTAATAATATAATATTAAAATATAGTACCAACAAATTGGTGGATCAGGGGTATGTCATCGCAGCTCGTTTTCGTGGTGTCAAAAGCAGCTTTGAAGAAATCGGCGAAGAGGTGGTGTGGGTCGATTCTCTTTTACGGGTCTTTTCCAAGATTTGACGCATGGTAAATATCTTGATTGATTTTCCAGCTCTAAAGCCAGACACTAAGAAGAAGAAGAAGAATTGCTATTCGAATGAAGAAGGTCGGGTAATAAAACGTCCGCTCCAATTTTCTTTTATTTTTTTCTCGCTTCGCTCCACAACCCTCAGTATCTATCACATCCCGAAATAGGCAACCAGTTTATAGTATAGCAGATTAGGTCATGCGATGTTATATAGTGCATTAAATATTATTACTTATATGTATAATAAATATTATTTTCCTATAAAGGCGAAAACGCAATTGCTTAGAGCGCAAGTATTTTAGGTCGTCAATTTGACAAACTTTCTTTACGCATTTTTTTATATAAATTATAAACATATATAAATAGTTAAATTTTTTATGCCATAATCGTAGCACCTAATGATAGTTGATATGATGTACGCAGGGCCGTCTTAAACCAAGCTGCGGCCCTTGGGCACACAAGAATTTGGGGCCCGCTTTGAAAGTAAAAAAAGCGACTTATACTAAAACTTTTTTATATTTAATAAAGGTAATCAAGTACAGTATGATATAAATGTCATTAATGTTGATGTGTGTAGGTGTGTGTGTGTTTCTGTTTGTGGGTGTGTGTGAGTGTGTGTGTGATTATGATATTAAGATGACGATTTCTTTCGGGATTTCTGTTGAGCAAAATCTTCTATTATATTTTTAAAGTCAATTTTTTGAAGGATATCACTTTCTATGCACATAATTGACAAACTACTCAGTCGTTCTTGTAACATTATTGTTCGCAATCGATTTTTTATTCTCTTAAGCTGCGAAAATGACCGCTGTCCACTACAATTGGTAACCATTGGACAAAGGAATATTCTAGTAGCAATTTCTACGTTTGGAAAAGTTTCTTCCAATTTATCTGATTTTATTAGGTTATGTAAGTTTGAGATATTTAAATCCGCTGATTGCTTTGCTGTGTTTTTTAAATATTGGCTCAAATGAAAACATTCTGTTTTGAGCTCATCTGCATTTAGGTCTTCATGATAAAATTCTGAAAATTCTGAAAATTCTTTGCATTTTTTGATCAACACGCCAGATTCAATTGTTGTTAACTGACAAAGAAAACTAAATCGACTATAAATGTCTTGGTATGCTGCCGAACGTTTTTTAAATGTGTATTTAATGTGTCAATTATGGGAATGAAAGTATCTACACGAAACTTATCCTTGCCTCTCAACTGTGCAGCCTCCGATGATCTTTCAAAAAAAGTGATGCTTATGCTGCGAATTTTGTTTCTTTCAAATGTATCTATGTGGTCAGCAAATGGATTTTTTTCTTTAGCAGCCGTTTCGTACTGACCAAAACTATTGCGTGCGGTATTGGCATAACTGATCAGAGATTCGTAAAGTTTCGTTACAACGTCCATAGTCAGGGTGCTATTCTGTAAACTTAGACTTGTTTTATTCATAATTCCCAAAAGATCATTCCATATTTCCGTTAGAAGAGCAGTCTCAAATTTTCCCATTTTTTTCTAGGCTTTGGGCATCCTCACTAGTGTCTCCTGGTTGATTGGTGTCACTTGCGATTGAAGACAATGCTTCAGAAATATTATTATTAATTAATTAAATAACCATTTTGCAAAGCATTAATAGCATTGACACGTGCAGACCATCTAGTTTCCGAAAGAGACTTTAGGACTCTATTTGCTCCTAAATGCTCTTTTCACCGTTTTGTCGAAGCCGAGAAAAAATTGAACAATTTTTGTACAAATTGAAAGAATGATACCGCTTCAGTAACACACTCAACAGCCTGAACACCCACTAAATTTAGCGAATGTGCCGCACATGGAACGTAAATGGCAAATTCGCAAATTTCTTTTATTCTTGACTGAACACCAGAGTACTTTCTAGACATATTTCATGCATTGTCATAGCTCTGCCCGCGACAATCTTTTATAGGAATATCAAGGCTCTCAAAAAAGTTTAAAATGGTATCTGCTATATATTGCGCATTATGTTTATTCACAGGCAAAAATTGCATAAATCTCACAATAGTCTGTCCGTCTTTAACGTATCTAACTAAGAAAGTTGGTTGGTCAACGTGGGAGAGATCTGGCGTAGAATCTACGCTAATAGAACAGTACTTTGCTGATTTAAGTTCTTTGACTTGAATAAATTCATTACAAATATTTGCCGATAGATATGATGTACTTCCTTTTCCACGATTTCCGCAGACCTCTTAAAGCCAAAAATTTCACTACTGCAACAATCCTCCTAAGCACATTCTTCCAATAGTTAATTTCTGTATTATATTGGGACAGCAACTCAGTATCAATTCGGCCAGTAGTTTTCATTCTTGCAACATAATTCATCATAAATTCCCTGTGCTGTAAACTGTTCTCATGCTCTATCAATAAGTTACTTATATGCTTCCAATCAGGGGCGAACGCAGGGGGGGTTTTGGGGTGTAAAACTTGTGGGAATGTAGGCCAATTAAAAAACCCAGAAAAATATAAACTGGACAGAGACATTTTTTTAATTTGCTTCAAAGTAATGAGTTATGAGTAATGAGATGATGCCTTATAACTCTGTGGCTGCTGAACTGGATTTTTTTTAGATTTAAGGAGAATTGTGATTCGAAAATGGACTTCTTTTGAAAATTAGTTCTGAACTGAAAAGTCACCAATAAGGTTTCTATTATTTTTTTTAGAGTTTATTGTTAATCATAATACAGGAAAAATAAAAACTCATTTATTATGACTTTCAGTTTTCGTTCCATGAGCAAACTGTTGTGAAATAAATTTAAATTAAAAAAAAAATTATGCTATTTGCAAAAAAATACTTGAGCGTCTTAACTAAAATGTCTATATTTTTAATAAAAACAACCAGAAAAAACTGGTCTGAATTAGATACACAACTTTACTTATTATTTGTTTTTCAAATGAAAATTTTTAAAACAACGGTTGTGCTTTTGATACTTTTTGATACTTTTTTTGCTTGGCAACATATACTTAATTTTTCTAGCTCGCGGCAACACTTGTCACTAATGATTAGAGCGTGAATGAGAATAGAACAAATGAATTATGTGCGTACTAAAGCCAATTTTTGCATTATCAAAACACATAAGCCTATGTTTGCAGCAAATAGACTGTGTTTTGAGCAGCTGCGTTGCTTATGCAAATAATTTGTATGCTGAAATTAGTGAAATGCGTAAGGATTCTGAACAATCGTTTAAACTAATATTTGAATCAGTTAAAACAATAGCCGTAGAATTAGATTTAGAAATCAAAATTCCGCGTTTGGCGAAACGGCAAACTAATCGCGACAATTATGAAGGCGAACCGGAAGAATATTACCGCAGATCAATTTATATACCGTTTTTAGATAATTTTTTGGACCAAATCAATGAACGATTTTTAAAACATCGAGAGCTGCTTTCCAAAATTGAAAACATTTTGCCAAATAAATGCATAAATCTTGACGTTATTGAGATGCAGGAGACTGTTCGTGTTTTAGAAAAGCAATGGTCCGCTGATGTAGAAGATCGCGCTGAATTTAGAATGTGGAAAAGGTTAAAAATCTTTTCTTCAGATTATATTTTCTAACTAAAATTTTGAATATATTTTCAGGAACTGGTTAAATCAAACAAAGAGATCCAAAACTTTTTTAGACGCGTTGAATTGTTGCGATGCAAAAATTTTCAAAACAGTGCATCGTTTTTTAAAGATTGGAGCAACAATCCCTATATCTGTCGCTTCAAGTGAACGCTGAAAATAAAAGAAGATTAGACTTCAATTTGTGAATAAAATAATGAAACCTTGTCTTTTTACCTAAAACTCCCCCCAAACTTTTTTCCTGCGTGCGCCACTGCTTCCAATCTTAATATCCATTAGGAGAACTTAAATTATGTCCACTACCAGTAGTGGTATTAAATAGACGGTAGCAATAACAGTATACAGATTTCTTTGCTGGTGAATAAAGGAGCCATTTTCTTTGTAAAGACTCACTATTCGTCAATTTACGAATAAAAGTGTTTTTAGTTAAGTACCTAGTTTTCGTTTTACCCTTTGAATCTGGAAAACTTGTAGAAGTTTCAGAGAAGTCACTATTTATATTTTGGAAAAACTCGGGTCGTTTTCGAATCCAAATATCACGGACTTCTTCCGGAAAAATGTCATCACAGTAAGTACCAGGGTCAGGAGACGCAGATACATTCTCTAAGCATGCAGTTATTCATTCACAGTGGCTTGAAGTCGATGGTTCAGCGTCTAATGTATGTTTGTCATTTTCGTCACATGTAACCTCTTTTTCCTGGTGACATTCAGAGGTACTTTTGTTTTGCGGTGATGAGAATGAATAATCTCTCGCCTTATTTGTTTCTTCAACCGTAAAAAACGAAGTGAGCTTTGGAAGTTTTTCCGTTATTCCTTTTTGAGCTGTAACTTTTTTTTCGTTTTTGTGAACCACTTAAATATGTTCTTTTCGACATAATGAAATAATGTTTAAACGAAAAAATCAAAACTTCTGTCTATTTTACTCAATTTTAAATATCAAACCTTAGATAAATAATCCAGTATTTATTGATCTCAGTATCAAACGAAACAAAATAACGCCACTCACTCACTCCGATCAGACTTAAAGTATAGACAATATCGACATTTACATATGTATGTATGTTAGGCCTTGTTCACACTGTACTTAGTAAATTAGGTAGGATGCGTTCGGAAATATACCCTCTGATAAGATTACTGATTTGTGCAATATGCCCGACAAAAATGTGTGAGAGAAATTGTCGGTCCTTCAGGGCCCCCTGCTAAGTGTTGATTGCGCATATTTTGTTGATCTGCACATAAAATAACATATACTTATTTAAATACATATGTATGTACATTTTATGATAAAACAGTTCAATTGTGAGGGGGAAATGAGCAAATTCGCAATGATGAGCGATATTCAATCGATGAAACAGACGATCAGTTAGAATAAGCTACTACAACTTTAGGATTTTTAATTAATGTGAGCAAAATTTTTTACGAAAACAGCCATTTTTGAACATTGCAAAAATTTAGAATTGCGATTAAATCACGTGAGATTGACTTTGCTTTATGCAACGCACTACAAGCTATTGGCAGAAAAATAACTCATAAAAGTACAGCCCTGGACTTTGAAATTATATTTCTTCAAAGGAATTAATAGATAACGTTCTAAATTTGGTTCAGGACTCAGGATAGTATCTTCGAGGTACACTGATTGTAAATACGTGGAATCGTATTCAACGGTAATGCGTAATTCAAAATTACCTATAGAGATGTAAATAAATAATCAAGCCGCATGTACTCAATTACGCAGCTTAGAGTATGCTTAGTGATAGAGCTAATACATAGCAGATTTTATAGTGCTTTAGTGTATAAACTATAAATGTGTGATGTTTTTGTTTGGTGCCACTCATAACCACAAACTTCCGATCTAAATTTGTTTTACTACTTTAATTTTTATGAAAATGCTCAAACTATTTTCTACAGAATATTTTCATCTAAATAGACAATACCCCGCCTACCCGACATATAGCTAGATGAAGTGGTTTGTAGTTTACAATACTAGAGTAATTATAGAATTGCTTAATAGTTTGTACATACATTCAAATGTAAATATAAACCGTAAGTATGTATGTAACATAAAACTCGCTGTGCTTGCGACGATGATTGTTTGTCTATTTCGTATATACATAGATATGTAAGTACGAGTACATGTACATATGTACATAGATAGATACGTATACTGCTTCTTATAATCAATTTAGATATATTTTCATTAATAACATATATCTTTTTATTTATTAGTGAGATTTCGTAAACTGCTTGGTGAAAAAATGCCTAAAATAATAACATAGTTTCTATACGTTCATATGCGTATTATGCTCATATTTTGGAATATGGTACTTCCCATAATATTATAGCGTCTTCATTTCACCTCGAGTATAAGCATATAGTACGCATGTACATAAATATATTTTGGTGAATTTCAATAATAAGAGTGAGAACACTGTTAGTCTTCAATATATTGCAACTAACAAATAAGGAATCATTAGAAATATATGTAGGTATGTGCACATATAGTATATAATGCATAAGTACCTGTGAATATCGCTTTCTCTTAAAATGTTAAAGAACGATATAATTAAACGTTAACACATGCTATATATTTGTTTAAAATACATGTGCATATGTATGTATATGAACTTATGGATTGCCATCCGTAGAAAACATTCGCGTTGGATTAAAGGCGGAGAGTGTAAAACATGGCGGTGTTATTTGGTGTGAGCGAATAAGCAAGTATGTTTGAGTAGCACGTATAGCGAACGTAAAAGAGAACAATATATATGCATCATTAAACATCCACCACAATATCAAGTTTCCCTTGGCAAAGTCAGACGCGGTTGAATACGATACTCTTGGTAGCTGAAATTCTTGCAGGTGCGGTTAGTCTTGTTTTGACGGTGGCGAAGAAAGTTAAAACTCCGTGAATATCCGTTGAAATCGGTTTTTATGAAAAAAACGTGTTAATTAATTGTGTAATTAATAATAGTTAATGTGGAAATTTATTTACATACCGCAACGATTGAGTGATATTTTTGTATTAAATTAATCCAAATACCACTCTTAAAAAATACAGTGCTATAACAAAATTTTTACACCTTACGTGTTTGCAAATAGTGTGGTCATGAAAGATTCAATGACATTTATAACTTCACCTTCAACCACTAGTGAACAAAAGCAAAAAATGTCGAATCTGAAACCGAATCGGTCACGTTTTATGATCAACGATATTCTAGCTGGAAGTGCCGCCGCCGCCGCAGCAGTAGAGGCAGCCAACGCAGCTGGCGTGGCAGCGGCCGCTGTATTTTACAAGCATCAACATCATCAACAGCAACAGCAAAATATAAATAATAACAATCACAGTGGGAACAGCAGCTCCCAAACTCCGTTTATTCAATGCTCACAACCACCATTTGATTCCTCAACATCTCTACAACAGTCTGATCCACCGCCAATCCCATTAACCCTGCACCATCACTCTACTCATCTTCAACCGTCGCAAATGCATCATTCTAGGGGTCCACCACACACGCTAATTCCTCAACATACTCAAACACCCGTTAGCGCAGTTGCAGCTGTTGCACAAAAAATTCATTTTCCCGTCGGTGCAACACAAATCGGTTCAAATGGTATAAATGTAGTGCAATATGCGGCTGCAATGCAGCAACACTATGCGAATGCAACTTCAGTCGTTCGCGACTTTGATAACAATAGTGATTACCAGGACAACGAAGATTGTGACAGTGAAGTTGGGAGCGGTGGCCACTTGGACGATAACAGTGTTTGTAGTAATGGTGAGGTGAGATTCAATTTATATTGGGTGGGGAGACGGAAAAATTTTTGGGTAGTTGGTGATAGCTCATATGTATATATGTACATATAGAGCACAGGACTACGCTGAATAAGTGCAAAGGCAACATAGAATATACATATGTATATATCTACCCATAAAATTCAAAATATTATTATATCATTTTCAATTTAGTTAGATTGATATACGAATTTAACAGAGCAGATTCAATATTCATATTAGTATTCCCTTAAAATCGGATCATCTTCAAATATAATTCTCAAACCAATTAGAGCAATTTGTCTCTTATCCCTTTTAACAACCCCAACTACTATTTCATTCTCAAATTGAACAGAATTATTGCTATTTTTTAATTTATTTAAATTTTGTTTATTTACTTATAGTTTGGATTTACGTTTGAACCTAGGCATTTCATATGTGGTTTTACTTTTACTTAATTTTAACTTACGATTAATCTTAGTTGATAAAATATTTGCTTTTTACTTCTTTAGTAGAAAATTGTTTTAATAAATGTAACCAATAATAAATTGTATGCCTAACATATTGTCGCTATTACTAACTCTAAATATGTGAACATTTTTTAAAATTAAAGAGGTGTGTAATATTGCTTAATTTCTTGAAGACATTTTTAAAATCAAATGAAAAATTAATTCACAATTCTGGAAGAAGAAATTGCTATTTGATATTGCATATGCAATTTGTGAATTAGAATGTGAATTATATTATAATCAAAGATTAAAGTCACCAACTTTTAGCACCAAATTACTCATTTTATGCAAAATATGCTGACCTAATTTTACTGTGATGCCTAAAAGCCAAACAGAATTAGAATTTATATCTAAAATGTAAGAGCTAGAGGAAGATTGGTCTCTGATAAGCAGCGCCATGTTCTCTCTTTATTTAATTTAGACATTACATAATTATATACATGTACTATATATCATGTATTGGCATAGCAAGGTAGTAGCTTGCTTATTATCCGAAATACTTAGGTGTTGGGATCTTCATATACATAAATATTGCATACCAAATATACCAACTGATCTCGCCAATATGGCCAATATGTTATTGGAAGAGGATTCGAAGTTATTTGCTACATTTTGTGTCTTGTCAGTTTTCGAACTTTGCGAAATGGATATTGTTTCACTGCAGTTAAGTTGTTAAGAGCATTTAAACATTTTAATGTAAAAAACACCAGAGAGCACAATATATATAATAAAAGAATTTAAAGTAAAAATTAACCAGATGTTTTAACAATCAATATGGCTTTATTTTTATATAAATCGTGTGATCATTGTGTACTGTGTATAAAAGGTTATAGTTTTATTGCTTCATATCCATATATGTAGTATTACAAAAATTTAAAAAATGAAATCTTTTTGATTACAGGTGCTAAAGATGAAGATGGAAATAGCATTAAAAGTGGTTCCACCAATGACACGCACGGCTTAAGTAAAAAACAACGTAAAGCGCGCACCGCCTTTACAGATCATCAATTGCAAACTCTCGAAAAATCGTTTGAAAGACAAAAGTATTTAAGCGTTCAAGAAAGACAAGAGCTTGCCCATAAGCTTGACCTAAGCGATTGCCAAGTTAAAACCTGGTACCAAAATCGTCGGTTAGTTGGCTTTTGACTTTATTTCAATAATACGGCAAAGATATATGTATGCAAAAAATTTTCTTTAGTCATAAGGCATAAATATGTATGTATAAAACTCGGCTTCTGCGTATATAAACCTGGATAATGGGTTTTGGGTTTTGAGTATGGATTTTGTGATGTTTTTTAAGCATTGTCTATTATGAAAAAATTATATTCGGCATTTTAAAAATTGATATTTGTTAGAATTTTTTTTATATAATACCTGAACGCCGAAAATAAGAACAGGGTAATAGAAAAATAGTCGACGCTGAATGAAAACTTTACACTTCCTGGCGGATTAACTAATATGTTTATTTTGTTTGGCAATAGCAAATACATACAAAGTCTGGAAAATGTAACTGTATTTCAAATTACAAAAATTTATTTAGTCGCCTTCAAAGTAATTCCCTTCATATACCTTATGCCAATGATTTTTTCAGTCCTCGAATCACTTCCTTGAGCTCCTTCTGCGAACTTCTACACGCACCGGCAATTTGGGGAACAGGAAAAAATCACACCGAGCCAAATCTGGAGATTACGGTGGTTGATCGGTGATATTCATTGCTAGATGCGATGGTGCATTATCATTGTGTAAAATCCATGAATTGTTCTTCGACAATATCAATCGTTTTCAACGGATGTTCTCTTGCAAACGCCTCAATACGACGCAATAGAACTTCTTATTGACCGTCTGTCCCTCCGGAACAAATACATGGTGCATGAAGCCACGAACATCTAAAAAATGAGCATCACCTTGATTTTTGAGCGGCTTTGGCGTGGTTTTTGGTTTCGGATGGTTTTTTTCCTTCCATTCCAATGATTCTTGACTTGTTTGCATGTCAAACTCATAAACTCATGTCTCATCACCAGTTATATATCTAAGAACGCGTTTCATACCCAAAATATTTACCAAAGTCTTTTCAACGGACTCGCGACAGATGTCGAGCTCTCTTGCCATTTCTCTAACACTTAATATTTTCAGCAATAGAAGAGGCAGAAGGCCGTTCAGAACGAGGCATGTCTTCAACGATCTGTAGACCGTCTTGGAAGGCTTTGTATCACTTGTAGCCTTTTGTTTTTGATAAAACCGTATTTTGAATCACGGCAAGCCCTTTATCCATTGTAAAAATCACAACGTTCTACTGAGAGGTACCGACTTAAGCGGCTGCTGTATGATAACCGATTGACAGAATGCGCTCATATTTGAAGCATAATAATTAAGGAAAGTTTTTGTATTAAAAAAAAAAATTTAATATCATTTACCTGGGGAATTAAATTACAATTTCTGGGTACTTTTTTGTCACAATTTAGGAAGATAGTTTGTGTGCCGTTCCGTCTGTTGTTCGGGAATATTCTTTTATATTTGTGAAAAACTTTAAAATTTTATTATATTTTGAAACAGAAATTTTAGAAACTAACGTTTTATGCATTGTCGTACACGTGTAAACGTAACGTGTATTGAACATAAATACTTACATACATATGTATGTACCTTTATATTTGTATGAATGCAACTACGTATATGTGTAATGATTTGATATGTTAGCCTAAAGGATTTTTATAACTGTACTAAATATAAGTATAAGGATAATATTATTAAAATTCATAAATTATTTGGATTTATATTTGTGATGCTTTGATTTTTAATAAGTACTAAAAAATGATTTCTGCTTTTTCGTTCAGAACCAAATGGAAACGGCAAACTGCAGTTGGATTGGAGTTATTAGCGGAGGCAGGGAACTTTGCAGCATTTCAACGACTTTATGGTGGAACACCCTATTTGGGAGCATGGCCTTACCCTGGCTCACAGTCACCTCATGCTGGCCCGGCTCCTTCGAGCATTGATTTATATTATCGCCAAGCAGCGGCAGCTGCCGCAATGCAAAAGCCGCTTCCTTATAATTTGTACGCAGGAGTTCATAATGTAGGACCGCTTGCAAGCTTGCCAGTTTCTGCCACTTCACCTTTCTCCCACCTATCAGCTTCCAATTCGCTTACTTCTCTAAGTAGCTACTACCAAAGCGCCTCTGTGGCAGCAGTTGCCGCGGCAGCTGGTACAACATCTAACACTAATTCAATTGCTGTTGTCAAGCCGCTCTCTTCACCTACATTACCAGCTATAGCACCAACAGTAGCACCGGCAACTCAAATAAATGCAACAACAGATCAGCGGTACTCACCATGCTCACCTACTCAACAATCGCCTACAAGGCACATTGTACTATCGCGTTCTCCCAGTCCAACTCTTAATCCAGGAAGCCCTCCAGGCAGATCACGCGAAAGCTCGCAGCTCCAGTCTGATGATGATGATCAAATTCAGGTTTGAGTTTGAAGTCAGCATCAAAAAGACATTGGCCAAACGTACGTGCGCACTCAAAATATGACGTACGTATGTATGTAATATTTTTTGTAAAGAATGCATATGTATTACCATTAGGTTATTATAATTAGTTTAGGTTGATCTCTACAATTAAAGATTGTATGTCATGATACCTATGTATCTGCTTATATCATTATATATATGTACATAGCTGCTTATAATAGTTGTGATTGGGGGTCGGTTCTTATGTGCCGAAATATAGTACTTTTAATAAAACTTTTACAGATCATTCTTAGCGCTTAATTTATGGGAACTGTGAGAACTGTAACAAAGGTTATGTATTATATACGTATTAAGCAAATATCCATTGTTTATTTTATATTCATAGTGCGATCAATATATTATTTAAGTCTTACATATATAAGATATACATATGTAAATTTCTAAAGTTGATAAAATATATGTATGCGATTCGATTAAGTGTTGTGTGAATTTTTAAACGTACCTATTGCATTGATTAATAAATGATATATAATTAAAATGGAAACTATCATTCTTACATAGAAAGGGCTGTATAGCCAGTATCATTTCAACAGTTGTAGAGTTGTATGGCTTTGTAAGGTATTTGGAATGAAAGGTAAGCTTGAATAATCAATAATCAGAAAGATGTGTTATATAATAATGTTAAAATTCTATAGTATTTGTAGTTAATTTAAAGTAATGTATATTATATTGTATTAATTCGATCGAACCAGTTTTCGTCCTAACTTCTGTTATCACAATAAGAAATATTAGATCAATTTAATAAAAAAAATGAAGTTTAATAAAGAAATAATAATTAAAACACAAACGGACATATAAGTGGGGAGGTGTGTCAATAACTTAAGCAGAAAATATATTGTTTTGGCCTTCTTTCATACAAAATCAAATATTAGTGACATATTAATGAAACAAAGTGAGCTAACTAGATATAAGCTAATACGATCCAAGAATTGGCGCCATTGGAGAATGCCGCTAGAATTCAATTTTATCTACATAATAAGTAATATTTAACTTATACTCAACATTTTTATAACATAGTTTCCCGGACACCCGGATGCATTTCGCACATTTTTAATTCATACAAATTGGTAGAGTACTAACATATACATATGTATGTACACCTACATGATGTTCATCTGCACTTGAAATAGTGATGATGATGTACATTCATACATGTGTGTACAATTTGCAAAAGTTCTTATTTATAGCAATCTCATTTTTGCGTTCGTAAAAATTATTGTAAATATTGTTTATGTATGTACATTTAAACTGCCAAATAAGATAAATTGTTAAGAAATGCCTAGTGTTATTATTGAAATTTTGCTAATAAGTTTTGTGCCACCTCATTTCACCTATCATGTTTAACAGAGATATAATTATATTAAATTTACATATGTACATAAATAAAGGGTTCATGTTTGCTTTGAAGTCACAAGCTCCATAAGCGGACATGTGCTGATACATCTACTTACCACTCTGCCATTTATAGGTGCATATTGTGTAAGTATGCAGCTAAGACAGAACAGAGATACTGAATTGATAATTTTAATAGCTAGGGCGGTATTAATAACCCTCTCTGCCTATGACAAATTGGCAACCGTTTGCAGCTTGAGCAGACCGCAAGTAGTAATAATATAAGTTTTTGGTTATGCTCAATTAAATATTGTGATCACCATTGAACTGACTTTTAAAAGTTTTTAAACATACACATATGTACCCACTTATTTTGATATTCAAGAACATTTTTTTGCTATGGTTTAAATTTAAGTACATTTTAGATATCTCATTTTTGTTTTTAAAAAATAAACTGTTACAAGTACAAGTTTCTCGCTTTTACATAATGTTTTTGTGCGGCTATGGGAACTGTATGGACCACCCATGGGGGCGTGTCAAAACTGTGTGTTGAAAAAGAGTCTGAAGATGCAACTCAAAACTTTATTCCTTCTGTACTAATATATGCGAGACAATGTCCGGCTGGAGTGAATGAATGAAAATTATGCCTTTAGTTTCCGTTGAGTCATCGCGAACCAGACGACGCCAGCACAAGAAGTTAAAAAAACGGGAACTAGAAATTGTACTCAATTTTGTTGACATATTTAATGAAATCTTTTCCGTTCATCAGAGGTAATTTGAACGAAATAATACTAAAATAGTGTCCGTGCTGGTCGTTGGAACATACTCATGTCCTGAAATCCTCATGTTCATTAAATTTGTCTGGTTATGGGACGTGTCCGGATATAAGGACTGTCCGTTATGGGGAATTTCATTGAATATGTCTTGTGCATCTTGCGCATTATTGGTTTCATTAAAGTATTCTGTTTAATATTCAATATATCAAGTTGACTAACAAGTATGAACTCATATGGTACCGAATGCATATATTTATGCTTGACTAAATATTTCGACCGATTTAACAGTAATGCCACCAAACCACTTATGCTAAGTGTCCTGTAGTTTTGATCAGATGCTCGCTTCCTAATTGATATACATAATAAATTTTACCAAAAAGACAATGATATATGAGTTGTAAAGTCAACTAGAATAAAGATAATCATTGGGTTACATGGGGATTAGTGAGTAATTCTAGCGATTTTACCAATTTTTGGAAGCAAACTACATTTTATGTAAGATTAGTAAATTAATTAAATGAGAATGCAATTGCGTTTCAAGGGATGGGATATGATTGTAGCACCATTTAAGAAAACTTGGGTAGCGAATTGAGGAAGATCACATTCAGTTGGTTTATTTTAAACACCACAAAGGAATAATGCCAACAAAAATACGTGTCCTGTTCTCAATTAAACTTAAAGCCATTTATGATATAACTAGCAGACCCAGCATACGTTGTTTTGCATTATACATATACATACGTTATTTTTAGGAAATATTTGTTTCAAGGAAATAATTTTAAAACTAGCTAACACTATAATTGAATGGGGAATGTATTATAATTGAAAGTGGGATGTAGAGTTGAAGACAATTAAAGTATACTTTATTTAATTTAATAAATTATATTTGGATATCTGGCGCAACAGATTATTATAAACATCGAAGTTAAAAATCAGGGGTTGAACGTATAAGAGCGAAAACTGTATGTATTTTTCAATGCTGAATCACGAAAAACTTTTCAAAAAAAAACAACATTTGAGGTAGGACGTTGGCCAATTCTCAGACTTACCCGATAAGCACTCCAAATTTCATCAAATTCGTGCAAGTCGTTCCGGAACAGTTGGGCAACGAACACCGTGATACGAGAATTTATATACATATATTCTGTAATAGATTAAGCTCGCCGAAAAAATTTGCTTCGATTTAAAACACTCAGCAGACAGACCATTAACGTTTAAGATATAAGACCACTTCCAAATAAATTTTAAAATGATTAGCAATATTTTGAAACAGTGGATGTTTTTCTTGGTAGATGAATTGGAAGTGGAAAACGGTTTGCTATTAGGAGTTATTATTAGGCTTATGAGATTATTGGCTTGATATTATAATTTGATGAGACCAACATTTTCATGTACTGCCACTACGGACCAAACAAGATTTGGGAAACGGAACAAAGGAATATTATACCAAAAGAAAATTTGACAAACATTCTCTTGTTTTTGAATTGTCTCTACTATAGATGTAGCTGAGCTCCGCTTGTTTAAAAATGAATTCTTCAGATGCCCAAATAACTTTGAGTTTTGTGATCACCATGGCTCAAGAAAATTTAAATACAAGCTATAGAACAATAATTACTCACATAATAAACGAAAACAAATCTGGCTAAAAGAAGTTCAACAAATAGAAGAGATTTCATCCATGCCATTCAGAGGCGAGTGTAGATTGTCTGATGAACACGTAATTAAGGTGAATTCATCATTCCGAATGACCCATGTACTAAATATTAGGTGAGTACATATATTCTGCTTAGTTATTATTTACTAAAACACAGCACAATATTTGAATTAATGTTCATTTTAATAGATTTTTGGTTTATGGTTTGATTTGTTTTGGCATACATATGTAGATTTAAATCAGCAAGGAAGGGCTAAGTTCGGGTGCAACCGAACATTTTATACTCATGCATCTTGCTAGAATTAAAGCGAGGGATATATTTACGCAGTAAAACGTCAACCAGAGGATCGGAATCTAAGAAATTCCATATGTATAAATATTCCTTATAACTCATACACTGGCCGACAAATTCGGCATAAGATTTGTTAGAAACACGAAAGTCATTATATGTAGTATATGGAAGTTGGATAAGTATCGACCCGATATTATCCATTAATTATTATTGGTACCTCACATACAATCCCCAATCTTATGGAGCAAAGACACCCGGATGTTCGAAATACCTCGTAATGGTTCTAAGGGGGCTAAGTCAAGTTTTTGCTCAGATATATCCATTTTAGGCAAAAGGATACACTGTCAAGAATAAAACACGCTTTCCCAATTTCATTGAGATAACTCAAATATTGGCTTTTAAATTCAGCATAAAGTCACCTTGAAGATCGATATTTATATTAGGTTTATGGGGGCTCAGGGAAGTATTAGCCCAATTCGACCAATTTTTGACATGCGGACATACCATTGTCAGAGGAGGAATTCCCTGAATTTCAATTATATATCTCATATAAGAACCGATATTTTCGGTCAAAAGTCAACTATAGATACTGGGGTCCACATATTCGGTACCTAGGGTCTTGAACAGTGGACAATTTTTGGTCAAAAGGGCCACACTTTAAGGGAATTATTACAGCAAAATTTTATTCCTTTATATTAATTGCTTTGTGATTTGTGTACTGGAAAGTGAAAGAATCAAATGGAATTTTAAATTGTATATGAGAAGTAAAGGTGATTGTTGTCCGATTTTAAACATATTAGAGGGCGTGACCACGCCCACTTTTCCAAAATTGCAAAATTATAATTTTATATTTTAATTTAGTGCTTAGTTATGGCAATTTATAAGTTTGCGGTTAATGGCGATTTGTGGGCGCGGCAGTGGTCCGATTACGCCCATCTACGAACTCGAATTGTTTTTTGTACTCAGAAACCTACATACCAAGTTTTACCGAGATATCTCTATTTTTACTCAAGTTACAGCTTGCACGGATGGACGGACGGACAGACAGACAGAGAATCGGATTTCAGCTTTTCTCGTCATCCTGATTATTTATATGTACATATGTACATATCTAATATATAAAATTTTCGTGTCACGGTGTACGTTATTGAACTCCTCTGAAACCGCTCGACCGATTTTCGTGAATCTTAGCGTGCATATCGGCTAGGGTGGAGAATCGGAAAACATCTATTTTTCATCCTCCTAAATGTTAAGAGAAATTGGAAAATTACCAAAAAGTAACATTTTTCAATAAATTTTTATTTTTTAATTTTTGTTTGTTTTGTTTTTCAATATTTTAATTTGTCAAAAATTTGAATCATTCAATTTCGGTCGCATGCTTTTTTTATTCCGGCTATATATGTATATAAGAAAGTTGTGTTAGTTACACCATTTATAACTCAAGAACGGCTGAATCGATTTAACTGAAAATTGGTGGGAAAGTAGCTTAGAACCAGGGTAAGGACATAGGATACATTTTACCTCTTTTTGTCAAAATTTAATTCAACTCATAAATACCAAGATTATATTTCAAATCATCCTCCTTTCCTTGAATATATGCGTACAATTTTAAACAGTTTCTTCCTCAAAACTAATACAATTGCTAAGTATTTGGAATAGTAGAAGAACTGCAACCAAATACGCAGTGAAATAGATTATAACGCAAAAATTCGGTTTTATTTCAAACACTTCTCAGAATCAGTTATTCGTTGTTCTGTTGGATTACGAACTTTGCGAGGCAACCACTTTGTATAGAGCTTTCTCCTCTTTAGAGCATCATTCTCCTCGGTTCCCCAAAAAGCAATGCTTTACTATTACACGAAATGCCTTATGATCCATTTTTTTTGTAGACTAACACAAGTTGCTTCAGAAAAATGATATATCTTATTAACGAATAGTTATAATGCAACTAATAGAAATCATATAGATGGTAGTATTAGTATTATCTATGTATCAGCCACAGCGAAGCGTGGACGGGTCCTCTAGTTTGTATATATAAATCTATATCTATATTTTAGATGATACGTACACGCGTTAGGTGTACAAAACTTTAATACTCTGTAGCAACTGGCTGCAAGAGTATAAAAAAAAACATTTATCCATGGTATTATAAAAACAGAGAACTGAAAATTAAATATATTTTGGTTACTAAAATTATGCGTTGATCATGTTGTTTTTAGTTTTGCAAAGAATTAGCAAACAAGCTCGCTAATTTATATTTTTACCATTTTCCCTCTCTTTGGCCACTATTCTCTCAACACAAAACATTTTATCAGACAGACAGTCAACCGGATTTCAACTTTTCTCATTATCCTGATAATTTGCATATATATTGTATATAGCTCTATATCTATATCGCTTAGTTTTAGGTGATACGTACAAGCCTTATGTGAACAAAACTATAACACTCCGTAGCAACTGGTTGCAACAGTATAAAAACTTCGCTAATACGAAAGTTAGGATACCCTTCACAAATAAGTAAGATTCCATAACTTGACTTTGATCGTTCATTTTGTATGAAACCTATATCATATAGTGGTCTGATTTGGAATTTCTTCAGATATTGTAGCATTGCCTTGGATAATATTCCCTGCAAAATTACGTGAAGACATCTTGTCTAATAAAAACGTACTGAATTTTGATTGTTCACTTTGTATGGTAGCTCTACAGCACATATTTCTTAAGCACAAATTTCTTAAGATATATTACCTTGAGCAATAAGTACGTACTAAATTTCGTGAAGATATCTTGTGGTGGCAAACTTAATATACCCTGTTCACGGTATACAAATTGGTTAGTAAAATTTTAAACTTGATCACATATGTTTCTGTTTATTACGTTATTGCTTAAGCTAAATAAGATTTAAAAGTGCATATATATTTGTTCTTCATTGCAGGTTATCAACATCACCACAAATTCCCATTAATCGTAATTGGAACGATCATGAAAGATCAATGGCTTCTGTATTTGCGCATTGCTCTTAGGTGGAATGTTAAAAAGGTAAGTTGGTTTTGCAAAATTTACGTGCTATGTATAATATACAGCATATTATTTTTTTTTTCACAAATGTATGGTCATATTTTCAAGTACAGGTTCGTTTAGTTGGGAAGCGAAAAATTATGGCTAAAACTGAAAAAATCTATGAAAGACTAATAATTTGCAACTTTTGAAGCGATTAAAATGGTTTGAAAGTATTTAGAAGAATCATTGAAATTTATGTATATGTATGTACATCTGAAGAAGGCTCGACACTGGCTTTAATGAATTAACATATGAAGATACATATGTGTTAGAAAGGAAAATCGCTCAACTTTTTGAACTACCCTAGCATAAATATATCAATTTTGAATCAAATCAATACAGCTATAATCGGTAGCTTTAATGTTCGTACTCACTGCTTAAAACTGTTTTTGAGTTTATATCACGTGCATTTTATGATAACTTGCGGTCAAGCAACCGTAAATTACTCTTGAACAACGTAATTTGGTAAAGAAAGACTATGTTTGGAAGTTGCAGCAAATTAAATCTCGCAATTTGAAAGAGTTATGCCCGTAAGTTAGATATTTGCAAAATTTCATTATACACATCTAAGGAAGAGCTTGCAACTTGTAGGAATCAAAGCCCGGGGAATACCTTATGATGACCCATAGATAATATGTACTACTACTACCATCTATATGATTTCTATTAGTTAGTTTACAAAAAAATGGATCATAAAAGCATTTCGTGTGTTAATAAAGTATTGCATTTTGGTGGAAAATACTGCTGAATTTGGGCTCTGCACCAAGAAGATCAACCGTTGAAAAGAGGCGAAATGAGCATGTATGGAATTTTTATTACATACCATACTATGAAAATTCTATTAAGCCTTACTTAAAAAGCCGAATATCTCGAGAAGTATTAATGATAGCGATTTTGATTTTGGACCTTTTTTGTAGCAAATAAAATTTCTTACAAGTTTGTGATGTACATTGTTTTATAGCTCTAGGCATTTACGATATACATATATACAAACAAAAGCGAAATTCGTGAAAAAATCAGGTTTAGAGCCCCGTTCTACCTCACCGGTGTGAGTTTCGACTTTGTCGCAATGGGTACTTTTTTGGAGTATTCAATTCTGAGGAATATGTGTCTAAAGTTAAAGCCATGGCTCTGAGCTATAGAAATTTAAAGATAAAAAATCACGATTGTCGTGTATTTTCAAAGGAAAATTTTTACATGCCCTGGTCCAGTCCTTATTGTTAAGGTTAAGGTCTCAAATTTCCAGGGATTTTCACGACGGGATTGAAAAAAATTAATAGTTAAAAAAATACTCTAGTATATATATATTATTCCTTCATTTCGATTGTACAAATCAAGAGGCAATTAATATAACGGGATAAGATTTTGCTCGAATAATGCCTTTAGAGAGTTTTATGGGCAAAAATTGTCCAAGTCCAATAGAAGCTGTTCAAGCCCCAAGGTAGCGAATATCCAGACCCCAGTTCCTATAGTTGATTTTTTACCCAAAATATAGGTCATTTTGTCAGATGTATAATTGAAATTCAGAATCCTTTTATAACAGTAGTATGTTACAAATAGTTGAATTGATCAATACTTCCCTTAGCCCCATATACCTAATACAAAGATTTTCGAGCTTCCAGTTGACTTTATACCGTATATATCGACCAATTGGCTTTTCTGATAGTAGTATGTCTGTGTGTTACAAATAGTTGAATTGATCAATACTTCCCTTAGCCCCATAAACCTAATACAAAGATTTTTGAGCTTCCAGTTATCGTTATATTAATAAAATTGAGAGAGTGTATTTTCTTATAACTTAGAATGAATAAAATCGGGTGAAAACTCGCCTTACACCCCATACAACTAACAAACCTTATAAACTTGAAGGTACTTCCCTGGCTTCAATCCCCGCAAGTAGCAAGAGTATGAAATGTTCGGTTATACCCGAACTTAACTCTTCCTTACTTGGTTTAACGTCCGTGGAATATAACTTACCAAATTTGGTTGAAATCGGTCAGGTGAGTCTCGAGATATGTGTTTTCACCTAAAAGGGGACGATTCAACGTCCATCGCGATCCCTTGTGTCAAATTAGAGTTTTATATCATAATTTATTGCTTTGTTATGGCACGCGCATATCAAGTTTCATCAAGATTTTTTTCAAGTTACAGCTTGCAAGGACGAAGAGACATACAGTCGCCCGGAATTCAACTCGTCTCTTCATCCTGATCATTTATATATGCATAACCCTATATCTATCCACATTATTGCTATATGTTATTTTATCCGGCTTTTGTCACTTACTTTATTTCACTATTTGAAACAAGGAGGCTAGAGTTACACTTTACTTGTGCTAGATTTTATTCTCAAATCTTTCCTGATGCTTAATTTGTTTATTGTAATTTAAATAAACAAATATTTTTTCTAGACTAATTTGCACAGGTTATTCTGGTCTTAAAACATAAGGTAAATAATTAAAACCAATAACGAAATGGCACTTGAAACATATGATATTGAATGAAATTTCAATGCGTTGTTGGATACTTAATTTGAATAAAGTTACATTTCATTGAATCAAGAATATTTTGTATTCAACCAATTGCTTTTTACATATTCTGTCAAGCATACGCTTAGTACATATACATATACGAGTATTCCCTATTTTACGCAAGTATATGCATAATGTATCCAAACATTCAGTAATATGGTAATTTCAAATAACGAAGTATGGAAGCCACAAGGATTCACTTTGAAATGTCAGAAAAACGCATAATAAATATTTTGTAAATCAACTGCACACACAGCTCAATAAATTAGCAATATCCTGAGAGTCTTCAAATGCGACACATCCATGTTTGTACATAAATAAACTTGCTGTGCATGTAGGTGTAAAATATCCTGTCGCTATCGGAATAAATTATGACAGGCGTGAATCATTGGCGCTACGGTTGTCAAAAAGGCGTTGATGGAAAACAAGAAATCACATTAATATTTTGGTTCATAATTTGTTGGCAGAATCTACAATTATACATAGGTACATAATAAACATATGGGATTTAAGATAAGGAATTCTAATGAAATTCAACTGCATTCAAAAGATTAATCCAATACATTTCCGTACAAAACTGCCTTATCCAATTAATGTTTGGTCGTTTGCATTAAGGAGACTAATTTCCTATTTGACCTAAACCACATCCTATCAAATATATGTATGTAAATTTAAAATAAAATGTGGGTTAAGTATTAGATGCTGGAAACTGCATATTTTCTAATAAAGTAAATCTAAATCTATCGATATACATAAAAATTACGTGTCACAATTTCTCCGGGGTAAACTCCGAAACTACTGAACTGATAATTTAGCACATTGGGTCCAGTTTAATCCAGTTTAAGAGATAGTATTCTTTATATCTCAATTATGTTAATAGTAAAACAATTCATAATTAAAAAAGAAAAACACGTTAATTTTGTCAGCACCAAAGCTATAACATCCTTGCCAGGTGGATTTTTAGAGCATAAAGGGAGAATAAAAAAGGAGATATCCCATTTTTAATAGGTCAGTTCATAGTCACTGAATATGAGAACTATGGGAACCAATAACCCTATTTTAACCATTCGTAGCACCAGCACACATTATCACCAAAGAAAATTTAATTGTAAATCTTAGAGATTGATCACTGTTTTCGGCAAAAAGTCTGTCAGGTCCACATATTTCATATTTGGGGACTTCATAAATTGGCAAGATAACTCCTTATAGGATCATCTAAAGTGAAAAAGAACATTAACGACGAAGGAAATAAAAAACTGAAAATTGGATTTTTCACAGACATTTTTACAAAAAAATGAATATTTCGCGATATTTTTTTTTTCAAATAGTTGTAATCGAAAAAAAGTTCTTCGCCCAGTCTTTAGGAATTATATTTCAAAGATCTGTGTAACATTTCAGGAAGATCGGTTGAATAATCCTTGAGAAATATTGCCAACCGACTTCAAAAACACAGTATCTCAGAAACTATTACGCAGACCAACATGAAAATTAGGATAATATTCTAAAAATGATGTAGAGTTTAATAAGACAATAAAAAATCGATTTTTTGAAACCCATAAATCCATCCGTTTTGCACCCGGAAAGTAATTATTTTTCATGAAATTTATTATTTATTTATCTTTATAAACTATACTTTATTAAATTCAATACGTCGGCATAAGCAGTTTCCCAAAATTTTATTCCAATTTGCTTACGGAAGAACTTGCTGTTAATACACTAATATGTACATAGTATGTATGTATGTATATCTAGATAGTCAGATATTATATATGTAAGTATGTGCACACATTTTTGCAGAGCACCAGGCCCTCTAAAACCTCTATTTTACTTACTCTACTTCTTATTTAGTTATTTTTTTTTTGCTCCTTTATGTAAAAAAATATTTAATACCCTTTACATTCATTTAAATTTGAGAGCGTCTAAAATAACTTATGTAATGTCAGTAAAAGACTGGAATTAGCTAATACAATGCAAGAATAAAAATTTGAACTGAAGTACATATATTATTATAAAAGTACTCCCGACTAAACCTTTTTTAAACGCGATAACATCCGAACACGTGTTGCAACATTCATGTGACAAATTGCACACTTATCAAATATTTGTTTAATTTGTTTTGAGTAGACAAAATCATGACAAAATTTACGGTGAGCATTTGAACCACAAGTTAACATACAACAAAGAAAAAATAAATCCATTGTTAATCGATACCAAACACGTGCCATCTGACGATGCAACGGCACCATTCTCTTTAACTGTTGAAAGAAGAATGTATACATTTACACAACTTATTCAACTAATTCACCCTCTTTCCACTACATTATTCATCGCCTCACTTCATTTAGTTACTTTAAGTATATTTTTGAAACTGAGTACATATCTAGTCTGCGGAAACTGGACTTATAAAGTTTAAAAAAGTCACGGCATAGTTAGATGTTACAATTACTTAAAAAATTGCGTTTTGTAAATATTCTTGTGGGTATCCATGTTCGTATGTCTGATGAGAGTATACAGCGACATTCACTGACAAATTTAACCGCCAGCTTTTTAGTAAGTTTTCCCAACGGACGTCCGCCATAAGAGTTGAGGAAAATGAATCTTTTATGAATCTTTTACGAACGTTTTACCGTTTTTTTACATATATAGATTTCTTCCGGTTTATATAAAAAAAAAATAGCCGTTAGCGTGAAAGGCAATTTTCCAACATATTTTTTCGATTAATCGCTTGAATTCATCGTAAAAGTAGCCAATGGAATAAAATGCTACGCTTTGAAGTTGCAAAGTTGAATATCAATTCGAACACACAAACATTTTATATGTATGTATATATACATAAGTTATCAAGCTTCAAAGTCATAACGTTAAAGGTTTTGTTTTTATACTCTTGCAACCAGTCGCTACAGAGTATTATAGTTTTGTTCACCTAACGGTTGTACGTATCACCTAAAACTAATTGAGATAGATATAGAGTTATATATGTATGTAAAATAAACATAAATGATCAGGATGACGGGAAAAGTTGGACCCGGCCAACCGATTTCGACAAAATTCAATATGTGGCATTGCTTTCATATTCTTATGTCACCTTGTGAAAATGGACGAAATCGGACAACAACCATGGCTACTTCCACTTCGCCAAACCACCGTATACGCCAGATTTAACCCCGTGTAACTTCTGGCTATTCAGCAAACTCAAACGACCGCTCCGGGAAAACCGTTTTGAGTCAATTGAAGACATTAAACGTGAATCGCTACGCGCATTGAAGGCTACTCTGGAAATTGACTTTAACAACTGTTTCGAGGATTGGATAAACCTTAGCGAAAGTGTATTATAGCCAAGCTTTGAGGGAGACGACATGGAGTTTGAAGAATAAATTAAGAATTTTAATATTATAAACAGAGTCTTACTATTTTTTGCCCACTTGTACTCGAAATATTTACTTTATTAAAATAACTTCTTTTTTAAACGCAAAATCCTGTATCCTGGCAACTTGCTGCATTGAACCCGTTCCTTGATTATCATGCTGTTCTCAAGGTTTCTAACAAAAATATATGCAATGGCTATAAAATATGCGACACCAAATTTCATGATAATTTTCGTGCAATGAGGTGTAGCAAAATAATTTCAATCATGTGCCAGCTGTGATATTACATGTGAATACACATTTAGACCGCTTTCGTAAACACAATATGCAAAGCATATGTACACGCAATGCATAGTATTCGTAAACAACATTGCATTAATTTGGGCAAAGTATAAAATTCATAAATGCATTACCATCAGGATATCAAATAAAATGCAAGTTACGGATTGTGAACAAATTTATTTTGACAAATATGATTGTTTTTGAAATTATATTGAAAATTTGGGAATTGATAATAGTATTTTGGCAGATAATTAGTAATATTATAATATAGCGTTTGTTTGAGACACCCACATCATCTAAACTTTTCCAGAACAAATTTTAGACATAATTGTAATTTTTTTATGTACATACATATATATCTCTTTTTAAGAATAAAGTCTTGATGCAGGGGCAAATGCAATACAAGTATAATCAAAACTTGTTGATAAATTTCATTAGAAAACTTTTTTAATTAAACTAAACTGCAAAATTTAACTATTGCATATTTCTCAGTAATTACATATGTACATACCATATTTAGCAGTATAATAAAAACTTTGTGTTTGAATAAGAAAATGTGCTTTGCTATTTCCTTGGAAACCCATAGAAAAGGCATGACCAATTACAATTTACAATCAAAGAAAGGCGAATAAGTTTCAAACGGTAAATGGTAAAACAGAAGCTTGCTTATATTTGCAGATAATTTATTTCATTTTCATATTTGTAATTTTTTTTCTTTAAAAAAGCTAAAAGAACCACTTTGCACTCAAAATGATTTGAAGAGAATTTTTTGAAAAATTCATAGACGATGAAGCTCAGAAAAACTTTACAGATTTTTTGCATGTATGTATGTACATATGTATGTCTTAGAAAAAGTTTTATTAAAAAAAATATTTTAGTACTTTTCATAAGTGTATAAATAAACTGCAAAAATTTTAAATCGATTGCTCTTTTTTTAAACCTTAAAAAAACACCCTTAATTTGAGGGTTCTAGACCACCGGGACCCCTTAAGTAGTTTAAGAGATATGTACGTTTTAGCTCTTAGGGGGCGGGCCTTGCCCATTGTTTTAAACTACAGTATTATATCTCGTTTTCACTTTTTTGTATCAAATTTCATTATGATACCTCAAGCTATCGCTTGCACAGACGAACAGACAGACTTGTCATTATCCTGATCATTTATATATAAATATATGTATCTAACTTGATTATTTTAGGTGATAAAAACAAAACTATTATGCTCTATAGCAACATTGTTGCAAGAGTATAAAAACATTAAAAAAAAGCATGTGGGTTTATGGAATCAAGATTAAAGTGAAAATTACCGATTGTAGGTATTCAATTGATATTTTCAAAAAAAAAATCTATCTGTCGCAGAAATTTTTAAAGTTTAAAAAGTCAACTTTCTGAAAATGTGTTGGGTAGTTTTGAGAATCGAAAATTAATTGGTGAAATTTTAGTTTGAGTGAAAAAACAAAACTTCCTATGTTAAATGAATGGAAACCTAAAAAACAAAATAGCGACCCCTTAGAGTTATGCTACAGCGCCTGGTTTGAGGGAGGATTTTTGTTTTGTCAATCACTAACATTTGAGGGGGTAAGAGTTGAAAAAAAATTCAAAATTTTTTTTGAAGCACCCTAATATGCAGTGCCGAATTAGCCATTAATACTCTAATGTTTAATTATAAATACATATATAATATCTATATATGTATATATGTATGTATATGTATATACAAGTATCTATACTAGGTACATATCTTGAGTGAGAGGGGCATTAATATCAAAGATTGTCGTGGGCAAAGCTACGATAATGCCAGCAACACTTTTCTTCGATTTAATTTCGCTTTTCCGCTTCTTTCTATCGATGGGGTCGTCTTACGAACGCACTTAAAGATTCTACTTCAAAAATTCCGATTTTGAAACGGTTATCGGACACTAGATGGTCAGCCCGAGCTGATGCTACGAAGGCACTTTTATGTGGTTTTATCACTATTAAGCAAGTATTGGAAAACATTTTCAATAACGTGGATCAAAAAGCGGAGTGCCGTAATAAAGCTTACGGACTACTTTCAACGATGAATAAGTTAGAAACGGTAATAATGACAATTACGTGGAACGGAATCCCAGAACACTTGCAAGCGACTAGTGCTTCGCTGCAGTCGTCTGATCAAGACCTTAATACGGGATACGCCCTTTATGAATTATTATATGCCTACGTCCAAGCAATGCGATCCATTTTTTCGAATATTGAGGCAAGAGCCAAAGATCTGACCATTTCAGCGGCTCTACCAGAGAACTTAAAAGTATTTACGGCATATGATGACATGGCATATATTTCCAAGCAGAGAATATGAAGGGACAGAAATATATGTACGCATGCCCATGAGTACACTCCCAACGAATAATTTTGTTTATATTTTATTTCATTTTGAACAGCGAAAAATGTGTACAAAACACACCTCTCACACAGAGAACATAACGACATTTTTTTATGTTTTCTGTCTCACATGCCCAAGAATATGAAAAGACATAAATATATGTATGCATGCCCATGATGATACTCCCAAACAGAGAATATTGAAGAAAAATTTTTTCTTTGATATTCCATAGGAAATATGTTCCATTTTTTATGGAAATATGTATGTAGAACTTTTTTTATTTTTTATTTATTATTTTTCAAATTATTTTATGTTAATTTGACCTTATTATATAATCAAGTCATTTTAAATATACATATATGTAAAAGATTTATCTAAACAATATGATGATATATCCATGATTCATGTTAGTGGTGTTGGTGGTAAGCGCTTGGGGAGTCAAGGTGTGAACACAGGTTCGAATCTTGAATCTTTATTTTTAATTTTTGCCTTTTAACACGTGTACTATAGGAATAAATATTTTTCTTACTAATAGAAATTAAATTTATCACAACAATATACATACATATACATACATACATCTTCTATCCTGTCTTGTGTATCTGCACATGCTCATATTAATGTACATACATACATACATATGTATACGCATGTGCGCGTTTTTACATTCTCTGGTTTTGATTCATTCTGTTTCCTGAAACAAAAGGTTGTTTTAATGTTTGTTACTATTATAAGGAATACGTTCCTTAACTCTGGAAAGTGAAAGAATTAAATGGAATTTAAAACTACGTATCAGAGTTGGACAATATTGTAAATTCATTAATAACAACAAGAAATAAATAATTTTAGTGCGATTAAAAAGTGAAAATTTGTGTAAATAATGCTGTGAATGTATGGACAGAGTTCAATACTCAATGTGAATCAAATTTAGATTGCAGCAGAGCAGCTTGTAGACATGTGAAAAAATAATATATAAAATAAAATATATGAGAACAGGCGAATGACTCTCAGCGTCACCGTAGGCAATGCAGGCAAATGCACTGAGTGGCGCGCCGTTATTTGTCTCATGCAGGCATCAACAACTTTCATTAAGAATGAAGTGCGTATCAGAGTTGGACAAAAGTGTAAATTCATTAATAACATAAAGAAATAACAAATTTCAAAGGCAATAAAATATATGAGAACAGGAGAATGACTCTCAGCGTCACCGTAGGCAGTGCAGGCAAATGCACTGAGTGGCGCGCCGTTATTTGTGTTATGCAGGCATCATCAAGTTTCATTAATAAAGAAGTGCGTATCAGAGTTAGACAAAATTGTACCATAAAATAATAACTAATTTTAGTGCTATTAAAAGTGAAAATTTGTGTAAAGAAAATAAGTGATGTGTGAATGTATGGATAGAGTTCAATACTCAATTTGAACCAAATTTAGATTGCAGCAAAGGTTTGTTGTAAATATGTAATAAAAAGCAGCATTTTCAAAATTTCTTATAAAATAGTGAAAAGTGATAAATGTGTGAAAGTATTTGGAAAACCATTAAATTGTGAAACAACCTTGAACGTTCGATGATCATTTTGTTTGAGTGTGCGTTAAGAAAAGTGTTGTGATGTAAAAATAAAAATAGTGCAAGAAATTCATGCCAGAAAAGATTACCGGGAAATGCTGTTGACTATAAGGGATAATAAATTTATAGGTGAGTCTTCCTTTACATGTTTAGTTGTTGCTAAATCCTCACAAATTTTAATTTCAAGGCAATCATTCAATAATACATATGCTGGAAAAAATCCATAAATGCGCAGCTTTTTACCGCTAAGACAAAGTGCAACCAAAGAACGTAAAAGGATAAACGTTCTCTGTGTATACTATACAAATGTCACCAACAATAGTTGAAACTTTTATTTAAACTTTGCATACATTTAAGCGTATCGTTTTGGTGAGCTACTTAGCTCAAATATTCTAATATCTTTATTCTGCTTGTTACGATTGTGACAATTAGAGACATGAGACAATCGTGACAAGCAGAATACCGATATAAATATTATTGGAAAATGTTACAAACATGCCAACAAAGCTAATAAATAAAAAATAAAAAGGCGTATTAAAATTTAAGAGAACAAAATTAATAAAATGAACGAAGTAGAAAGTTTTGTAATGCACGGAACACATAGAGCGCGACAGACTGCAAGGGAAATCTGTCAAATATTAAAATACACACGTTCTTATGGACGCAGATATGTAGTTGTGCAGCTGCCTCAATAACTGTGTCCTTAAGAACATGTGTAATTTTATATTTGACAGATGTCGCTTGCAGTCTGTCGCGATCTATGTGTTCCGGGCGTAGTGGAAAAAAGCAGTAGGAGGGTGATTCTCAGCACCCAGTAGGCAATGCAATTTGTACCACCACTTAAGATACCCGTTTCATTTCATTACCAGTTCAGAGATTCATTCAAATTTCCTAAAATATTTCCAAACAAAATGTTTTTTAATATATTTTATTTTGATTACTTGCAGTTATTGCAGCTCTTCTTAATTTGTATGGACATGTACGACTATATTATTCGTAGCTGAGACATCTACAGTTTTAGGTTTACCTCGTTTTTAATTGTGGACAAATTAAAGGTAAGCAAATATATTTAGTATTATTCATATCTAAACCCAAATTACGTATTTATATACATAAGTATATTATATATAGTTACATATTATCATGTGTAAATAAACCTAGTTACCTTAGGACAAGGCATTACAATACAGTAGGTTTAATACACTTATGCACATATTTATAAATAATGTAGCCACTACATATTTTATTATTATTATACTGTACTTAATAAGCATTTTTGCGACAACCGTTGATATCATAAAACCTACATCGTCATACCTCCACTGTGACAAATAACAAAACCTTTGATTATATTAATGTTTTTTAACTTTGCAATATCTCTCCTTCATTGCACATTAAGATAGACAAGTATGTATATATGTATGTATGTGAACCTCACCCTTGTAATGTCTTGTCCTTTACACAATAGATAACGCAAAGTTTTCTTTTAACTTTTGAAATGTAAAACCAAAACTCATATGTACATACATATATGTATGCAAGTGTAAACTTATTTACAAGATAATATTTGGTTTGTAGCTTTTTATGATTAATAAGTTAAGCTGTTTCAAAGATATAAGAAAGCAAACTTATTACGAAGAGAATGGCAACCAACCATTTTGAAACTACTTTGTTATCAAACATATGATTTCCAAACTGCCCTTAGCGTGAAGTGGCTTTCCATTTAAAAGTAACGAACTGGCTATACTTCTCAACCGTTTCCTACCACACTGCGTATAAAAGCTGCGCACATAAACCTTCTCAAAAATTCGTTGAAAGCTATCAAATTAGTATTGCTAGGATTGTAGAGTAGGTAGAACAGGCAGAGGGGGGCGAAATATAAGTAAATTCATTGTGGGATAAAATTGTAAACCGTAAATTTAAGAACGGTAAAGTAATAATATTCAGCGTAGCAAAAATAAAGATGTGAAAATGAAGATGGAGAAAATAACATTAACATATTTGGACGGGTGGGTTAAGGGGACAAAATATATATACTATATACATTTAAATACCCACGGCTTAGAAGCGAAGGCACACAGCAGAGCGCTAAAGCAAATTGTTACATTTTTTTGTGAACGCTAATGCTCAGCCCCTGGTGG